>NC_081180.1:8962902-9332804 GCF_029867415.1 Vicia villosa | reverse complement strand
TTCAACAGCTGTCCAGTAGTGGCGAACCCCATTGTGCACTAAGTAATCTGGAACCTTAGGCTTAAGCTGGCCTGTGGTAGGTCTTGATTTACCAACCACTGTCTTTGCAACACTCAGACGATCTTCTTCTACTCCAGCAGACTGAGCTGTGTGAGCATACCCATTTCCAAGTGGAGTATGTCGGTTTTTCTTTTGAGGAAACTTCCAATCTTCTGAATGGAGAGACTCGTTGTCGGAGACACTTTCGAGATCGTCCTCTTCTGTATTTTGGTCTTGCTCTTCTCCCAAGATGTCATTGACTAGATATGTGAACTCTAGATCCTTAGCCTCGGAAGGTGACTTGGGGATATAATCCTCAATGATGATTTCACCAGTAGATGATGATGAATAGCAAGGGTTATACATCTCTTTTGGCTGAGAGAGGTACTCATAATCAATGTTCCATCCAGTTGGAACAATATCTTCAAGAGAGATTCTTGAACTTTCAGGAGCGGAGTATTTTACCATGTAGTCGAATTTTCCGCTTGGTTCTCCTAATGAATCCCAAGTCTCTTCGGGGATAGGAGGAACTTCTTCTGATGGACCATGACTTCTGGTGGTGAAGCTGTCAGTAACTTCATCACTGCTTGGTTGAGTCTTACTTTCAGGTCCTTCATTTGGATAACAGCAAAGTGGTTCAGATTCTGATAGGGAGATGTATCCTGCTTTGTTGAGATAGGATAACCATTCCTCTTCATCGGTGCTTTCCGTATCGATGATATTGACTGTTTGTTGAACAGGTTGAAGAAAACCTCCACTGCAGAAAGTTTCCTGAATTGGGAGAACTACCTCAATCCCTGGAATAGCTTTTGATGATGTCGGAAAGAAACCAATTCCTGTTCTATTCTTGTTGTTGGTAGGAATATTAATGTGCCCCCAACCACTGGTAGTGCCATCCTTTACAACTTGGATTGCATCTTTGTACGAAGAAATAGACGCTGCTTTCTCCTTTCCTTTGTCTAAGGAAAGTGCTTGGAATTTAGTTCCAACAACTTCTTTTGGTTCTATGTCGGAGAATGATGACAGGTTGCTGACGATCAGAGCTCGTTCTCCACATACGGTTACCAATTTGTCATTTCTTATGAACTTCAGTTTCTGATGAAGTGTTGAAGTAATTGCCCCAGCCTCATGAATCCATGGGCGACCTAGCAAACAACTGTATTGTGCTGGAATGTCCATAACCTGGAAAGTGATTTTGAACGTCTGAGGTCCAATAGTTATGGGGAGATCCACTTCTCCGAAAACTGACTTTCTTGATCCATCAAATGCTTTGACGATGACATGACTTTTTCTTAGAGGGTAATCTTCGAAAGATAATCTTGACAATGTTGATTTAGGCATGACGTTGAGAGAGGATCCATTGTCTATTAGGACTCCTGTGAGTGTATCACCCATGCAGCCAACTGAGATATGAAGTGGAAGATTGTGGTCCACCCCTTCTTCAGGAAGATCTTCGTCACAGAAACTTAGGTTAGTTCCGGCGGAGATGTTGGCAACGATGTAGTTGAATTGACTTATTGTAACACTTGGTTCTACAAAAGCTTGTTCCAAAACTTTCTGTAGAGCTTCCCTATGAGCTTCAGAACTCAATAGTAGGGAAAGAACAGAAATCCTAGACGGAGTATGTAGTAATTGATCTACAATGTTGTATTCACTCCTCTGGATTAACTTCAAGATCTCATCATTTTCTTTCGCTTGAACAGCATTGGTCGGAAGATTGTCTTGCCTATGTGGTACTTCCTCCGAAGGTTTCTCCACATTTTCTGTCGTTCTGTTGAAGACTCGTCCACTTCTGGTGACTCGACTAACATCAGCAATGTTGACAACAGACGGTAATGGTATTTCCTTACCATTTTCAATGAATGTAGCGTTGTACTTGTATGGTATAGCCTTGCTGGACTCATACGGTACAGGACCTGGTAAGTAGATGACTAGTGGTGCAACTGCTGTCTTCCTGCTATCATACTTGACTTGCATGGGTTCAACTTGACTAATTTGAGGAGATACGGTAAAGACTTCGTCATCTTCTCTGTTGGCAAGAACAGTAATGGTATTGTCATCCATCAGCTTTTGAATGTCGTTGCGAACACGCAAACATCCTTGTGAATCTCTTCGGCAGATTCTGCATCTACTGTAAGCGTGGAAATCTGTTCCAAAGTAGGCAAGTCCATTTAAAGTTTTGTGGAACCTGACTACCGATCCTTCAAGGTCTTCAACTTTGTAGATTTTGTATTCTCCTGGACATCCTTGAACCATGTTGATGTCATGTTCAGTTCTGACTCGGATATGTTGAATCCATCCTAAGTCCATTTGTTCTTGTAATGCAGCTTGAACTACGGCACATCCTTGATTATTCTTTGGACAAATTTCGCATGTGAAGTAGTTGTGAGGTGGTACATGACCGTACCCAGCTTGTTTAGCGTGCATCTTGACGAGATTTTCCCCTATCTAACGAATGTCGTAGATTTGAATGACATTGGGGTGTTGGTCTACCAGATTTACTGAAGCTTCTTTGTGCTGCGGCAAAGGATTTGCTTGGACGTTTGGATTAGTATCTTTGAAGGATAGCATTCCGTTTTTCACTAATCGTTGGACGTCAATCTTGAAAGGGAAACAGTTCTCAATATTGTGACCTGGTGCCCCCTGATGATAGGGACAAGATTGGTCAGCCTTATACCATGGTGAGGAACTGTTTGTAGGATTTGGAGGACTTCTTGTCTGAATGAGTCCTTTTGCCAGTAATGTTGGAAACAATTCTGCATACGGCATTGGTACGGGGTCAAAGGCTGGATACCTTGGAGCCCGATTGTTGTAATTTGGAGGTCGAACCTGCTGCTGAGGTTGCTGCGACCTTTGTTGAGTTTGTTGTTGCGAAACCTGAGGTTGATAAGCTGGCGCTGAGTTAACAACCGGAGTTATTGTTGCAACTTGAGGTTGGAATTTCTTCTTGATTTTGTGCAAGACATTGCTGACATCTTGATCCTTTTTCTTCTGGAAAGTATTTCCATACTTCCTTGGACCAATAGAAGATTCTGGTTCTTTGTTCAAGCGTCCTTCTCGAACTGCTTCTTCTAAACGCACACCCATGTTTACCATCTCAGTAAAATCACTTGGTGCACTTGCAACCATTCGTCCGTAGTAAAATGGACTCAAAGTTTTGAGATAGATTTTTGTCATTTCTTTCTCTTCAAGTGGTGGACAAATTTGAGCAGCAACTTCACGCCATCTTTGAGCGTATTCCTTGAAGCTTTCTCTATCCTTTTGAGTCATGGCCCGGAGTTGATCTCTGTCGGGAGCCATATCCAGATTGTACTTATACTGTTTGACGAAGGCCTCTCCGAGGTCTCGAAAAGTACGAATCTCTGAACTGTCCAAGTTCATGTACCATTTGAGTGCAGCACCAGTCAGGCTGTCTTGAAAATAATGAATGAGCAATTGTTGATTATCAGTCTGAGTTGACATTCTTCGAGCGTACATCACAAGATGACTTTGTGGGCATGAATTCTCTTTATATTTCTCGAATTCTGGTACTTTGAATTTGTGAGGAATCTTAACATTTGGAACCAGACAGAGGTCTGCAGCATTCTTTCCAAATAGATCTTGTCCTCGGAGAGTCTTGAGTTCCTTCTGCATTTGCAGAAACTGTTCCTGGAACTCGTCCAATCTTTCATACACGCCAGCATCCTCACTTGGAGCGTGATGATATACTTGTCTGCCTTGCGGGGGAAAAGTATGCATAATGGGCTGTGGAGAAGCCATGACAGCAGATCTTGGAATCTCAGCGTTCTGTTGTGCGAAACCCATTGACGTTGCTCTTGGAACTTCAATTTCCAGAGGTTTGTAACCCTCCGGTGGACGCATATCCATGGTGACTTTTGGAGCTTCAGAAGCTGGAGGTATGTACCCTTCTGGAGTAAAGTTATACGGCATGCCCCAAGGTCGATCAGGCGGCATGGTATACTGAGGAACAGGAGTAGAAACAATCTCGGAAACCACAGTCCTTTGTGGTTCTTCTGGCGTTGGTCGATTCTGCGCAACTACCAGGGCTTCTACCATACTATTGAGTCTTTCAACAGTACCTTTGAGAGTATTAATCTCTTCTCTGAGTTCTTCATTCTCTTGCTCAAAGTCTTCCATTCTTCCATCTGGAGAAAGGAAAGTGATTATTAGATCCGCGACAATTCCCGTGTCAGTGCGTACGACTAAAGCGATGTATGATATGCAATTAAGTTAATATTTTTCAAGGAAACACCATAATTACGTTATGAAACATCAAACTTTTATTAATTAAGCGAAAACGCCGTTTTTTACACACTTTGAAAAGGGAAATACAGAGAAATTGAGAGAAAGGACTCTAAAACTTTGATGATGAGCCGACTTCATGTTCTAACATCTTCTTCTGTTTCTTGAGCTGAGCGTTCTCTGACGTGAGCTGATCGATGATCCAGGAAGCAGGAGGGATATGATGAGAAAGTGACGTTTGTGTCACTTGTCGATCGAGCATTTCAAGTAACTCATCCTTCCTTCTTAGGATGTTCTGAATTTCAACATTTTCCGTGTTGACAATTCGATACTTGTTCCTCCAAGCATTCCTTTCTTGGCATACCTTGTTTAATGCCGCTTGCAGTTTTTCAACATCGGTGGAGAAAAGGTAAATTGGTTCCCTTAGGGGAATAGGTTCTTGATGTTGATATGGCATCCTGGGCTTGAATGCTCTGACACGTACCCATTGAAGGTAAGGATCCAGGGAGATGCAAAGATGTTTTCCTAACAATCTTCTCCCTTTGCTGTGTACAAGACGCCAGGCTTGGACAATTTCCTTCTTTAGCATGTTGCCATGATCGTCAATGTTCTTGAAGAACAGACCCTCCAATTGAATGTTACTTGGTATATTTTTCATGGGATAGCCGTATTGACGACGGGCTAAAGCTGGATTGTAACTGATTCCTCCCTTAGTTCCAATAAGGGGTACGTTGGGGAAATTTCCGCAACTGAAGATGATCTTGATTTCGTCGTTGTCAGGACTACACCACTCAATGTCCGTATGAGTGAGAGACATGATTTTCTGTGACCAGTAAAGGCCATCCCTCATGTTCCAGAAAGTGCTAGACTTTGGCAGGTGCGAAACGAACCATTCGTATAACAACGGTACGCAGCATGTGATTAATCCTCCTCGCTGCAGGTTTCTTGAATGCACAGAGTGATAAGCATCCGCAAGCAAGGTTGGAACTGGATTTCCAATTAAGAAGATCTTAATTGCGTTGATGTCGACGAAATCGTTAATGTTAGGGAACAAAAACAATCCGTAGATAAGCAAAGCCAAGATTTCCTCAAAAGCGCTCATATCTTGGATGCTGACGAAGTACCGAGCTTGATCAAACAGGAATTTGGAGGGCAATCCTTGAATTCCTCCTCTACTCACCATATGAGTTCTGATGTCGACTACGTTCAAAGGAGTAGTTGCAGCAATGATAATGTCGTCAGGGTTCTTTTCCAAACCGGAGTACGGATCTTGCGCGTACAGGGGTATTCCAATCAGACGAGAGTACTCCTCTAACGTAGGCATGAGCTGATAATCTGGAAAGGTGAAACAGTGATACGTTGGATCGTAAAACTGCACCAATGTGGGAAGGATCCCATCCACAATGTTGGTATTGAGCAAAGGCAGAAGTTTTCCATACTTCTCCTTGAAAGCCTGGGGGTTGACCACCAGTTTTCCGAGCTTTCCCAGTTCCTCGACCTGGGGAATCTTGAAGGTGTATTTCCTAGCTTTCTTTCTTCCGTAATCCATGGTATAGATCCTTAAGTCCTTTCTCCGTTTCTCTCTTTCTATGAAGTTCAAAACGTTCGTTATTTAGTTTCCTTGAAAAACGACTTGAAAAAGACTCTTTTTGTTTTTAGTTGTTTATTAATGAATGATGCATGAATGCATGAATGCACACACAAGAGTTTTAAACAAACATGGCGTTGAAGGGTATAGTGGTCATGAAGTCCAAACGCAATCCCCGCCCCAATGGTAAACTAAGGTTAAGGATTTTTGTACCTGTAGAACGGGTTCTAGGGGTCTCAGAGTTTTTGCTCAACCTTAAAGATACGTTGATTGGTATCTATAAGAGAGTTTTCTCTGAGTGTAGTATCTGTGTGACAATTACTTCCGTAATCACCGCTCTACGTCCTAAAGAAGGCTTTAAGTGGGGTTAATGTGTTTCTAGGTCCTCCTGGTACAAATCAGTCTCGGAATGCAGTGGCGCAGTTAATCACAACCAGCCAGGCAAATCCCAAGAGTAGACTTGGAAACCAAGATTAGAGGGCCTTCACCGGGAAGACATCCTCCATCCTATCTTATGTTGCACTCAAATCCGGGTATAGGATTTCTCACCATAAGGGGGAATCAAGCCCTTTCCCGATACAGAATAATCAAAGTAAACAAATATAAATGCAACAATCACATGAAATGACACAGAGGTTAGGCATGACCTCTCTTGTTTGAGGGGGAATTTGGCATCCCTAATTCCTCATTGGGGCTGGACCAGCAACAGGTCAACCATTGGTTTGGATGATAAACCAAGGTTTTTAACACTTATATCCCCAGCAGAGTCGCCATTTTTCTGTGGTGGTCGTTTTCTTTACCTCCCCGTTTCACTTGGGAGGACGGCACGCTAAACCCTTCACGCGAAATTTGGAAGGAGAATGCGCCCGTGGTGGGATGAATTTTATTTCAGTTCTTCCTACGATATCACACGAACTTTCTTATTTGTCCTACGAGTAGGAAAGGGGAAAAAAGATCTCAACTAAACCCTAGGAGTTTGCTAAGTGTGGGGATTTCACCTAGACTAGAAATTTTGGAGTCCGGGAGGTCGGTTATACATAGGGAAGTGTTTAAGCACCCTACATATCTGTAGTACTCTACAGGAACCTTCTCTGTGTCATTGTGATTGTGTTTATTGCTAATGATTGGGAAAGTTTCTCCTTTGTGTTAGGAGAAGGAATTGAATTGATTTGAAAAGACAGACAGACAGACAAACTGACTATTTTTGGTATTTTATTAGCTCGCTGAGATTCCTTGTGAACCTCATGCCTACATATCCCTAGTGGAAGTCAGAGCTTAATGTAGTTCGGGGAACTAACTAGGGAAATTAATTGTTTTTGGGTGCCTTGCTTGAAGCTCAAGGTTGAAGCTTGGAATTAAATCTCTGTTTACAGTAAAGAGACATGAAATTATCTCTACAGAGAGGTATTTGTACTATTCTACCACAAACATTTAAAGGAGTGACAGAATAACTGAATTCATTTCATTCAAGAGGGGGACCTTACTTGTGTATGTGCAAGTATACCAGTCAAATGCCTCTTAAATGAAAGAAAGATGCTCATCCAAATTAGGGAAAGTTACCACATGTCTGGGTTTTACTGCCAGCTCATGCCTTTCAAAATCCTAAATGGGAGACTTGATTAAAATTGAAATGGAATGTTTGTTTGTTTGAATGTGGTAGAGTAGTAAAAATATCTCTTTATGGAGATAAGCTATGTCTATCTACTGTATAAAAGATTTGACTTTTAGCTGGCTTGTATGAGGCCCAAGCTTGAGGCTTTTTGATTGATTAATTAATATTATTGACTCTGGAAGATGACTCCACTGGGGATTAATTACAGGGTATTTTAGTGTTCTGTACAAAGCCCAGAATTGAGGCTGACTCTACTTAGGGAGACTCTATTTATGTGCCTTGTACAAAGCCCAAGGTTGTGGCTGACTTTAGCTAGGGAAAAACACTATTTTCTGCCTTGTACAAAGCCCAAGGTTGTGGCGGACTCTTAAATGAATTAAGTATTGATGACTATATGGGGAAAGATTCTAAGTGTTAGGAATCTTTGACACATGAAAGATATGGTTTATCTGCCTTGTACAAAGCCCAAGGTTGTGGCTACTGAGTGATGAAGGACTCACTGGGGAGACTCTATTATCTGCCTTGTACAAAGCCCAAGGTTGAGGCTGACTCTTGACAGGGGAGTTTTATTGTTTGGGGGGTTTTATTGTTTGGGTGCCTTGTATGAAGCCCAAGGTTGAGGCTAACTGTTTTTGTTGGTTTTGACTCTACTGAGGAGGTTTTATTTATTAAAAGACTATTTTTCTTTGGAAGCTAACCCTTTCCAGGGATTTTGACTCAGCTGGAGAAATTGTCTGTTAAAAGACTGACTTTTATCATGTTTTTTGGAGGCTGACCCTTTCCAGGGGTTTTGACTCTTTTGGGGAAATTATCTCCTAAGAGAGTGAAATTATTTATTTTTTGACATTCTTATTAATTGACTTTGGAGGATAACCCTTTCCAGGGGTTTTGACATTTTAGACAGATGTTGGAGGCTAACCCTTTCCAGGGGTTTTGACATTTTAGACAGATGTTGGAGGCTAACCCTTTCCAGGGGTTTTGACATTAAAATGAATGGCAGAAAGATTATCTAGTGAGACTTCTTGTTTAAAGCCCAAGATGAAGGCTGACTCAATGCTGAGGATGATCAAACATGGATCCTAGACTCTGCTAAGGAAGATTGATGAAGATGAGGGTGACAGAGACTGTCCATGTCTCTCATTCCAAAAAGTGTACTCAATGCAAAATTGAGACAAACTTAGCTTGTTTAAAGTCTGGTTTAAATTGGAAGAAACTCACCAGGATAGGCTAAAAGGTGACTAAAGACCTGTTCCTATGTTTATAAGAAACCTGATGGGTCCTTGTATACAAGCTCAAGAGGAAGCTGGAAATGCTTTTAAGAAGCCTGTGGGTCCTTGTACAAAGCCCAAGAGGAGGCTAATCGAGGGTCCTTGTTATAGCACAAGAGAAAGCTATGTAGTTTTGAACTTATTTTGGCTCTAAGCAAATGGGTAAGAGGTTTCACCGGGAATAATTCCTCTTTGGGTGGATGTGTCCTATTTTTTGGATTCTAAGGTTTTTGCCAAGATGTTTCACCGGGAATAATTCATCTTGGGGGTTTGAACTACAGATCTCTAATTAGGAAAGAGCCTTCACCGGGAAGACATTCTCAATCCTAGGTCATATTCCTATAATATATATATAGTTTAACTGTCCTAGGGTTTATACTCAAACGCAGTTCTAAACTAATATATGCACAGTTTATATTTGACAGTAATTTAAATAAAGACTGTAAATTGAAAGCTTGTAAAGCCTAACCTGGATGGAGTGGAGGCCATTGAAGAAGTATGTATAGAGCCTCAACAGTATTTTTGTTGTTTTTGTTGATAACAGTTGAATATATATATGATAAACAGTTAATGGTTTTTGAAAACAGAAGAAGTGAAGATGGACAAAGGTCACATAGGTATCTGAAGAGTTTCACCGGGAATAATGCCCTTCAAATACCAGAAGAATGTTTTGAAAACAGAAAGAAGATTTTGAAAATACAGTTTTGAAAACAAGCTAAGAAGAGAAGGTTTTTGGGACTTACACTCTATTAGAGGCCCAGTACTTTGCAGTACTGGTGATAAAAGCAGTTGAAAATGATTTGAAACGATATAAGGTTTTGTTGTTTGAAAACCTTAATCATCCGTTTAATCGGAGATTGATAACAGCTTTGAAAATTGACAAAAGTCAACTTAATCAAAGTAAAAATAAAGATTTTTACTTAATTAAGACCTAAATAATTAGGGTTTTATCATAAACTTATTTACAAAGTGATTAGGTTAAAATAAAGTGATAATATATATTTAAAGTATTTAAGAAAACACTTAAAACATACTATTTTAAACCTAATAAAAATACATGAAATAAATAATATTTTTATGATTTTTTTGATTATTCACAAAATAGATATGTTAAATAAGAAGTGTGTGAAAAATGAAGTGAAAATGATTTAATTTGATAGATTAAATATTTATGTGAAGTTGTGAAGGAAATAAGTGTGAAAAGTGGTAAAAAATATAGAAATGTCTTCACCAAGGCTTGAACTCACGCCCTTTAGGTCACACACCCAAAACCAAACCACTGGGCCAGCGCGCGCATGGTGATAGTAACTTGCACTCATTTGGTTATGTTTTAAAACAAGTAGTAAATCATTGAAAAAATAAAAGAATCAAAAAGTCTGGGGCGAGGGGGATTCGAACCCCAGACTTTGGGCACGCGCAACACACAAACACTCTCTACCACTGGGCTATCACGTTTTAGTCGTTAATGAAACAGGTATCAATCAAAATAAAATAAACTTAGACCTGAGTTTGAAAATTGCGCGCCACCACCATCTTCGTCTTCAACCTCAAGCTCTCAAATTTCAAATTTATGAACTTGCTCATTTCTCCACCAATTGCAAAGATGTAAAGACCAAACTTGCTCTAAATTTACTCACGATTCTAAATATGTAACTAACATGTACTTATATTAACTACATCTAACTAATTTACCAGAAATCGTGAAGAACCCTAAAACTTAAAAATCAAATTAAATGGCTATGCTGAAAGATAAATGAATGATGATAGAGGGTTTTCAATCCTCTGATGATGCTGAACAAGATAGAATCGAGCTTTATCACAAAGAGTGCTTAAATTAAAGAGGTGAGGTTCAGAAACTTACCTCTGAAACTGAAGGTCGTGAGGATGATTGAGGGCACCTGGGCTTGAATGAATGATCTCAATAGCTTCCCTGAGACTCAATGATGCTAACTGGATGTTTATTATAGCCTGAATCCTTCTGAATTGTTCTATGGACCTCCCTCGATTTCAGCTTCAAGTGAACATGGAGGGTGTTGAATTTAGAGTTACAGATGGGCTGCAGCCATCTGGTTAGCTTCACTATGACCTGAGGAGTGTGCCTGGATGATTGGCTTGGCTCAGAACCTCCTGAATTACTCCATGGACCTCCAACTGCAAATGCTCCAAAGTGAGAGCAACAATGGTGTTCCTCCACCTACAGAAGTGATCCAGGTGCTTGGATCACCTCAAATGACCTCCCTTGAGATGTTAGAATGCTCACTTCCCAAAGATAAGCTCTGGTTTGAAGAAATCGATTCTTCTTGCCAAAGAACTTTGAAAAACAATGAACAAAAGAAGAGAAAGAGAAAGCAAGTAATATGGTTGCTTTGGTGTGTTTTTGAATGAGGAATGCATCTGTATTTATAGGCAAATGGATCAGTATAGCTGCAGAGGAGTGAGCTTCCTTAGTGAAGTTGATTTGGTTTCTTAGCCATGAAGGAAATTTGCAAATATCTCTTATGCAATGATGAGAATTTTGATTCCATTTGATCAATCCCCTAGCCCTCGATTTTGCTTGATCTTAGGGGACAATTCTGAGCCAGAAATGAGCTCTAATTGGTTGGTGAGAAGATTCCTTGGGTGATTCATCAATTTGCCATAAATTCACAAATGTAATCATTACATAATCACATGTTCTTGTTTTTAGAATCTTCTTCAATTCTTATGGCATGGTGAAAATGAATGCATGGCATGTTTGCAGATGTATTATGGGTCATGTAGCATCTGTATTTGAGGTCATGTGCACAAAATTTCAAAGTTCCAAAATGATGCATGACCTATAATTTTACTTCATGAGGCCAACTTTGAACAAGCATAACTCTTAGCTCAAATTGAATTTTGAGAAGGTTGAACACAATTTGGAAAGCCCTAAACATCTACTTTAAATCATTAGTTTATGTCTTCTTCAGAATCCTTTGGGAAATTTGTGAAAAATGAGGCCAAAGTTGGAAGAAAACTAGGTTAAAACACTTAGAAAAATTTCTAAGTGTTTATGACCTAAACTTCAAAATTTCCAAAACTTCATAAATGGTTGATCTTTTGAAAAAAGTTCCCTTGTAAGATGTTGTTTTATTTGGCAAGATCTACAACTTTCATGTTGGAAGTTTTTTGAGTTGTGTAGGTGAAATTTTGAGATCTCACCATGCCTTCAAAAACCCTAATTCCCGACTTTTCGCTCCTTGATGAATTTCTTTGAATTCCTTTGGCCAAATGACTTTGACATCCATATATTGATGATATTGATCTTTGAAAGTCATTTTTTGACCAAAAACCTTAAAAGTCAATGATGATCCTTCACAGTTGACTTTTTCCTGACAAAGTGAATTTTTTGGGCTTTTGTGTAGAAATAAGATCTTCTCCCCAAATGGATGATATAAATGGATTATATGGAGGTAGTAGAGATCCTTGAATCATGTCTTGATTTTTGGATTCATGCCCTGATCAGAAGTCAACTATCTTGGTGAATTAGGTCAAAACCCTAATTTGTCGACCATGTGAAAGTAATGACTGTAGACTTTGAATTGAAGTGTGATGTCCAGTAGACCTTGTAATATGAGTTATTTGAAGATGATTGATGTCTTTGAATGACCCTCTGAGGTTTTTTAGGGTTTCCCAAATGTGATCCCTGATTTCAGTCCTTGATAGGCTCAAAACCCTAGTCTGGTGACCTGAGTAAACCTGTACTCATATGACTGGATGTCTAATCAATCATAGATGAGAAAAGTGAAGTTTTTGAGCCCCATGATTGTATTAGAGACTAGTCTTTGTATTGATTGATCCTTTGCCTGAGCTTTCTTGTCTTTGAGCATCCTCGATTAGGTACCAGATGGAGAAATGACTGCTCTGGGTACTTGTCTTGACCTGATAAAAAATCCTGAAGATATATCATCTCAGGGGGGTCAAAAATTAGGGTATGACAGATACCCCATTGATTCTAGGAAGACCTTTTATGAAGACGGCAAGGATGATGATAGACATTGATGATGGTTTAATGAAATTGAGGTTCCAAGATGAGGAAGTGTGTTTTGATCTCTCGGAAGCAATAAAACAACCAAATGATAAAGGTGATTGTTTTAGAATTGATGCTATGGAGGAAGTTATCATGCAAGTTGAAAGTCGAGCTCATGTGTTCAATCCTCTTGAGAAAACATTAACCAAAGCTCTTGATGTTCTCAATGAAGAAGAAGAAAAAGAGATTGAGGAGTGCTTGCGAGATCTTGATGCATTTGAAGAAATAAGTCCTTTTGAAGCAAAGATGGAAGAGTTGAAAGATGAGCCAAAGGTAGAGGAAACCAAGTTAGAATTGAAGATGTTACCATCACATTTGAAATATGTCTTTCTCGAAGAAGGTGGTAAGAAGCCGGTGATAATTAGTGGCTCATTGTCAACCAAGGAGGAAGAGAAATTAATTCATGTGTTGAAAGCTAACAAGGAAGCAATATGATGGGTTCTTTCTGATTTAAAAGGGATTAGTCCGGCCTATTGTATGCATAAAATTATGATGGAGGAGGATTTTAAACCGGTCGCTCAACCTCAACGCCGGTTAAATCCTACAATGAAAGAAGTTGTAAGGAAGGAAGTGGTAAAGCTATTGGAAGCCGGAATGATTTATCCTATTTCCGATAGTGCATGGGTGAGTCCAGTCCAAGTGGTACCAAAGAAAGGAGGAATGAACGTGATCACTAATGACAAGAATGAATTGATTCCGACAAGGACCGTTACGGGATGGAGGATGTGCATTGATTACCGAAAGCTTAACCAAGCTACTAGGAAAGATCACTTCCCTTTACCTTTTATGGACCAAATGTTGGAAAGGTTATCGGGTCAAGAGTTTTATTGTTTCTTGGATGGCTATTCCGGGTACAACCAAATTTCGGTTAATCCGGAAGATCAAGAGAAAACGGTGTTCACTTGTCCCTTTGGAATTTTTGCTTATAGGCGAATGCTGTTCGGATTGTGTAATGCACCGGCCACTTTCCAAAGATGTATGCAAGCTATTTTCTCGGACTTCATAGAAAAGACAATGGAAGTTTTCATGGATGATTTCTCCCTCTTTGGAGCTTCATTTGATCTTTGTTTGAAGAATTTGGATGCCGTGTTGAAAAGATGTGTTGAAACCAACTTGGTCCTCAATTGGGAAAAATGCAATTTCATGGTTACCGAAGGCATAGTCCTTGGTCACAAAGTCTCTTCCAAAGGAATTGAAGTCGATCGAGCAAAAGTGGAGGTTATTGAAAAGTTGCCACCACCAACAAATGTCAAAGGAATTCGAAGCTTCTTAGGCCATGCGGGATTCTATAGAAGGTTCATCAAGGACTTCTCAAAGATTGCAAAGCCTTTGAGCAATTTGCTCAACAAAGATAAGCCTTTTATTTTTGATAATGCATGTCTTTTAGCTTTTAATGAATTGAAACAAAGATTGACTACCGCACCCATAATCATAGCGCCCGATTTGAAACTTGATTTTGAACTAATGTGTGACGCTAGTGATTATGCGGTAGGAGCGGTGTTGGGTCAAAGAAAAGGAAAAATTTTCATGCTATACATTATGCTAGTAAGGTTCTTAATGAAGCACAAGTTAATTATGCAACAACTGAAAAAGAACTACTAGCTATTGTATATGCATTGGAAAAATTTAGGTCCTATTTAATTGGTTTGAAAGTTGTTGTTTACACTGACCATGCAGCGATAAAGTATTTGCTTACCAAGCCGGATTCAAAGCAAAGGCTCATTAGGTGGATATTGTTGTTACAAGAATTCCACTTAGAGATTAAAGACAAGAAAGGAGCGGAGAACTTGGTAGCGGATCATTTGTCAAGGTTAGTGAATGAGGAGGTAACAAACAAAGAAGAGGTTTTGGAATCATTCCCTGATGAAAATTTGTTCATGGTAGAAGAAAGACCGTAGTTTGCTGACATGGCTAATCACAAGGCATCGGGATGGATACCGAAAGATTGGAGTAAAAGTGCAAGAAAGAAGTTCCTTCATGATGCCAAACATTATGTGTGGGATGATCCATACTTGTTCAAAATTGGTGTGGAAGGTGTGTTAAGGAGATGTGTGACAAGGGAAGAAGCAATGAGAATCTTGTGGCATTGTCATAACTCACCTTATGGTGGACACTATGGTGGACAAAGGACGACGGCAAAAGTTCTCCAATCCGGGTTCTATTGGCCAACATTATTCAAAGATGCTTACTTGCATGCACAAAGTTGTGACAATTGTCAAAGAAGTGGTGGAGTGAACAAGAGAAATGAGATGCCATTGACAAACATGTTAGAAGTGGAAGTGTTCGATTGTTGGGGAATAGACTTTGTAGGACCATTTCCTTCATCTTATGGTTGCAAGTACATTTTGGTTGCGGTTGATTACGTTTTAAAATGGGTGGAAGAAATAGCGTGTCTAAAGGCGGATGAAAAGACCGTAATCAAGTTCTTGAAGAAAAACATTTTTACAAGGTTTGGAACACCAAGGATTCTCATTAGTGATAGTGGCTCACATTTTTGTAACACACAACTTGAAAAAGTCTTACAACAATATGGTGTGAAGCACAAAGTGACAACGGCCTACCATCCACAAGCTAATGGTCAATCCGAAGTGTCCAACCGAGAAATCAAAAGAATCTTGGAAAAAACTGTTTCTGCATCAAGAAAAGATTGGTCACACAAGTTGGATGATGCTTTATGGGCTTACCGTACGGCATACAAGGCACCGATTGGTTTTACTCCGTTTCAAATGGTTTACGGGAAGAGTTGTCATTTACCCGTGGAATTGGAGCACAAGGCATTTTGGGCCTTGAAGTTGCTTAATTTTGATCCTAAGGCAAGTGGTGAAATGAGAAAATTACAATTGCTTGAGATGGAAGAATCGCAGTTACAAGCCTACGAATCCAATAAAATCTATAAGGAAAAAGTGAAAGGATATCATGATAAAAAGATTGTGGAGAAGGAGTTCAAGGAAGGCCAAATGGTTCTATTGTTCAATTCAAGGTTGAAGTTGTTTCCGTGCAAATTGAAGTCGAAGTGGTCGGGTCCGTTCCGAATCAAGGAAGTAAAAGACTATGGAGCGGTTGTGCTTGAAAATCCGATGACAAATGAAAGTTAGACAGTGAACGGTCAAAGACTCAAGCCGTATCTTGGTGGTGAAGTCGATCGAAGTTCGGAAGCCGTTCCGATTTTTGATCCGTAAAGCCGCCTCGGACCGTCGAGCTAACCGACGTTAAACAAAGCGCTAGTTGGGAGGCACCCTAACATTGTAAGTATTCTCTGTTTTGAGTGTTTTGGGACATTTGAAAAGTCGGTGGAGAAAGAATCGAGTGGGACAAACTGATAAAAAACCAGAAAAACTCAGTTTTTTGTCATCCGCTCAGCGGACCCCCCTCCGCTGAGCGGACCTGCTAAAAACCAGAAAGTTGTGTAACAGGCAAGGTTTGAGAAGTTGTGTAGTCGGAAGAGTTGGCCTGAAAAGGTGTTTGATCTCCCACAAAGCGGTAACTTTCATCAGTTTCTGGAGAACATTGCGGAACGCAAGTGGGAAGCCTTGATCTCTCCTGATACTCAAATCAATGCGGATATCGTGCGTGAGTTCTATGCTAATGCGGTTCCGTTTGAGGGAATGGTATACACGTACAATTCTTTTGTGAGAGGTAGGGCAATTTCTTTTTTAAGGGATGTCGTTAACACTTTTTTGGGAAGACCTTCACCTCTTGCTGCAGGTGAGAAGTGTGCTTATGCAAGGAAAAAGGCTGCAAGATCTTGGAATATGCAGGAGATTGCAGATGTGATATCCTTTGAGCACCGAGGGTTCACTCTTAACCCTTCCGGTTATATCCAAAAGATGGACAGGAAGAATATGACCCAAATGGCGCAGCTGTATACAGTTTTCCTCCTGAACAACGTCATGCCGAGAAGCCACACTTCTGACCTGACCATTGACATGTCTTGTCTGTTGTTTTGGATTATGACAGGTGGAGAGGTGGATGTAGCTCAAATCATTTTAGAGGAGATTAGGATCGTGGCTGCAAGTGGTACCAAATCAGGGACGAAGCCTTCTGCTCAACTTGGTTTTCCAAGTTTGATAATGGGACTTTGCAAGAAAGCAGGTGTGGAGTTTCCTGATGTGGCAAGCATGAAATTTACTAGTGTTGTGGACACTGGCTATGTGCACAGGCATTGCTCTCCTAAGCTAGGTGTCCAGCAGCATCCTCAGCCACAGAACATGGCTCCTCCTGCCGGTGGTAGGTATAATGAGGAGTTAGCTTGCAGGTACAATTGGGCGTATTTTGATGCCAACAGACGATCACAGGCTATGATTCATGATTCTCTATGCAAGCTCTATCGCCACCAAGTCAATCCGGCAGATGTTCCCTCTTTTCCTACTAATGAGGATTATGAGGCTCATTGCGCATGGCCTGCGGAGAAGCCATTTTTTAGAGAGGGGGATGGTGAAGAGGAAGATGAGGAAGGAGATGACATGGAGCAGGATGATGAGGAGGATTGAGGATATCCAGTGTTGACTTTTGTTGTTAGTTATTTAGTTTATGTTTAGTTTTATAATACTTTGATCCTACTTTTTGTTGTTGAACTAGTAGCATAATTTTCTATTGCTTTTGTTATTGACTACTTTTGTTCCATCCGTATGCGGATGAGGTTTTATGTACTTTGGTGGCCGTGGGTGCCACCCGAACATATTTTGTAGGCAACTTATGCCTTTGTTGATTAAGTATTTTGTTTAGGTAATATGTTCTCGTGTGGGCAATTTATACCCTTGTTGTTATAATATTGTGTTTTAGTAGTAGAATAGTGTACATATATTATATATGTTAAGGTGCACATAATTTTTTTTGTGTTTGTCTTGGAATAGAAGTGATGCTCTAAAGAAGAAGAAAGTGCTAAGGTGTGCCAACATCAAAATTTGGATGGTGATGATAATATTCTTGATGATGTTCATACCAAGGTAAGTATTTTGTTGCTTTGTAGATTATAATGTGACTATGAATTAAGGGCTTTACACAAATTTTTGTCACATTGCATTTTGGAGATCTTGTTTGTGTTTGAATCAAAATTAGGACAAAACTAGATAAGTGAGTGGACTTCCATTGTGTACAAAAATAAGAGTGTTCTAGTGATTGATGTTAACTCAAATGATTCATGTTTAATCTTGCTTTGTATGAGACATTAGAACTTAGAAGGGATCGAGGCAATTTTTTTGAGTAGTATGAGAAAAACCACCCTAAACAAGGCTACCCGTGAGTGTGTGATCTTTTGTAACCAATTTTGAGCCTAAATTTTTGTTTTGTCAAGTGAATTAAAGAAAAACACAATGAATTTTGAAAAAGAGAAGTAGTGATTCACTTGACAATTTCTTTGGTAAACACTTAACCCAATAGTACTTGAACCTTGAATGGAAAGCATTGATGTCTTTATAGATAAAAATGTTTAAAGTTGGGGAGAGATGTTTCTTAAAGATAAAGAAAAGAAAGAAAATGGTGGTGCAATGCATTCTTTGAAAAAGGAAAATCAATGAAAAGAATTGAGAAAGAAAGAGCAGATGATAAAGAGAAAAAGAAATTTTTTAATGATTTAAAGAAAAGAATGCATTATATGGTGAAAAACAAAAGGGTAACATATTAGTAGTGTTGTACATAAATAATGCTTTCCATGATCATTCACCCTTTTTGTTTCAATGGCCGTGTACATATAATATCACTTGTTTGGAACCCAGGCCAAGTTACAACCGAATGAAGTCCTCAGTGATCTTTGTCTCTATTGTCTCGTGTGCATAGTACAGATGAATATATGAATTGTTTTGGATGTGCATCATTGCTAGTGAGTGTGATTTGTCCCTTATGCTATCATGGCAATTGTCCTTCAATTATTTTGTGAAGTGAAACCTAGGTGATTCATTCATGAACATTATCTTTTTAATGCAATTGTGTTGAAATGTTTGTGTTGAGAAAGTGGTTCATAGTCATGTTAGAATCTTGTACAAGCAAGGAAGACTTATCTTGTAGGTATGTAACTCAAGTTTGAACCATTCAATTGATGTTACTAACCTTGTGTAGTTGGTTGATGTATGTTTCTGAGCTAGCTTTGTTCGAGGACAAACAAAGATCAAAGTTGGGGAGAGTTGTTAGAATCCTAATTGTGTATATTTTGTATATAGGTTTTGTGGTATTTCTTAAACTCTTGTGCCAAATTTGATTACCTTTTGATATATTAGTATGTAAATAAATAACTTTGTGTTTGTTTTCTAAATTAAGTTAGTTTATTAACTCTTGTAATGTTTTCTTTAGGTTTTAACAATTTTTGGGCAAGATGGAATGAAAAGAATAGTCAAAACGAGCTTGCAATGAGGGTGGAAGACCAAAAGAAGGAGTCTTGTGCAAGAAGGTCCGCTCAGCGGAGTTCAAGCGGACCCAGGCAGGAAGTTTCCATCAGCAAGTCCGCTCAGCGGAGTTGAAGCGGACATGGGCAGGGACGAGCATCAAAACAGGCTCCGCTCAGCGGACCTTGAAGACAAATCAGATATTTTGGCTGCTCCGCTCAGCGGACCTACTTTTTCTACTTTTGTTCTTAGCCACATAAAATTGATAATTAAGGGTAATTAGACTAGTTTTTATGATAACATACACTTGGAAAAAAGCTAGGGCAAGAGAGGAAGAAAAAACCATTTTTCCTTAAGAGAAAATCAAGATTTCTAAACATCTTTCTTCAATCTTCTTGAGTTTGATGTCACTAAATCTTGGTTTGTTGCTTGTTGTTGAAGCTTCCATGGATATGGAGGGCTAAGTTTCATCTTGTGTCAAGATTAGAGGTAGTTAGTTTGTAAATATGTGCTTTTTTTGATCTATTATGTATGAACTTGGTTAATGATCAATACATGGTGAATATCTTGTTGTTTATGTTTCATTTATTGTTTTGAATCACTATTGAGAGATATGTTTCAAAGCTAGACCTAAAAGATATTCATCTATCAATAAACAAACTCTAGAGATAGATTTGTGAGTTGGTAATCACATGTATCAAGCTTTTAAGATTATCACGTTGATTGTCGGCATGAGAGATCATTTGACGGTTAATATGATAATAATCACGATATTGCTTTAGAGATAAACGGTATCGAGAGGATACGTGATTGTATTAATCATTAATATGTTCATATATATGATCATTAGAGTACATATGAAGCAAACTAATGAAACTAATCTTGACACAGTTTTCTCAAATTATTTTCAAACCCTAGTTTATTATCTTTACTTACTTTGTATGCATTTATTATTTCATGTCACCAAATGGTTACCCAAAACTTAACTCAAAATACACTAAGCTGTAGAACGGCGATAATATCGCATCAATCCCTGAGGAGACGATACTAGAAATACTTATCCTATACTTTCTAACAGTCGTCAGCAAGAACGAAGGGAAACCCTCTGCCAAGAGCCCCAAAAGACCTATCCTCAGATTTCAGGATAGCAAGAAGGTTGGAGGAGTTCATAACAAAATCTTCCCCTTGGTAATCACAACCACAATCTCCAACTTCGATGTATCCTGGATATTAATTGATGGCGAAAGTTCACGTGATATTGCGTATTCGAGAAGATGGGGTTGAAGGGCAAATATTTGAGCATATGAAAGGTATGATCTCTAGGCTTTTAATAACATTGTAACCCGCCCATGCAAGTACATTCAACTAAAGCAAACTGCCTCGATAGAGCAAGCAGAAAGAGCTGAATTTAGACACAAGTAACAAGGCTTCTCCACATATATTTAGGATCAGCTTAAATTGACTTATTTAAAATTAGTGACATAGATTTCGAAACACTATTTCAGAGAATTTATCAAAATAGATTATAATATTTGTCATAAACTTTTTTTAACTTACTTTTGTAAATTCTCCAATATATCTTATGAAAGCTTATAGTATATAAAAAGAATTTATTTTATTTTATTTTTTGTCATAAAAATAAATTTTATAAATTTATTTATAAATGTTGGTTTAAATAAACACATGTGTCATAAGTGACAAATAAATTGTTTATCCAAAAATACTCTTAATTTAATCATGAAAAAATCTCCCATTATTAAAAAAATACATCAAAAGATCATGGTTGTTAAGTTACCGTGTTCTCCCACATTTTCACATTGCTACAATAATTGGTTTAACAAAAAAAGAAGCGGCTAACTAGGAAACTACTTACTTTTAATAACTAGAAATCAAATCTACAATTTCTTACAAAAGAAGAAAGAGCAACACAACAACACAAAAAAAGAAATACATTGCTATAATACAGAAAGTTGATTTTCTTGATCTTGATCTTCTTCCTCTATTTGATGAAATTCCTTAATTGGATGTCGTTTTCTACACTCACAATAAAAAACCGTCATTATCACGTAACTCCACAGCACCACCAATCCATAACAAACTATCACAACCGCTTTATCTTCAAACGAATCCTCACCGTCTATCCTCGACCCGATCAAACCCGAAACCCACACAAATAAACCCGAAAGAACCCATCCGCAAACCCGGTTCCCCTCCATCAAACCGGATCCGACTCTAATAGCATCCCATCCGAATCTCTCTTCCGCGACAGAAACCACCAGTCCGACGCTCAACACCGCCATCAAGTAAACCTCGAGACCCGACCCGATTAAGAAGACGAAACTATTCGACCCGATGAGTGCGAGGAGTGCGTTTAGAAAGAGATGCAAAGATGAAAACACGAAGAGGATGGCGTAGACGAAGATGGAGGTTACGAATAGTCGCGTGATGTTGGGTTTGAAGGAGGCGACGGCGGAGTGGAGCGTCGGGGTGATGCCGTGAGAGGCGAGGAGGGAAGAGTGGACGGCGGAGAGAGTGGAGATTAAGGAGATGATGTAAGAAGGGAAAGCGAAAAGGGCTTTAACGCGGATGAGAAAAACAGCGTCTTTTCGAGATTCATGCTTAACATGGCGAGCTTCGAATTGGGTTGAAGCGAAGTGGGAAAGGGCTTCGAGGTGGAGGATTTGAGAGGTGAGTGGTTGTGTGACGATGGATTGGTAGATTGTGAGGGTTGAGAGAGGGAGGATGGTGAAGATAAAGAGGGTTGTGAAGAGGAGTTTGTTGGTGGATAGAATGGTGAGGGAGGTGAAGAGGATTTTGAATGGGGAGAAGCAGCGCCAGATGGTGGCGGTGGTGAACATTCTCAGTTAGGATAGTGTCGGCGGATCATGGAGGAGGTGGAGGAAGAAGATGGATGGTGTTTAGGTTTCGATCTTGTTGAGGAAAGTGAAGGTGTGTAGTAGTGGTGTAGTGGGGTGGGGAAAGTAAATTAAATAATATTACAAAAAGTATGTTTATTTCGGTTTTTTTGGTTTTCTTTATTTATTTAGGTTTTAATATTTTTTCAGTTACAAGTAGGAAGAAATTTGGGTTTTAATTTTTTTTTGGTTACAAGTAGGAAGAAATTTGGGTTTTAATTAAGGATTTAGTTTCCTTTACAAAAGCATTCCAGGTTTAATCATAGGGAAAATTACACTCACCTCACCTACTGTCAGTTCATTTAAAAAAACATTAGTCCCTAGTTTTAAAATATACATTAACCTCCTCAAATGTCTATTAAATTGACAAAGACATTCCAATTTTTAATGACAATAAAAAATCGTAGCTATAAATGACATTTATTTCTTATTTTGATTTGTTACTAAAATTTTCTATAGTCATATGTATGCTTAGGGGAAGTTAGTATATATTATAAAATTAGAGGGGATGTTAATGTTACGTTAAGTGTATTTTTTCCTTAATAAGTGTATTTTTTTCCTTAATAATATGTTACATAGATCTTAGTTTAGAAATTTAAAAAGAGAAGAAAAAAAAAGCCAATGCAAAGACTTCTTTAATGAGCATTAATATATAATATGTGCTTTTGATTATGGTAAATTCTTAAAATTTAATTCAATTCAATTTAATTGATCTTACCTGATCAGAGTGGATCGTTACAGTCAGCTACGGTGGATTTGAAGAATTGAGAAGAGGGGGTACCTACAAGATATTCTGATACCAAAGTGAGAGAGCAATCAGAGAGAGCAAGTACAAGGTTTATCAGAGAATGAATGAATACCTGACCCTCTAGTGAAAGAGGGTATTTATAGTCCCCAGCGCTAGGCCAAGGTTCTCTAATTGGGCCAAATTCAATTGGAGGCTCACGTGATAGGAAACTGCCAGAACTCCTTGGTTAGGGCAGAGTCAGCGAGTGACTTGTGTTCTGGAGGAGTGGAGCGTAGGGTTCGGGGGTAACCTGCCTGAATCCTACGCTGGTGGTTTTGACCACGTGGTCTTGTGACAGTTATTGGAGAGTGTACCGGGCTTTGGCCACTTGGGCCTGCTCGGCTGGGGTAAGGAATTGGGCCAGTTCGGCTCAAGCACCAGCGTTGGGCCTGCTCAGCCCATACCAGAATGGTGAGATCGCTCAGGAGGGCTTTTAGAGTCGGTTTGTTCTCGGCCACGCCTTGGTGATGGAGAATCCCGACGGGGAGATGGAGTGTAGGACCGGTATCGGTGCCTTCTTCTTGGTGGAGTCTAGGAGCTAGATGGGGAGCAGTGTCGTCGACGCCTCCTCGGGGGAGACTTTGATCGCTGGCTCTTTTTGAGCGTAGCGATCCTCCTGTTCTGCTCGTAGAGGAGGTTGTTGGTTCGATTGATGGCACTGAGTAGCGCCGCTGAGGCTGGATCGATGCCTTCGGGTATAGGAATATCGGCGTAAGCGGAATCCTCGTCAGGCTGTTGGTCTTCTCTCTGCATGGAGGCTTGGGTCGACCGAGAGGATGTTTGCATGTCTCTTGCATTAGCTTGTTTGTTCTGCGGTTGAGACTGACCATTTCTAGCGCTGGCATTCTGGATGATCTCGTCGAGGTGGAGAGGATCATTGTTGTTTTGAGCGTTGTTATTGTTGTAAGTTTAAGAGTGCGCCTAAGAGGGGGGGTGAATTAGGTTTTCAAAGATTTATCCGGTTTTTAGAATACTTGTACTTATTTTTGGTTAAGTGTTTGAAGGTTTTTGAATGGTTCTTTTCTTTTCTTGATAATAGTGATGAAAGCGGTAAATTGCGGAAAAGTAAAGAACACAATGATGTATACTGGTTCCCCTCACAATCCGAGAGTACTCCAGTCCCCTTTCAACACGAAAGAGATTTCACTATTGTTAGATATTTGTACAAGCCTAATCCCAAGACTTATCCTACAATCTTCTAACATCCAAACCACCAAGAACAATCCTCTTGGATTTATCAAGTTGAAATGAGAACAATCCTCTCACTTTCAACTTCTTGTTTCCAACAATCCTGAAAACAATGAATACACTTCACACAATCTTAATTCCAACAACCCTGGAAAAATAAGATGTGATACAAACAAGAATTTCTTTTTGAATGAATAAATTTGTAGTATATAAATCCTATGAAGGACTTATTCTCTTTCAAATATGAAACTCAAGAACAATATACTCTCTTAAGTGCTCAAGATACTTTATGAATATAATATGAAAAATATGAATCAAAAGTATCACTTGATAAAATTTATATTTGGTAAAAATATGCAGAGAGTTTTTATTTAATTGATTGAAAGAAGTTGAAATCTAAAATGAATTTGAAAATGATTTTATAGAGTAAAGAAAACTCTACGTAAAAAAGGCAATGGTTGATAAATATTATTGAAAGAAACTCATAACATAATATGAAGATAAATTGTAAAAAGATTTTATTTAAAACGAGACATTGTTTCAGGAATATATTTTTTATTTCAAAAACTAAACGGTATCAATCCATTGGTTCATAAAGCAAATTAATTGGCTTAGATAAATAACGTAACGTTCCTAAAGTAAAACGACTAGATGAAAATGTGTATATTAAAAAAAAATTATTTGTTTCAGTATGTACCAAAAAAGAAATGGAAAAGATCAATTGATAGATCCACAAAGCCAATCGGTTGGCTTACTGAAAAACAACATATTTGAAATTTGAATCCATGCTAATTGATTGCATTAAACATCTAATATATTGTCTCACAAAGATATGAAAAAAAAGTTCTCACAATCTATTGAAAAAAATATATATAATTTTTAAGAGTAAAAAAAAAAAAAGTAGCAATATATTTTTCAAAAAATTAAAACGTTGAATTTTAACGTTGAATTTCTTTTACTAAGTTTTAAGTTTTAATTATGCATGATTAAATTATTTTGAGCACTAAGATTATATATGATAAAAAGTTTAATATACCTTAAAACTTGATGAAAAAATATTGAACAAACTCATGCATCTTTTTCCTTCTTTTTGATACATGTACATGATCTTGAGAGATTTAAAGTTGTCTTCATCAAAACACAATGTTGTAGAGGCTTGCCTTCACATTCTCCCCCTTTTTGATGATGACAACCTTTGAAATTTGAAGTGTTTAATGTTCTTATGTGAATGCTCCCCCTAACTTTGATAACTCCCCCTTGATCAAAACTTTCCCTTGATTTATAAAGAATTTGACTTTTTTTTGTGGCTGCAAATGTTAAAGACAAGCAAGCATACACATATACACAAATATCTTCTCCCCCTTTGTCATTATCAAAAAGGATGGGAAAAATATAAATTATTGAAAATAAAATATGAACACAATTAATTCTTTACCTATGAGTTTTACCTTATGAGTGACTTCATCAAACATTCATCTTTGGTGAATATTATTTTGAAGCTTTTGTCACAAAGTTGACTTTTGCTTTAGAAGATTTTGCTTTAGTCCTTCAACATAAAGTACATCCTCAATGGATATGAAAGTTAGTGCTCCAACTTTGCCAATGCCAAGAATTCTTCCCTTAAGGTATTATCCATATGTGAAATCACCCTTGGACTTTATAACTAGATTTGAAAGTTAGTTTATGTCTTCTATCAAATGCTTAGAACCACCACTTGTCAAAAACACCATGGATTTTAAGTGGTCCTCAAGCAAACCTACAAAACAAATTATGTTTGATTTGGTACCCAATGTGCTTTGGGTCCATCATAGTTAGTTCCTTTCTTCACCCATACATAATGTCCACTAGGAACACTAAAGTTCCTTACATAACAAGCATTGGGTGTGTGACCAATAATACCACAATAAAAACAAGTAGGTTCAAAGTTGCTTTTATATCTAGGAACATATGGTTTCTTTTTAGGAAACCTTTTAGGATGATGATGAACCTTTTGTGCCTTATCCAATTTGTTGAATTGTTCACTTGCCTTCACAAAGATAGTTTTACTAGTACTTGGTTTAGACTTTGCATATCCAAGACCACTTTTATCATTAGGGAATCTTTGTTGCCTAAGGACACCTTCCAACCCAATTTGTCCTTTTTCATACCTTTCAAGGACTCTCTTTAATTGAACAATTTGAAAAGAAAGTGATTCACAATTCTTGCATGCAACACTATCTTCTTGAACACTAATCATTTTTTCTTTGTTATCTTTTTGTTCTTCTCCAATTATCTTAACCTTCTCTTCTAAAGATGATATTATTTTCTTTTGAGATGAGATAGTTTTATAGAGAATTTTGCACTCATTTAACAATTCATTTATTGCATCTTGAACATCATTATCAAAAAGAGAAAATTCATTACTAACCTCATTGTCTTCATCATCGGAATGGTGTGTTGCTACCAATGCAAGATTCACATGTTCTTCATCTGAAGATGAACTTATTTCATTGTCATCCCATGCTACATATGCTTTCTTTGATTTTTTATCCTTATTTTTCTTGAAGTATTTGTTCTTCTTTTCAAGTTTAGGGCATTCACTTTTGACATGTCCTCTTTCTCCACATTCAAAGCATTTAATCTTCCTTGTTGGTGCTTCTTCTTTAATGATCTCCTTTTTCTTTTCTTTTCTTAGAAACTTTTCAAATTTTTTGATAAACTCATCATCTTCTTCACTAGTGGATTCATCCTCTTGATTGCTATCATGATGTTTGACTCTTGTCTTCAAGGCAATATCTTTTGAATCTTTCATTTGAATTTCATGCGTTTCAAGTCTTCCGAGTTCTGTTTCATATTCTTGAAGTTTACCGAACAAGGTTGCAGAAGTCATCTTTGATAGATTCTTTTTCTCGGATATCGCCGTTACTTTCGGTTGCCATTCTCTTGTTAAAGATCTAAGCACCTTTAGATTTAGTTCTTCGGTAGGGAGAGTCTTACCGAGTGCCTTCAAGTGATTTGTCAAATGAACGAATCGTTTTTGCAATTCGAGAATAGTTTCTCTGGGCTTCATTCTAAACAATTCGTATTCTTGGCTTAGGGTATTCAATCTTGATCTTTTAACTTCGGTGGTACCTTCGTGAGTTTCTACAAGAGTATCCCATATTTCCTTTGCTGTTGTACATGCTGATACTCGGAAAAATTCATCCATACTAAGAGCACCATGAAGAAGACTGACCGCCTTTTTGCCAGCGAGAACCCTTTTTCTATCATTATCATCCCATGACGCTTTAGGTTTCTCCGATCCAACACCATTAACGACCGTTGTAGGAACATGAGGACCTTGTAGGACAGCCTCCCAAACTTCTTCTCCTTGTGCTTCTAGATGAGCCTTCATTTGAATTTTCCAAAAGTCAAAATATTCACCACAAAACAATGGAGGCTTGTTGTTAGAACCACCATCTTTGAAAACCGGTCTTTGATTTGCGGAAGCCATTCTGGATCTTTAGGAACAAGTTACCTATAACTTGCTCTGATACCAATTGTAAGTTTAAGAGTGCGCCTAAGAGGGGGGGTGAATTAGGTTTTCAAAGATTTATCCGGTTTTTAGAATACTTGTACTTATTTTTGGTTAAGTGTTTGAAGGTTTTTGAATGGTTCTTTTCTTTTCTTGATAATAGTGATGAAAGCGGTAAATTGCGGAAAAGTAAAGAACACAATGATGTATACTGGTTCCCCTCACAATCCGAGAGTACTCCAGTCCCCTTTCAACACGAAAGAGATTTCACTATTGTTAGATATTTGTACAAGCCTAATCCCAAGACTTATCCTACAATCTTCTAACATCCAAACCACCAAGAACAATCCTCTTGGATTTATCAAGTTGAAATGAGAACAATCCTCTCACTTTCAACTTCTTGTTTCCAACAATCCTGAAAACAATGAATACACTTCACACAATCTTAATTCCAACAACCCTGGAAAAATAAGATGTGATACAAACAAGAATTTCTTTTTGAATGAATAAATTTGTAGTATATAAATCCTATGAAGGACTTATTCTCTTTCAAATATGAAACTCAAGAACAATATACTCTCTTAAGTGCTCAAGATACTTTATGAATATAATATGAAAAATATGAATCAAAAGTATCACTTGATAAAATTTATATTTGGTAAAAATATGCAGAGAGTTTTTATTTAATTGATTGAAAGAAGTTGAAATCTAAAATGAATTTGAAAATGATTTTATAGAGTAAAGAAAACTCTACGTAAAAAAGGCAATGGTTGATAAATATTATTGAAAGAAACTCATAACATAATATGAAGATAAATTGTAAAAAGATTTTATTTAAAACGAGACATTGTTTCAGGAATATATTTTTTATTTCAAAAACTAAACGGTATCAATCCATTGGTTCATAAAGCAAATTAATTGGCTTAGATAAATAACGTAACGTTCCTAAAGTAAAACGACTAGATGAAAATGTGTATATTAAAAAAAAATTATTTGTTTCAGTATGTACCAAAAAAGAAATGGAAAAGATCAATTGATAGATCCACAAAGCCAATCGGTTGGCTTACTGAAAAACAACATATTTGAAATTTGAATCCATGCTAATTGATTGCATTAAACATCTAATATATTGTCTCACAAAGATATGAAAAAAAGTTCTCACAATCTATTGAAAAAAATATATATAATTTTTAAGAGTAAAAAAAAAAAAAGTAGCAATATATTTTTCAAAAAATTAAAACGTTGAATTTTAACGTTGAATTTCTTTTACTAAGTTTTAAGTTTTAATTATGCATGATTAAATTATTTTGAGCACTAAGATTATATATGATAAAAAGTTTAATATACCTTAAAACTTGATGAAAAAATATTGAACAAACTCATGCATCTTTTTCCTTCTTTTTGATACATGTACATGATCTTGAGAGATTTAAAGTTGTCTTCATCAAAACACAATGTTGTAGAGGCTTGCCTTCACAATTGTGACTGACCATGATGACCGAAGGTTAAGTTGTTGCTTTGATCTTATCGCTTGGAACAGATGGGGAAGCAAAGAATTCCACAAATGACGCCACTGATCTTACCTGATCAGAGTGGATCGTCACAGTCAGCTACGGTGAACTTGAAGAATTGAGAAGGGGGGATACTTGCAAGATACTCTGATGCCAAAGTGAGAGAGCAATCAAAGAGAGCAAGCACAAGGTTTATCAGAGAATGAATGAATACATGACCCTATAGTGAAATAGGGTGTTTATAGCCCCCAGCGCTGGGCCAAGGTTCCATAATTGGGTCAAATCCAATTGGAGACCAACGTGCTAGGAAACTGCCAGAACTTTTTGGTTAGGGCTGAGTCAGCGAGTAACTTGCGTTCTGGAGGAGTGGAGCGTCGGGTAGGGTTCGGGGGTAACCTGCCCGAATCCCGCACTGGTGGTTTTGACCACGTGGTCTTGTGTGAATTGGTCTTGTGACAGTTATTGGAGAGTGTACTGGGCTTTGGCCACTTGGGCCTGCTCGGCTGGGATAAGGGATTGTCCCAGTTCAGCTCAAGCACCAGCGTTGGGCTTGTTCGGCCCATACCAGAACATCAATTTTCATTGAAAAAACAAAAAAGGAGTATGAAAGACTAAAAAAATGTATGAACTAAAAAACAAGAAATTTATATATAATATAAATTATTAGTGTCCACCCCTTCCGACAAAAGGATTTACATTTTTTTATGTGTATATCCCTTTTATGAGTGTATTTTTGGTTGATGGGTGTAAGATTGTCTTCTCTGAGTGTTTTTGAGAAGGACGAGCTCCTTTTTAACTCCATTGAGTAATTTGGATTTCTGTAGAATAGATCCAATTCATCAAACACATTTTAATGATTAAATAAATTATTTTTATTATATACTTTAAATTTATTAATTTTTGTAAATATAAAATTAATTTTGAAATTTTAAATTCAAATAAAAATAATTTTTTTTCAAAAAAAATGTTTTCTATTGAAAATGAAAAAAAAAATTCCCGCAAATAAAAAAAAAACCGATTTTTCCGAAAATAAAAAAATTATTATTTTTTGGAAATACAAGAAAGTTTATTTTTCAAAGATAAAAAGTCGTTTTATTCGAAAATACAAAAAATCAATTTTTTAAAAAATAAAAGAACAATTTGTTCCAAAATAAAATATGTTTTTTTTAAATACAAAAATCTTTTTTTCAAAAAATTAAAAAATACAAAAAATAACTAATTTACCAAAAAATGAAAATTAAAAAAATCAATTTTTTTCTTAAAATACATAAAATTGATTTATTACAAATTATATAAAAATTGATTTTTAACAAAAAAAATTAAAATTTATTTTTTCATAAAATTAATAAAAAAAAAATATTTCTAAAAATAAATAAATAATTCTATAATTTTTGTTACAAATAACATTTTTAACAAAAAGTTAATGAATATATTTAATTATTTTTTTGAATAGATAGATAGCCATCTATTAAAAAGATATTAATGGTTGGATTGGATATATTTTATTTTTAATGGATAAATTAGATTGAATAATTTTTTAAAAAATTTAGTGGATTATTAGTGGATTAATGAATTCATTTGATCCATCAACTAACAATCAAATTATTCCATTTTGTCACTTTATTCGTGATTCTCGAGAATGACACTCGGCATGTAACAATTTTAAATACTTTGTAAATCCTTCCATATGAAGGTTTTTACCAAAGGAGTGACTAAAAGAGTGGAGGCAATCATGCGATCTTATTTATGGATTGGTAAAGGTATTGTGCAGAAGAAAGCTCCTATAGTTTGGAAAAAGATTTGCACACCTAAGAAGCAAGGAGGGTTGTAACATCCCGAAAATTCTTATTTAATTAATTTAATCAAGTTTTAAATTAATTATGGGGAATTAACATTTTGTTGAATTATGTGGAAAAATAATGAAATGTTAAGTCATTGGGCCATGCGGTGGAATTAGTAAAGTGGGGGTGTAATTGTGTAAGAGCCCATTTCTAATTTTATGTTTTTCATAAAATAAAGGAAAACAAGAAGAGAAGGGGAAAATTAGAACGTGGAAACCAGAAGCTGTGAGAAGAGGAACTGAAGAGCGGGAAGGAGAGCCAAAGAGGAAGAGGAACCAATTCAAGAATTTGGCTAAGGTAAGGGGGGATTCTTCTCATTAACCTCTATTATGGGTTGTATGAATGATTCGATGGAATTTGTATGTTAGGATTCCGAATTGGATTGTATGTCGGGTTTGGGGTTTTGGGGTTTATAGAACTTGATTCAATTTAGGTTGTGAATGATGATTGGTGATGAACAATGATGTTAAACATGATTAGAAGTATGTGTAAACGTGCAATTTATGTCGTATGTGTGGTTTATTTTTCTGAAATTCGTACCGGTATGATTTGAGAGCATTTGGGAGGTATAGAATGCTGTTTTCTGCAGGTTGGGGTCTCTGAAATCGCCGGTTTGCGCCGCGTGCACAAGGTGGCGCCGCGAACAGGTGGGCAGAATGTCAGGATGTTCTGATACGCACAGGTCGCGCCGCGTGTAGGTGTTGGCGCCGCGAAGGCGTAACTTTTTCCTCGCTTCGCGCCGCGCGTAGATGTTGGCGCCGCGTGCTGTTGCTGTTTGGGATTTTTGTTAAAGTTTAACGATGTATAACTTTTTAACTGTTAGTCTGTTTGACGTGCCGTTTCGAACATAGTGAGGCAAATTCAGTGATTTATGCAATAAAATAGTGTTTGACTTGTGACTCGAATTTAATTTAAACACTTGATTTAATTGGTTGTGGTGGTTTATATTGTTATTGCATTGGTTGATGATTATGATTGTTCAGTTGTTTGGTGTTGATGATTAGCATGCGGTATGTGATGCATGCATTTCATAATCATGTTGTGGGCTGTATCCCTTATGGTGGTGGGACAGCGGTAGCTAATTCCCATTGTGTGGAATTAGTGAGAGAAGTAGCCGAATCTTTATGGTGGTGGATCGGTGAGATGGGTTATCCCATGTTTGGTACCACATGCATTTAGTTGCATTGCATTAGGTTGTTGTGTATAATTGTAACATGAATGGAAGTTGTCCAATGTTACAATTTGTGTGTATTTTGGTATGAATGACTGTAATTGACGAATGTTGCTATATTATCTGAATATAATTGATTTGGGTGAATAATGTATGGATGAAGTTGTATTGTTTATATACCTATAACATTTGTTAATGCGAATGAAACTCACCCTTACTGTTGTTATTTTTCAGATTGAGGAGTAGCTCGTGTACTTGGTGACGATTAGCTCGTCAAGTAGTTCGTTAGAGTCAGTTGGGTCTGTGTCATGCTCTGGTCGTGTAACACCGGGAACGTTATTTTAGAATTGGCTGATAGACTTCTGTTTTGTTTATGGTTTATGGTTGAATTATGAGTCTTCGACTCCAGATGTTTGATTATTCAGTTGTTAAGAATATTCCGCTGTGTTAACATGCTACCTGAATAATTTTTGGTTTATCGTTCCTTTATGGCATGACATGAATATTGTTTATTTTGTTGGCGTTGTAATACTCTTCTTCATGTTTTACTCTGATTTTAATGTTAATTTTCCGCGGGGTTTAGAAGGGTGTTACAATAGTGGTATCAGAGCATAGTCGGTCGTTTGAGTCAGAGTCTTAGTGTCGGTTAATCCTTCGTATACGATTAGTGTAAAGTTGACACTGTCGATACTTCTTGTTCTAATGAATATTGTCTGATATTTAGCAGAACAATGGCCGGAAGAGGGGGAAGAAATGACGACGCGATTGCTGAGGCTCTGGGCATGATTGCTGGTGTATTAGGAGGGAATGCCAATGGGGCTGGTATTGGTGCTGACAGGCAGCTGAATAGTTTTCAGAGGAACAATCCTCTGTTGTTCAAGGGCACGCACGATCCCGAAGGAGCTCAGAGGTGGCTGAAGGAAATCGAAAGGATCTTCAGAGTGATCGATTGTGCTGAAAATTTGAAGGTGAGGTACGAGACTCACATGCTGTCTGAAGAAGCTCATGATTGGTGGATGGCTAGTAGAGATGAACTTGAATCTGCAGGTGTAGCGATCACTTGGGCTGTATTCAGGCGAGAATTCCTGAGGAGGTACTTTCCTGAGGATATTCGGGGCAGGAAAGAAGTTGAGTTTTTGGAGCTGACACAAGGTAACATGACGGTGCCGGAGTATGCTTCAAAGTTTGTTGAGCTGGCCAAGTACTACGTCCACTATAACAATGATGAAGCGAGCGAATTTTCGAAATGTGTTAAGTTCGAGAATGGTCTCCGTGATGAAATCAAGCAGGGAATCAGGTACCAGAGGATTCGTCGGTTTACAGATTTGGTGGACTGTAGTAGGATCTATGAAGAGGATAACCTCAAGCTGAAGTCATCTCACTCTCGCGAGTTAGTTGACAAGAAAAGGAAGAAGCTTATGGACCGTGGTAAACCATATGGTAGAGGTAATTATAAAGCTGGGAGTTGGAAGAAGCCTAGTGGGGGAGACTCTAGTGCTCCTGTTAAGTGCTTTAAGTGTGGGGAACTTGGACATCGTGTTCACGAGTGCAAAAGCGAAGAGAAGAAGTGCTACAGGTGTGGTAAAGCAGGCCACATTGTTGTTGACTGCAAGGGAAGGACTGTGACTTGTTATAACTGTGGTGAAGAAGGTCACATTAGTCCACAGTGTCCTAAGCCAAAGAAGAATCAAGCTGGGGGTAAAGTTTTCGCTTTATCAGGTTCAGAGACTACTCCAGAGGATCGATTGATTAAAGGTACGTGTTATATCCATGGCACTCCTTTACTTGCAATAATAGATACTGGAGCAACTCACTCGTTTATTTCGTTGGATTGTGCTAAACGTCTGAACTTGGAAATATCTGATATTCATGGAAGTATGATCATTGACACTCCTGCGTCGGGTTCAGTGACTACTTCGTTTGCCTGTTTGAACTGTCCAATTGATATTTTGGGTAGAAAGTTCGGAATGGACTTAGTGTGCCTTCCGTTGGAACAACTTGATGTCATCCTGGGTATGAATTGGTTGCAATTTAATCGGATTCATATCAACTGTTTCACGAAGACGGTTATTTTTCCGGAAGATGTCGGTGTTGAGAGTGTAGCAGTGACTGCTAGACAAGTGGATGAAGCAATGAAGGACGGGGCTGCCGTGTTTATGTTGATTGCATCCATGGAAATGAAGAAGAAAGTGGTAAGTAGAGACTTACCGGTAGTATGTGAATTTCCAGAAGTTTTTCCAGAAGATGTAAGAGAATTACCGCCAGAGAGGGAGGTAGAGTTTGCTATTGAGTTAGTTCCTGGAACTAGTCCGGTGTCGATGGCGCCGTATCGTATGTCGGCATCTGAGCTAGCAGAGTTGAAGAGTCAGCTAGAAGAGTTACTGGAAAAAGAATTAATTCGTCCTAGTGTGTCGTCGTGGGGTGCGCCGGTGTTGTTGGTAAAGAAGAAAGAAGGTTCTATGAGATTGTGTGTGGATTACAGACAACTGAACAAGGTTACTATCAAGAATCGGTATCCCTTACCGAGGATTGATGATTTGATGGATCAACTGGTTGGAGCTTGTGTGTTCAGCAAAATTGACTTGAGGTCGGGATATCATCAGATTCGGGTGAAGACGGACGATATTCAGAAAATGGCATTTAGAACAAGGTATGGCCATTACGAATATACAGTGATGCCATTTGGAGTAACTAATGCACCGGGAGTTTTCATGGAATATATGAATAGGATCTTTCATCCTTACCTGGATCAGTTTGTGGTGGTATTTATCGATGATATTCTAATATATTCTAAGAGTGAAGAAGAACATGCAGAGCATCTAAGGGTGGTATTAGAATTACTGAAGGAAAAGAAACTTTATGCGAAACTGTCAAAGTGTGAGTTCTGGCTAAGTGAAGTAAGCTTTCTTGGGCATGTAATTTCTAAAGATGGTATTGCCGTTGACCCAACGAAAGTAGAAGCAGTGTCTCAATGGGAAGCTCCGAAGTCAGTTTTCGAAATCCGTAGTTTCCTTGGTCTTGCAGGTTACTATAGAAATTTCATTGAAGGTTTTTCAAAGTTAGCGTTGCCATTAACTAAGTTGACTAGGAAGGGTCAAGCATTCATCTGGGATTCGAAATGTGAAGAAGGATTCCAAGAGTTGAAGAAGAGGTTGACTAGTGCGCCGATCTTGATTTTGCCGAATCCGGCGGAATCTTTTGTGGTATATTGTGATGCTTCGTTGTTGGGATTAGGAGGTGTACTAATGCAGAATCAACAGGTAGTCGCTTATGCGTCGAGACAACTCAAAGTGCATGAGAGAAACTATCCGACTCATGACTTAGAATTGGCAGCAGTGGTATTTGTGTTGAAGTTGTGGAGACATTATCTGTATGGTTCGAGATTTGAAGTGTTTAGTGATCACAAGAGTCTGAAGTATCTCTTTGATCAAAAAGAGCTGAATATGAGGCAAAGGAGGTGGTTAGAGTTCCTTAAGGATTATGATTTTGGGCTGAATTACCATCCGGGTAAAGCAAACGTGGTTGCCGATGCTTTGAGTAGGAAGTCCTTGCATATGTCTATGCTGATGGTAAGAGAATTGGATTTAATTGAACAATTCAGAGATTTGAGTTTAGTATGCAAAGACACTTCTGTCAGTGTTAAGTTGGGAATGCTGAAGCTGACTAGTGGTATTCTGGAAGAAATTCGAGAAGGTCAGAAAGCTGATGTAGAATTGGTGGACAAGTTGACTCTGATTAACCAAGGCAAGGGAGGTGAATTCAGAATCGACGAGAATGGTATTATAAGGTTTGGTAATCGTGTTTGTGTTCCTACTGTTTCCGAATTGAGGAAGAGTATTCTCGAAGAAGGACACCGTAGTGGATTAAGTATTCATCCTGGTGCTACCAAGATGTATCATAACTTGAAAAAGCTGTTTTGGTGGCCTGGAATGAAGAAAGATATTGCCGAGTTTGTGTATTCTTGTTTGACTTGTCAGAAGTCAAAGGTTGAACATCAGAAGCCATCTGGATTTATGCAACCGATGTTTATTCCTGAGTGGAAATGGGATAGCATATCAATGGATTTTGTTTCGGGTTTGCCGAGAACTGTTAAGAATTGTGAAGCTATCTGGGTCGTGGTAGACAAATTGACGAAGTCTGCACATTTTATACCAATAAGAATGGATTACCCGATGGAGAAGCTGGCTCAACTATATATTGAGAAGATAGTTAGTCTACATGGTATTCCTTCGAGTATCGTGTCAGACAGAGATCCAAGATTTACGTCGAAGTTCTGGGAAGGTTTGCAGAAGGCTTTGGGTACTAAGCTGAGACTAAGTTCTGCTTATCATCCGCAGACGGATGGACAGACTGAGAGGACAATTCAGTCGTTAGAAGACTTGTTACGTGCTTGTGTGTTAGAAAAAGGAGGTGCGTGGGATAGTTATCTGCCTTTGATAGAATTTACCTACAACAATAGTTTTCATTCGAGTATAGGTATGGCTCCGTTTGAGGCATTGTATGGTAGGAGATGTAGAACTCCATTGTGTTGGTACGAACCTGGTGAGAGTGCTGTGATTGGACCAGAAATTGTACAACAGACTACGGAGAAGATTAAGATGATTCAAGAGAAGATGAAAGCTTCTCAGAGTCGTCAAAAGAGCTATTATGATAAAAGGAGGAAGACACTTGAGTTTCAAGAGGGAGATCATGTGTTTATGAAGGTTACTCCTATGACGGGTATTGGTCGAGCTTTGAAGTCAAAGAAGTTGACTCCGCGTTTTATTGGACCATTCCAAATTTCGGAAAGAGTGGGAGAAGTGGCATATCGTATTGCGTTACCGCCAATGCTTGCCAACTTGCATGATGTATTTCATGTGTCTCAATTGAGGAAATACATTTCGGATCCGTCCCACGTGATCCAAGTGGATGATGTGCAGGTTAAAGACAACTTAACGGTTGAAACGTTACCTGTGAGGATTGAAGATAGAAGACTGAAGCAATTGCGGGGCAAGGAAATAGCTTTAGTCAGAGTAGCTTGGGGAGGACCAGCTGATGGAAACGTCACCTGGGAGTTAGAAAGCCAGATGAAAGATTCCTATCCGGAACTATTTGCTTGAGGTATGTTTTCGAGGACGAAAACTCTTTAGTGGGGGAGAGTTGTAACATCCCGAAAATTCTTATTTAATTAATTTAATCAAGTTTTAAATTAATTACGGGGAATTAACATTTTGTTGAATTATGTGGAAAAATAATGAAATGTTAAGTCATTGGGCCATGCGGTGGAATTAGTAAAGTGGGGGTGTAATTGTGTAAGAGCCCATTTCTAATTTTATGTTTTTCATAAAATAAAGGAAAACAAGAAGAGAAGGGGAAAATTAGAACGTGGAAACCAGAAGCTGTGAGAAGAGGAACTGAAGAGCGGGAAGGAGAGCCAAAGAGGAAGAGGAACCAATTCAAGAATTTGGCTAAGGTAAGGGGGGATTCTTCTCATTAACCTCTATTATGGGTTGTATGAATGATTCGATGGAATTTGTATGTTAGGATTCCGAATTGGATTGTATGTCGGGTTTGGGGTTTTGGGGTTTATAGAACTTGATTCAATTTAGGTTGTGAATGATGATTGGTGATGAACACTGATGTTAAACATGATTAGAAGTATGTGTAAACGTGCAATTTATGTCGTATGTGTGGTTTATTTTTCTGAAATTCGTACCGGTATGATTTGAGAGCATTTGGGAGGTATAGAATGCTGTTTTCTGCAGGTTGGGGTCTCTGAAATCGCCGATTTGCGCCGCGTGCACAAGGTGGCGCCGCGAACAGGTGGGCAGAATGTCAGGATGTTCTGATACGCACAGGTCGCGCCGCGTGTAGGTGTTGGCGCCGCGAAGGCGTAACTTTTTCCTCGCTTCGCGCCGCGCGTAGATGTTGGCGCCGCGTGCTGTTGCTGTTTGGGATTTTTGTTAAAGTTTAACGATGTATAACTTTTTAACTGTTAGTCTGTTTGACGTGCCGTTTCGAACATAGTGAGGCAAATTCAGTGATTTATGCAATAAAATAGTGTTTGAGTTGTGACTCGAATTTAATTTAAACACTTAATTTAATTGGTTGTGGTGCTTTATATTGTTATTGCATTGGTTGATGATTATGATTGTTCAGTTGTTTGGTGTTGATGATTAGCATGCGGTATGTGATGCATGCATTTCATAATCATGTTGTGGGCTGTATCCCTTATGGTGGTGGAACAGCGGTAGCTAATTCCCATTGTGTGGAATTGGTGAGAGAAGTAGCCGAATCTTTATGGTGGTGGATCGGTGAGATGGGTTATCCCATGTTTGGTACCACATGCATTTAGTTGCATTGCATTAGGTTGTTGTGTATAATTGTAACATGAATGGAAGTTGTCCAATGTTACAATTTGTGTGTATTTTGGTATGAATGACTGTAATTGACGAATGTTGCTATATTATCTGAATATAATTGATTTGAGTGAATAATGTATGGATGAAGTTGTATTGTTTATATACCTATAACATTTGTTAATGCGAATGAAACTCACCCTTACTGTTGTTATTTTTCAGATTGAGGAGTAGCTCGTGTACTTGGTGAGGATTAGCTCGTCAAGTAGTTCGTTAGAGTCAGTTGGGTCTGTGTCATGCTCTGGTCGTGTAACACCGGGAACGTTATTTTAGAATTGGCTGATAGACTTCTGTTTTGTTTATTGTTTATGGTTGAATTATGAGTCTTCGACTCCAGATGTTTGATTATTCAGTTGTTAAGAATATTCCGCTGTGTTAACATGCTACCTGAATAATTTTTGGTTTATCGTTCCTTTATGGCATGACATGAATATTGTTTATTTTGTTGGCGTTGTAATACTCTTCTTCATGTTTTACTCTGATTTTAATGTTAATTTTCCGCGGGGTTTAGAAAGGTGTTACAAGGGTAGGATTTGCTAGCTGTTGAAGAGTGGAATCAAGCTCATTTGATAAAATTGTTGTGGCATCTGAGCTTGAAGAAGGACAATTTATGGATAAAATGGGTTAATACCTACTATGTGAAACAAGACACCATCATGACTGTGCCCAAGAAATCCACTTGTTCTTGGATTCTCAAAATAATACTGCAGCAAAGGGAGACAGTCCAAGGAATGTTGGAATGACAACAAGTAAATCAGGGGAAGAAGTTCCAAACTAGAAATTTCAACTATGGTCTGCTTACACAGGAACAACAGGTTTTCTGGCACAAACTTTTCTATGACAACATGACCAGGCCCAGAGCGAAATTTATACTGTGGTTGGCCTGTCACAACAGGCTAGCAACAAGGGAGAGGTTAATGAGATTTGGGATAATTGATCATAATAACTATGTGTTTTGTAATGATATTGAAACCTTATATCACCTTTTGTTCCAATGTGATGTTATGAACAAAATCTGGAAGTAAGTCCTTAATAGATTGCAGATGGAGCATGAACCTGGTATGTGGCAACAGGAGCTTGAGTGGATTATTCAACAGAGCAAAAGCAGGCATTGGCAGGCTAGAATGCTGAGGGCAGCATTTACTGAAGTTGTGTATAGTTGTTGGAAATATAGAAATGATATGGTTCATGGGAATATTGTAAATGGCACACACATAGGACACGAGATAATAAATATACTTGTTTACAGATTATGGATGAGACCTAAACTCCGGCAGCATGTAGCTAACCTATTATTGGTTTAGGTGTGTTAGTTTGTGTGTTTCTTGGGGTAGGAAGTTGGATCCTTTGTGATCGCGTGTAATAACTGTTTTTTGGTAGTATATATTATCTTTTATTTCCAAAAAAAGGATTTTGGTGTACTCAAATATTTATTAGGCTTAGAACTAGCTTGTGGGACATCTGACATATTCAAGTGTTAACAAAAATAGACCTTTGACATCTTGACCGAATGTAAAATGACAAATTACGAACCATATTCTTTTTCAAGCGAAGAGAATCAAAAGGTTGCACTTGATTCGAGTCTGCTTATTTAGATCCTCCATGCTTACAAAGATTTGCTGGTCACTTAATTTATCTTACCATAACACGTCCAGGGATCCACATATTGTGTCCACATCTTGAGTCAATTTATATAGTCTTCATAGCAAGCTCATTTGAATGCAGCTATGCGTGTTATAAATTTCCTCGAATTTTCATCTAATCAGGAAATTATTTTTTCAAAAGAAAATAATCTCACTCTAGTTGTTTATTGTAATTCACATTGACGTCCAATCCATTATAACTCGAAAATCTATAAAGAATTTTTTAATGAAATTTATTCAAATCCCATATCTTGGAAGACCAAGAACCATACCACGATCTTAAATCATCAAGTGAAGTGGAGTATTGGGAGTTTGGGACACTAATATGCAACTTGAGCGGGGATTAAAATTAAGGTCAACTTAAAAGGTTTTAAGGAGTGAAAAAAATAGTCTTATTATTTAAAAAAGATACCGATCCACAACTCGTGAAACCCATGTACCTAAGGTACCGCCCCTAGATTTACAACTACAACAAATAAATACGCATATCCCTTCCTTTATATTCTCACTCTCTCTCATCTTTTGTTCCTATTTCGCTATTCCTATTATTGCCACCACAATTTTCAACCTTTTCCTTCAATTCCAACCCCAACCATGCCTCCTCTTCCCCACCATTCCCATGGCGGCGACCCCTCGCCCAAACCCAACCCCACCCTCCTCTCCCTCTTCCTCAAACCCATCATCATGCTCCTCCTCACCTCCCTCTTCTTCCTCTTCCTCGGCTTCGCCGCTTTCCTCCTCCTCAACCTCTTCCTCCTCGCCGGCGCCCTCCACCGCCTCCGCTTCCGTCCCACCCCTTCCCGCCGCCTCCAATCCCCCACCTCCCCCTTCCTCCCCCACGAAATCAACAAACTCCCCAACTTCCGCGTCCCCAAAACCACCACTCCCGGACCCGATTCCCGCTGCGCCGTTTGCCTCGACGGGTTCCGCCACAATCAATGGTGTCGAAACCTCGCCGCGTGTGGTCACGTCTTTCACCGGAGATGCATTGACTCGTGGCTCGTCAAAGTTGCGACGTGTCCGACTTGCCGGACACCTGTTCGATCAAATGCTGAAACGAATCTTGTAACGGAAGGTTCTTCGCAATTTTGGAATTGTTCAAATCACAATAATGGGTTCGCCATTTTATAGCTTGTGAGTTTTTTATTTCTTAAATTATGAAACTTTAATGTTAAAGTTAGTTTATTAATGTATAGTAGTATAGTACCCTCCTTGTGTATGATGAATTGCAAGAGAGTTTTTGGTTTTTCTATGGTTTTCCCATTTGGGCATGGTTGGATATTAGGAAGTGGGGAAGCTAATTTACGAATATTTGGGTGATTATGCTTGTAATCTTACTTTTCTCAGCTTAGTTTTTAATGGAACACTTCAACATGACTTGAGTTTCATCATTGTTTTAATTAAGCAAGGTTTTAAAAAACATTTTGCCGCGACAGTTATTTAAAACCTTGATCATAAATATAATATATCGCGACAGTTATTTAAAACCTTGATCATAAATATAATATATTTATTCATGAAGGGATAGAACAAGGTTTTTAAAATGGGTCAATTACCCTGAATAATGCGAAAACAGCCGCAAGTATCTTGTATTGGAAGGTACTGTTATTCACTGAAGAAAAAGAAATTGTTAATTCATACCGCGATGTCTAGGTGTGTCTCATCTCGACACTAGTGCCAACTGAAATAGCAAAAGATAGTGTGAAAACTTTGCTATTGCGTGAAAACTCGACTGCAACAGTTATTTAAAACCTTGGAATAGAGACTAAAATCAAATGTATGAGTAGCATTGTCTATAGTGAATAAGATATTTACATAATATCTTAACTACCTATTTGGTTGTAATCTGAATAGCAGCACAGAATATTTACAGGGAATCAACTGATCTGGGTCAAAGATTATGCAATAGTGTGTAGGATTCTCTGAGCTTTTGCAAAATTGATTTTCTATCTCTAAACTAGGGTTGTGCAGTGTTGTTAACAAGCAGCGCTATAGCAGGTGATGCAATTGACAACATTGGAGAAATGTTGAGGAAAAAGTTAATAAGAGATGATACAATTTGCAATACTGGGTTGATCAAGTTCAACAGCTAAAAGACAATGCATGATCTTGTGCATGTTTCCAAGATTTTTAGTTAATGTTGGATGAGGATTGGAAAACGTGACTTGTGCATGTTTCCAAGATTTTTAGTTAATGTTGGATGAGGATTGGGAAAAGTGATACTAGAATAGTGATTTTGACAACCTTATCTATGGGGGAGACGAACACATTGGATAACCTTATTATTGCCTATTGGTAGTCATTGTGGCAACTTCTAAAAGACAAGAAAAATTATTGCCTATTTAATAATTGGATAAAGCTAACTTGTGTGATTTTTTTACCTTTATGCCACAAAAATGAAATAAATATACCATAATGCCACAAACTGAAATCAAATAACCAATATGCCACACTTTTACTTGTGGTTCGGCCAGGGGTGGGACGGACGGGTGAAAACAAATTTCACGTAGTTTGGGTCCGGCCAGGGGTGGGCCGGACGCTAACTACACCCTTTTTTTTTTTTTTTTTTAATTTTTTTTTTAATTTTTGATATAAGTGAAGAGATTAATTATAAAAAATTGTTTTTTTATTATAATATAATTAAATATAATTATATTCAATTAAATATAATAAAAAATATTATAATATAATTAAAATTAATTATTTGCCAATTGATTTATTATTATAAATAATAATTAAAATATAATAAAATGTAATAAAAAACATTATAATATATTAAAAAAAACATACATTTGCCAATATTTATTTTATTCACATAAATAATAATTAAAATATAATAAATAATAATTAAAATATATGTGTGGGTTCGGCCAATAGATGGACGAACATGTGTGGGTTCGGCCAATAGATGGACGAACATGTGTGGGTTCGGCCAATAGATGGACGAGGGCATATATATATTTTTTTTTTTTGCCTATAAATAAGATTGTACAGCCACATTTCCACTCACACCAGTTACAGTTGAAGGTTTAGTATTACTAGTGGAGATGTCTTCTGAACCCCTTCCAACGTTTCCACCTATGAGGAGAGATGCAACATTATTTTTTTCAGCAACGAAGCCTCTGTTGAAGATCAAACTATGGAACACCCAAACTTTCGAGCATCTGCAGAGGCACTTGATCGGATGGTTAGACGATAACATTCTCGAGGGTGAAAAGATAAGGAAAATTGAAAGGCAGGTCACGGAGAAAGGCCCAAACGGAGTAGTAACTCGTTCTTGGAGAGCCGTGAAAAATGACGCTGGTGTCCTTATGATGATGCTAGGACCACACGATATTGTGTTGATGGTTGTAATCTCTTAGAATATGTTTGTGTTGATGGTCGTTTTAAGTGTTTCATGTGTGGTTGTTTTATTTGTGGCGGTCTTTATTTCGATGTCATTGAATGTTGTATTAGTAATGTGAAATGTTGTTTTAGTTATGTTTAATGTGAAATGTTGTTTTAGTCATTGATGGTTGCAAACTCAATTAAAAAAACATTATATTACATTCATAAAGCTAGTTTTAGTAAACATTAAATAAAGCTAGTTGAAGTAAACATTAAATGAAGCTAGTTGAAGTAAACATTAAGGAGGCCTATTGGACGGGCCTGATACATTTGGACATTTACTTCGGATATGGCCTACTTCACGGCATATCCCACACATTCTCTTTTCCTTTTCCACGTCGTCCATTTCGGTTCGAATCCGAGTACTGTTAGGGCGGCCTCTTTTTTTCCTACGCATAGTTTCGTCATGACAAAGAGTAGGCCCTCTATATTGAGGCCAATTGTCTTGATGTGGGAGGATCTGGAAGCTTTGTTGGTAGACTTTAAAAACATGTTGTATCTTGAACACGTCGGGTATGTGAATGGTGTAGTCTTGGCGTATACTTTCACATGGTGCAATCACATGTGAGCAAGGCAAATGGAACGCTTGAAATTTTCCACAATCACATGTTCGCTTTCGTAGATCAACACCGTAAGTACCAGTTGGACGACCATCGTTGCGGTTTATTCTTTCGGCCACCATAAAATAGAACCTCTCCCGGTCAAACTGGTAAACATTATGACTGCTTGCTTTGTTGACTTCTTCAGTCATCCCCTTGATACACTTGTCTGTAAAAGTCTGGCCTGATGTCAACCTCTTTGTCCATTCATGTCCGCGTTGACCAAATAATGCTCCCATCCGAAAATATGTGGCCGAAAACAAAGACGCTATTGGAAGATTTCTGGTAGCCTTTAGCACAGAGTTCATTGCTTCTGCAAGGTTAGTCGTCATGTGTCCCCATCGTTGCCCTCTATCAAACGCCCTTGCCCACTTCTCCCTGGGGATATTTTCAATCCACTCCATAGCATCTCTATTTGTCTGACGAATTTCGGTTCTATAGTAATTGTACGTTGACTCCGTCAATGCATATCCTGTCACAAATAATAAACATGTCAAGAAACCGACAAAGTGAATTTGAAAAATTTACTTCATAAAGATCAACCAGACTATTACCCATGTTGACGAGTTTTTTACGTAGTTCTTTGTCTCTAATCGCACGCATAAAATTTTGCGCGATATGCCTTATGCAATAGACATGTGATGACGGAGGATTTTGCCATCCATTTGCAGGATCATCGTAGGCACCTTTAATCGATGGATGTCTGTCTGATATTAGGCATAGATTGGGTTGGGGTGTCACATGGATTCTTAGATTACGAAGGAAAAAACTCCAAGCATCCTTGGTTTCACCCTCGACAATAGCGAAAGCAATTGGAAAAATGTTACCATTCCCATCCTGCGCCACAGCCATCAACAATGTCCCTTTGTACCTTCCATGCAACCATGTTCCGTCGACTTGAACAATTGGCTTGCAATAGGCAAAACCATGGATGCAAGGTTGAAAAGCCCAAAATAGACGATGGAATATCATCTTATCACCCAACTGACTTCCTTCGTTTGAAAATGCAGGTAAAGTTTCCAAGTCTATTATCATTCCAGGCAGATATGTTTTCATTACCAATAACCATCGTGGAAGGTCATTGTAAGATGTCTCCCAGTTTCCATACAAGGATTCTATGGCCTTTACCTTTGCAATCCACGCTTTCCTGTAAGATATATTATAACCATACTTTCCTGTTATATGAGAAATTATGAGCTTTACCTTAATTGAGGGGTCGGTGTTAACCAAATCTCTGATGCAGTGAGAGACAATATCTGATGTAAGTTGTCTATGATCTTGCGACATTGAAGTGGTTGTGCAGACATGTGGTCCACTCAACTTACCTATCATCCACTTAGAATTCTTCTTGCGAACTGATGCTCTACATTTGAATTTGCAAGTTGGATTTTTGCATTTGATGACATATCTCTTCGTATCAGATTTGTATACCCAATAATCAAGATTATTGGTGATATGCCAATGTTGCATAGCAGCAACGCACTCCTCCTTGTCTTCAAATTCCATTCCCTCATATAAATCAACATCACTATAGTTTGTTATGTGGGAACCAAAAATTGATTCAGACGGTGCCTCTTCTAAACAGATGTTTCGCATGTGATCCGGTGGGGCGTACATGCTAATAGGTCGTGCAAGTGTAGGCTGCGACGGCTCAACAATATCAGTGTCATTGTCATCACCAAAAAGATCTTCATATTGCACTTCTTGTATTTCATCCTCACTGTACTCGTCCACCTGTTCGTCGGGTATAAATGGTTCGTTGTTTTGGGTTGGCTCTTCATCAGTGGGTTGGCTCAAACCGTATTGATGCGAATGAGACTCTTGCGATTGGTTAATGGGAGGACTAACAATATGAACATATAGCTCCATATCGTCAAGAGGACCAAACGAATTGTGACATTCGAACATCACTTTAACGCCATCGTCGTCCTCTATTGGTTTCATGACGTAAAAAATGATACCGCTATCTCCATTAAACAACGGAAGTCGATAAATAATTTCACTTACAGGAAGTTGCAATTTTGTTTTGATTCGTTCCTTCAAATGCATAAAATCGGCTCTACAATGCACTTTGAAACGTTTTTTTTCGGTATTGCTAAACGAAAAACCGTTGGTTAGATCGTTACTGATAACACCATAGTAATGCACTGAAAAAAATGATATACTTTTTTTTATAGGATGATTCTAAACGGTTTAGACTACATAATCATATATTTGATAGGGAGCCAAGTGAGGCTATCAAGCCTTACTTGCAAAGAGCCGGTTTTGGACATGTCTCCAAAATTAATTTTAGAAGTGTTGATTCTAAACTTGTAATTGCGATGCTTGAGAGGTGGAGGCCCGAGACACACACGTTTCATTTGCCAACTGGTGAATGTACAATCACATTAGAGGATATAAATATGTTGTTTGGCCTCCGCATAGATGGAAGGGCTGTAGTAGGTGAAACCGAAGGTCCTGATTATGCATGTATCGATGCTTTAGGCATAGAACCTATAGGTGAGAGGGTGAAGGGTGCGGTAAAATTGAGATGGATCCACGATGAGTTGTATGATTTAGAACAACATTCTCAACAAACCGAGGAGGAAAATATACTGCATGCAAAATTATAGATCTTAAGTATGATTGCAGTTTTATTTCCTGATAAATCTCATAACGTGTTGCATTCTTCTTGGTTCAAATTTGTCAAAGATTTTGATGAATGTGGCAAATATAGTTGGGGATCTGCGTGTTTGGCTTACCTTTACAGGGAGTTGTGCAAAGCGTGTCGTGTAGGATGCATGAGTCTTGGAGGCTGCTCACTCATTCTCGCTGTGTGGACATACTATCGAATTCCACGACTTGCTCCAAGGAGTGAAATTGCTCCATCCTATCCATACGCCACTAGGTAAATTCTCTATTCTATATATTTATTTTTCCACTAAATTAACGTATATTTCTAATTTTTCTTTTTAAATATGCAAGATTTGCACAACGAGGTATGGAGTATTTCTCATCTCCAAATACTTATCTTGATGGATATCGTTTCATTTTGGATCACATGGTTCAAGGAGATGTAAGTTTTTTTCCAAGCCATATTTATATTCTTTCATATACGTGAGTACGACTCTTATATTTATTTATGACTTATAGTTTTTGTGGAGGCCTTATGAAAAATATCCCCGTGGCACTCAACGAGAAGCTCGAGCGTGGAGTGCAACTACATATATTATTTGTTTTCATATTGTGGAAATGCATCACGCCGACAGGGTTAGGCTTCAATTTGGGTTTACTCAAAACATCCCTCAACCTCCGAGGTGTCTTGAAGATCACCACACCATAACAAAGAACGATGTCAAGGATTGTGCTTATCGAGATTTGAACATTCAAGAGAACAACGAGTGGAAGTGTAGAAAAAACTTAATATTGACAGGTGAGGTGAGTACTACTCTACGCCACACCGATGAATATATGCAATGGTTAAGAAATATTCCATTAATATATTTATCGAGAGAAACATATTTGGCTGACCCTCGTCAGTATGCCTCCTTTTCATCAAACCCACATACCACCTTTCAACAAGAAATCCCACAATCATTCCAACCCACACCACAATTCCAACCAACACCGCAATTTCAACCAACCCAACAATTTCAACCAACATCACAATTCCAACAAACACAATTCCAACCAACATCACAATTCCAACAAACACAATTCCAACAACAAACATCTTCATTTCCACAAACATACCAACATACCCAAACCACACAACAACACAAGTTTTTTTCCACACCATCTCAAATTCCAAGCCCTTACACCTCAACCCCCCAAACAAACTACTACTACCATCAAGAACAATATCAACAACAATCAACACTTCGACCACCACTACATAACACCCCAATCCCTCAACCCGACTTCGACCAGTCATACTCCCAATCTCAACCGCTTTCCTCCGCCCCTTCACTCTCCCAACAACAATATACCTTTGACACGACGAATGTCTACTATCCACCATTTCAAGCACAAATGGCACAAACCGTTGTGGCGTCCCATAAACCAATCCTTGAAATGACCGATGAGGAATTACTTGATTTACCACCATTAACTACAGAACAACTGGCTAGTTTTATGGATGGTGGTCCGTCGCATCAAAACGATGATCTTTCAAGTGACGATTCTCCACAAAGGCAACCTCCACCAGACAATGAGCAACCGTTACGCAAGAGTAAAAGAGTACCGAAACCCAAAAAATGTTTAACTGGGGGTCATATGGTCCAACCAAAGCCCAAAAAAAAATAGGCTTTTTTTTCCTTGTAGTTTATATGGTGAATAAAATAAATATTGGCAAATGTATGTTTTTTTTAATATATTATAATGTTTTTTATTACATTTTATTATATTTTAATTATTATTTATAATAATAAATCAATTGGCAAATAATTAATTTTAATTATATTATAATATTTTTTATTATATTTAATTGAATATAATTATATTTAATTATATTATAATAAAAAAACAATTTTTTATAATTAATCTCTTCACTTATATCAAATTAAAAAAAAAATTAAAAAAAAAACAAAAAAAAAAGGGTGTAGTTAGCGTCCGGCCCACCCCTGGCCGGACCCAAACTACGTGAAATTTGTTTCATCCGTCCGTCCCACCCCTGGCCGAACCACAAGTAAAAGTGTGGCATATTGGTTATTTGATTTCAGTTTGTGGCATTATGGTATATTTATTCCATTTTTGTGGCATAAAGGTAAAAAAATCAACTTGTGTTCTAAAAAACTTAAAGATAGAAAATTTATATTGAAAAATGTAATAAACACATTACTAGTAATTATCAACTTTTAATTCTCTTAAAATAATGCACAATTTTTTAAAAAAAAATTCTACATTTAACTATTAACATGTGCCCTTAGGACACATGTTAGCATTACCCTTAAAAATTTGGGTAAAGAAAACTTGCGATCTAAGGAAACAAGTTAAGAAAGACATTTTTAAAAATTATTATTTTAGTGTATATTTTAATTCATTTAATTATTTCACTATCTATTATTAATAAGATTATTTTAATAAATAAAATTTATCTTATCGTTGAAATCAGTATAATTAATTTTTTATTTTTAAAAGGAGTAAAAATTAAAAAAAAAACATCTATTGTGAGACGAAGTGAGTATAACTTTTTAAAAAGTTACATAACATATGGGATGAAATAATATAAGTTATTGTTATCTTGTTAATGGGCGGTTGAACTTGTGTTTATTATTCCAAATTTTATGTATCTCTTCCACACCATCATAGTGGTGCTACTTATCATTCAATAATTTAATCCATTTGCACTAATCAATGAATTGACTATGATATTTTTTCTAAGAGTTAGTTGTTGTCAATTTTAATTTAATAAAGAATATGTATGTTAAATGAAATTTAATCAAATTTTTATGTCATCACCCATTTCACATCCAACTAAAAGAATTGGGATGAAGTTATTTAAATATCTTTTGAATCAAATCCAAATCACGGGGTTGACAAAAGAAAATAAAAGATATTTAAATAACTCGATTTCTGTAATATTTGAAGAGTTGTTAGGACCATGAAAGAAGAGTTTTCACACCCAACTAAAAGAATTGGGGTGAAGATATTGAATATTTCTTTACCCACCTCCCTATGGGGATCACCCCCAGTAAAAACCCATTTTACCCCGCTTCAGAAATACATTTCTGAAATATTTTTTTTTCAAAATTTTTCCAGACTTCGGAAGTGCATTTCCGAAAAAATCTCAAAAATTGGGATTTTGACTAATTCGGAGATGCATCTCCGAAACAACAAAAAAAATCTTAAAAAATTCCAAAAATTAATTTTAAGATATTAATTAATTCACATATCATAAATTTGATATAATTTATGAGTAATAAATAATAATAATTATATATTTTGATATAATTTATGAGTTATGAATAATAGTTATTATATATTTCTATCCTAATTCAAATTTTAAAATTTAAAATAATTTTAATTATTAAAATTAAAATAATTTCACTTACAAAATAAGTTATAATTTTTTATTTATATATTTATAATAATTGTTAATCTTTATAAAAAATAACATATTTTTATTTTAAAACAAAACTCACGTTTTTATTTTCTTTAAAAAAATCATATTCAATTAATTAAAGTAAATAATAAAATTGTTTCAATTTTAAATAGAATAAAAAATAATGCTCAAAATGTGCATAAATAATGAATAATAAGCACACAAATATGTAAAAATAAAAAATATATATAATATTTTTTAAAATGTTTAAAAATAATTACAAAATATTATCAATTTCATTGTTCACTTTATATAATATTTTTGGATTAATCATTAATCCTTGTTTGTTTTTATATTTACTGTTTATATAGTTTTTATATTTTAACGCACTATTTAAAAATATAACAATTTTTATAGTGTATATAAAGTATATATAATATAAGTTTATTTAAATAAAAATAACAAAATTTGATTGAAGGTCAGATTTTTTTTAATTTCAATATAACGTTTATTATTTATTAATATTAAAAAATTTATAATTTAAAAATTAAAAATTAAAATAAGTTTGTAGAATATAATTTTTCTTAATTATCAAAATTGTCATTTGTTTAAAATTGAGATAAATCATTATTTAATAAAAAATAACATTTCCTACAAATAAATATTAAAAATCACGTATTTTTAAGAAAAATTAATATAAATTACGTGATTATTATTATTATTAATTATAATACATTATTTTTATTATTTATTAAGAAAAAAATGTGATTTTTTAATTAAAAAAACGTGTATTCATTATTTGAAACAAATTTCATAATTATTTAAAATAAAATTATATTTTTTTTCACAATAAAATTATTATGCTAATTATTATTTAGTTTTTGTATATTTTTTATAGACACTTTGTGAATTTGTATATATTATATTTAAAAATGAAACAACTTTATTATTTATATTAAGTGAATTCAATATGATTAAATTTAAATAAAATTAAAAAAAATTCAAAAATATTTAGCATTATGATTTTTTTTATATGAAGTATAATTAGATAGTTATACAAAAATGTGAAAAATCTATTTTATGTATGAGAATAGGGAATTATGATTTATTAGAGAGGAAATTATTTATTACTAAAAATAGGAGAAAATTTTTTAAGTAAGAATCTTGAGAAAATTATTGATTCACTTTCATTTTATACCTATTAATTGTATTGATTCACCTTGATTTTAATTTTTTAATAATTATTCAATTATTTCGGAAGTGTATATCCGAAACATTCCAAGACCAATTTGGTCTTGGAATATTTCGGATATGCATCTCCGAAAACACCTCCCTCTCCCAAGGGGGTGAGTTCGGAGATGAACTTCCGAAACACCACATTTTCTGAAAATGTAACTTTATTTCGGAGATGCATCTCCGAAATCAATATTTTATATTAAAAAAAACACGTTTTCGGAAGTTCATTTCCGAAAACACCTTTTTTTCAAAAAAAAATACCTTTTCGGAAATGAACTTCCGAAACAAGAGGTAGTGTTGTAAATTCACCAGGGGTGAGCAAGAAGGTTAGGAGGTGGGTGAAGAAATTCTCTTATCTTTTGAATCAAACCCAATTCACGGGGATGATAGAATAATATCTTTTGAAGTTTTATATATATATATATATATATATATATATATATATATATATATATATATATATATATATATATATATATATATATATTTATTTATTGTAAATTATTAATAATAATAATTAATAATATGAGTGTGTTCCAAAATGACAAGGAAAAATATGCTATTGATTTGAATTTTGAATTCGGAGAGTGGTAACTCTTCATGAAATGCTGCAGAATAAAACCATGCAACCGTTGGTGAACCATGCTGTGGGCCAAAAGTCATAACTCTTGGAAAAGAAATTGTTTCACCAAAGGTCGCTATCTTGTGAAACAATATCAGCATGGCCTATAAAAGCATAATTTCGGATTCAGAATTCTCATCACAAAAAACCGAAAATCTTCTAAAATAATTCCAGGGCATTCTTCGCTGCATTCGAGTTTTTGCCGGTCTTGCGCAAACTCGATAAGGCTGAATTATCCTGGATATTCCTGCATTGAAACTCTAAGACAATTTGAGAGTGCTTGAAATACTATAAGAAAAGTGATTCCGTTCACGATTCTAGCCTCGATTCCATTCGGTCTAAATTATATTTGTAACAATTTTATAGTATTTTAAATAATGGCAATCGAGCTTTCTGTTTAAAGTATAAAATGGAAGAATGAAAAGAGGAGAAAAACAAATCCAAATCAAGAACACAAGAAAAATCGGTGTTATAAATCCTAGTACATTTTATTGTTTCTCATAGAAAAAATTAAAGCACCGTAGAATTATAATATCTATTATAATATCTATAGCATGATATTATGAGTTTTTGATATTAATTAATTTATTTGATAGGATTTTGAAATAGAGATAAAAATACTCTAATTACCGGTTGTTTTGTTTTCGAATGAATAAGATACCGGAACATTAAAATTTAAATTATATATCTTGATGAACATGTTAAAGTGCAATAGTATGTTAATATACTATAAATTACAGTTTCGTGATATCGTAAGGCAATATTACAAGTTTGTTTTTAAATTTACTATGAACCATAGCCTTGTTTATCATGAACAGAAGAAGCATTGGTTCAACTGCACTATTATGTGTTTGTTGTTTTGCGATTGTGGCACCTTTGAAACATAAAAATAAGGCAATATACATTTACTGTATTAGAGTTATATCTATGCATATAGATACACAGTAACAACAATAACTAAGAATGTGGTTTCATAGTGTGTTAAAAGATAGCAAAACTGTTTTACATATGCTTTAACTTATACGTAAAATAAAAGCAACATAACTTAGTTCTATATTATCTAATTATGGTTCCTACTTTGATATATATATATATATATATATATATATATATATATATATATATATATATATATATATATATATATATATATATATATATATATATATATATATATATATATATATATATATATATATATATATATATATATATATATATGATTATGTATATATAAATGATCAAATTTACTGAAGCTTATAATTTTAAATTATGCAATTGAATTATGATCTACATGTTATGTGAATTGTTTGTGTTTGATGAAACTTATTATTATAAGACATATAAAGATCATCCGAAAATGGATCAACTATTGAATTCTGAATTGCGAAATTTTGAGAACCTTATCACGGAGGATATGGAATTTGAGATTCCCACAAGTTAAGAACACTGTGAGAAAGACTCTCCGTGAATCGTTGAAATACAATCAAAAAGTCGTCAATGTTTTTAAAGTAAAAAAACAACTCGAACTAAAAATAAGCAGAAAGTCTGAAAGGCTAAGGATCTAGGACCGAACAAAATCGATTGTCGACATATTTCTTTTATCAAGTAGAAGAAAATAGTGAGAATTTTGTTAGTAAGATTCCTATTATTCTTCGAGTGGAAGATGATCTTAAAGAGTTACAATGAAGATGTAATTTCAAGGGACTTCTCTTGGAATGATGCTATCTAATACGGAATGAATTCAATAATGTCAAACAACACTTGGGAACTTGTCGATCTACCTAAAGGATAAAAGTCCATTGGATGCAAATGGATGTTTAGAAGGAAGTATCATAGTGATGATACACTAAACACCTACAGTGATAGATTAGTAGGCAAGTGTTTTAAACAAAAGAAATGTGTTGATTTTTTCAACACGTATGCACTAATATAGCAAGCACAACGAACATTCGAGTTTCGTTCGCATTATTTTCTTTGCATGATCTTATAGTTAATCAAATGGAGATCTCGATGAGGAGATTTACATGGAGAAACCAGAAGGTTATGTGCTTACTGGTAATGAACAAAAGGTGTGAAAGCTTGTCAAATCCTTATATGGATTAAAACAAGCACCAAAACAATGACATTAAAAGTTTAACTTTGTCATTGTAAGATTCTCCGATTAAGGAAGAAACACACAAGTTGAAGGGGGAGACATACAACTTAAGGGGAGATTTTTCAATCTTATCAAAACACGAATTCAAAGAGTTTGTCATCATCAAAAAGGGGGAGATTGTGAAAAATATATCTTATATTTAGTTTTGATGAAGACAAAGGTTATCAAAGAAGAAAATGATCAAAAGTGTCATGCACATCACTGATGAAGTTTATCAAGAAGCTTTAGCAAAGAAATTCAAGTGAAGAATTTGAGAGAAGTGAACTTAATTAAGGTACTCATTGCAATTTATATTATACTATTTTAAATTGCTCATAATTTTATCTCTCACTTCATCTAAAGACCTTTTTGCACCATCATGCATAATTATCTAAAAATCGTTCTTCATCCAATTTTTGTGACAAGTGTTTGTATATAAAGTTGTGTGAGAATATTGTGATATTCCTTTTTCTCTATGTTGATTACATGTTAAACATTAGAAACAAGATGATTGAAATCTTAGAAACAAAAAATGTTTCTAGCTTCCACATATAAGATGGAAAATCTTGTTATAGTGGACACTCTTTTCGATCAAAGTAAAGCGAAAGAGTGGGGGTTAAAAACATAGTCAAACACATTATATTGAGAAAACTTCCACATTCAAGATAAAAGATCTTGGACTAGTTGACACTCTTTTAGGGATCAAAGTATTACGAAAATAGTGGGGGTTATGAACTTAGTCAAATACACTTTGTTGAGAAAGTTCTTGATAAGTTCAAACTATCACGTTTCTTGAAAGTGAATATTCAATTTGATCTTAGTGTCAAAATGATGATGGAAGAGTTGTGGTCATATTAGAATACACAAGTGAAATTGGTTTTCTAGTGCAATTCACTATATCCGATATAGCATTTGCAATTAGTAAATGAGTAGATTTACTAGCAATCCAAATGGTGAGGCATTGGAAGGCCATCACAAGGATTTTTTATCACAAGTATTTTGATTATATTTTAAAAACCAAATCTTGACCTCCATTATGGTAGGTTTCCTGCCATATTAGAAGGATATACCAATATGAGTTGGATATCGAGTGTTGGAGATCATATATTTACAACTTAGTGGATATTTACACTAGTTGGGGGCGAGATTTCTTGGAAGAGCAAGAAACAAGCATGCATCACTCTCTTAACCATGAAGCCATAGTGTGTGGATATCGCTTCCACTGGTCAAAGAAGTGGAATGATTGAGGGACCTTTTATTGAAAGTTCCATTGGCTATAGATAATGTTTCAAAGGTGTTAACACAATGTAGCAGTTAAGCCAATTTAGCAAGAGAATTCATATAAATGTAAAATGAAAAGTCTGGTCACTGAGGCCTTATACATTCTTTTGTGAGAAAATTGATTAAAGATGTAATAATTTCATTCACATATATACGATCGATCTATAATTTGAATGATTCATTTACTAAACTACTGACCATGGATTTAGTAAAGATAACCTCGAGAGGTGTTAGGTTGAAACTCCTTGAATAAGTGTTCCGACAATGATAGCAACCCAATCTGAAGTTAATAAATCTTAACCTAAGATTCAATGGGTAACAACAAGTCGTTGATTTGGAAGTTGGTGCAACATTTTGTGACAATGTTGACTATTACATAATTGAGGGTTTAGTTTTTTTTAAAACTCTTAATGGAGTTCTATATCGAGGAGGATATGTATCTCAAGAAATAGATACAAACTGAACTTCACCTATATGAATTTAAAGATGGTGCCATCTTAAAGTGAGAGTTGGAGTTTCTCTCATGAAAAATTCATGAAAACAGGAAAAGCACATGGCCATAAATAGTGCTAGGCGAGATATGTAGGCGAAGAGCCTTTAAAGAATGTGTGTATATTAACGCCGGTATGATCACATGGGATGACGGTTCAAAGTATAGCTACCTAACGTTCCGATTAGGCTTTGCGTTGTCTTTACTAAGGTTAAGTTCAAATCGAAAGATACCTAACTGTATTAACACTCTTTTGCTTTCTATATTCTGGAATTTGACTTGTCATTATTATAACAAGTGGGGGATTGTTGTAAATTATTATTAATAATTAATAATATGAGTGTGTTCCAAAATGACAAGGAAAATATGTTATGATTTGAATTTTGAATTCGGAGAGTGGTAATTCATGAAATGCTGCAGAATAAAACCATGCAACCGTTGGTGAACCATGCTATGGGCCAAAAGTCATAACTCTTGGAAAAGAAATTGTTTCACCAAAGGTCGCTATCTTGTGAAACAATATCAGCATGGCCTATAAAAGCATAATTTCGGATTTAGAATTCTCATCACAAAAAACCGAAAATCCTTTAAAATAATTCCAGGGCATTCTTCGTGCATTCGAGTTTTTGCCGGTCTTGCGCAAACTCGATAAGGCTGAATTATCCTGGATATTCCTGCATTGAAACTCTAAGACAATTTGAGAGTGCTTGAAATACTATAAGAAAAGTGATTCCGTTCACGATTCTAGCCTCAATTCCATTCGGTCTAAATTATATTTCTACCTCTTTTTTTTTCTAAATTTTTTAAAATATTTTATAAATTAAGTTTTAATGGACCAGTATGAAGTTCGCTTGGTTGGTCCGGTGTAACTTATGAAAAACATAGGTCCAATGGACTGTGTCAAAATATAGAGTTGTATTTTTATAGATTATTTTAGTTTAAATTATGTTAAAATATAACTTTCGTGAGTTGGTTCGATGGATCGAGTTCATTTTGAAAGCTCTAATCACTCATTTAAGATTATATAGATATATAATTAAAATTAAATGGTGCATATTTAAAGTTTGATAAATAAATAAAATTATCATAAATTTTTTGAGATTACCATTCAATTACTATTTGACTCCAAGAAATTCATTTAGACTACTAGATATGTGATTTTTTTATTGGTAATGATGTATAGAATATGCTGCTCTAATTGTGTATTTGATGGATACTTGATTTCTAAGAGCCTCTAAAGTATAGTTTTTTTTTTTTTTTTTTAAATTTGATTTTTAATGCACAATCAAACTTTCAGTTACATTTTTGTTCCAAAACATAGATAATGTAGGGCATGTTTTGTTTCATCTTTAAAAAAGATTTTGTTTTTGTATTTTTAAAAGTAAATTTTACAAAACTGTTTTTCTAAGATATTATAACTTTTTTTATATTAGTTTTTTATAAAATGAAACTCTAATTTTGATATCTTATAATATAAATATACATCATTGAAGACTAAAATATAGGGAAAATTATAATTTTTTTAAAAAGTTGTATTTCAAAAATAATTTTTATGAAAATCTATTTGAAATAATTTTAAAATTAAGTGACTTTTTTGAAATTTAGATATCCAAAAAAAGTTTTAATAAATACATTAAATATCTAAAATAACATTTTAATAACTATTGAAACTAAATTTTTATTTGAAACTTTAAAAAAAAAAATGTGTAAATTTTTTTACACAATTTTGTAACATTATAAAAATTATTTTTTAAAAAAAGGCAAATCAAAATCTTCTCACTGGTTTTTAGTGTGCATTTTGTCCAAAATAGCAGTGTAGAATTCTTTTTAAATGGTTCTTCCGGTTTGAAGAAAATCAATTCTGAAAGGATCTTTTCAATAGTTTTACAATTTGTTTTTGAAATTTTGTTTCCATTTAATGTAATGGTTTCAGTTACCATGGTATCGAATGATGTCAAATTATAAGTTAAGGAATCATATGTTGTTAAATTGGATGTGAAGGAACTAGATGTTGTTAAACAAATGTTGTCAAACTAAACTAATGTTGTCAAACTAGATATTGTCAAGTTAATGGATGAGAACACAAATGTTATTTATTTCACAAGATAATTCGCTAGAATGATTTCATCGCACTGGCGGAGTCAGAAAAATTATAAAGTTTGAGCAAAAATTTAAAGATCATAAATTTATTGTAGGATTAAATGACTTTTACCCCTGTCATATAGGTGTATTTTGGTTTACCCTCTTAATTTTTTTTTTAAAGCAGATCTTAACAAATAAATATGGGTGTACATGGATTGGGTCAACCCACAAAACCCGGTCAAACCCATCCAAAAAAATCCACAAAAGTGGGTTCGATCAGGTAATTGGATGGATAAGGATTTCAAAACTAAAAAATTCATTAAAAAACCGGGTTTCGGGTAAAACTCAAACCCAAAAGACCCATTGACCCACTAATCAAATATTTATTATTACGATTTTAATAATTTTGATGAATATTAACTTAGAAGTTGTAATTTTAGTTTCTAAATATTTACTATTTTAGTGAACCATTACATTAACTAATTTTGAATGTTTCACTTTTTGGTTATTTTAATGCTAATACAATTTTATGTGATGCAACTTTAATATGTTGCTAGTATTTTATGATAATTTTTATTCGTTGATATTATCATTTAATATTATATAATGCTAAAAGATAGTAAAAATAGATTATCTAATTTTTTTTTTAAGAAGATACAAATTTTGAGTAACTTTTATGAAAAAAAATATGATGGCTCATCATTTAGTCCTTCAATGTTAATAAGCAAAATATAATTATTTGGACAACCCACTATCCAACCCAACTCGAAAATTAGTGGGTTTGTCCAAGCCGGCCCATTGATGCAACGGGTGGTTAATTTACATCTCCAAAACCGGAGTGTCAAATATGGGATGGGTCTTGGGTTTGGCCAAATCCAATCCAAACCGGCTCATGTACACCCCTACAAATAAAGACTCCATCATTAAAACCCATATTCTATTTTTTGGCCGAAATTCCTAGAATCTACGTGGACAAAAATAATGTGCTGACTGTGCATTTGCTGCACACGTGGCATTTTTAAATTTTTTTAATTTCCACGTGGAATTTTTTTTTTTTAAATTTAAAATTTTTTTAATTTTTTTTAAAGAAAATATATTTTTAATTTATATATATACATATATTTAACTTTATTGATTGGTTGTTAAAAGGTTAAATATCAAAACTAAATTATTTTGTCTACAACGAGTGTTAAACCCAAGACATAATACTTACAAGAGTCGCAATCTACCACTAGGCCAATTGTTCCTATTGTTTAATTTCTTGCATTAAAAATATTAAAAATAACATATAGTTTAAGCCAAAATAAATATAGTTTGAGACTATTCATACTTCTAAATAAAATTATGGGATTAGATGTACTATTTTTCAAGATAAATTGTAAGTAAGAAACTTGTTTAATATAAGATAAATTTTATTAAGAATTACTATATCTTCAATTCTATATATTCCAATATCATAAATTTTAGTGGCCTAATATATAATTATGTGTTATGTATCTTGTTATATGAGCATATGTGATGAATGAAGGTGACATCCTAATTGTCTAATTGTTTTAATTCCTTCTATTTATTTTATAGAATTATAGTTGGGTAATTAGGGTGTTACAGTTCGTCTACATACAGTTTATTCCTAGAGACCCTTCTGAAGTGTGCTCATCTCGCTATGACACGTAGAGACATGGATACCATGTTTGATGATTATCTTAATATTATGGTACTGGATAAGACACGAAGTACCATAGCTCCTAGCACCTAGAGTGTTATACACGACTACATCCGGTTGAATTTCAGGGTGTCACATCCTTATATGACACTAGATGCTTCGAGAGATCCACCTAAGCTAGCTCATCAGGAGAATCTGGAGGAAGATGGAGCTAGGGCAAATCATATTGCTGATGCGTTTGATGGTGTCATATCATAGAGATTAGGTAGGCGAATATAGATGGAAGACTCTTTTCGGATGGTTCTGAGGTGAGGGACGTTTTAGATGCCATGATGGGGGAGACACGAGAGACACTATAGTTCAGGAAGCAGCATAGGAACAAGAAGCCCGAGTCTGTCATACACAACAGTATATAGTATTTGTATTAGGAGCATTATTTTCGGTTCTAATTTTTTTACTTCATTGTACACTTCAAATTTATTAATTTATACATGTTATTTTCATATTATTCTGAAAGTGTGTGGTTTAATTTATACAAAATTGAAAATGTATATGTTCAGAGTCCTGCAGAGTTTGAAGGATAATCCGGGGTTCAAATTCCATCCTAAATGTAAGAAGATGAACATTGTTAATGTCTGTTTTGCTGATGATATTATTATGTTTTCCAGGGCTGACATGAATTCCATTAGGAGTCTCATGGATAAAGTCAAAGAATTCTCACAGGCTACAGGACTCCAAATGAGTATTCCAAAAAGTAAAATTTACTTTGGAGGTGTGGACAAGAATAAACAAGAGCAGCTGCAACAGTTGACTGGATTTCAGATTGGTGCTTTGCCATTCAAATATTTGGGTGTGCCGTTGGATAGCAAGAAGCTCACCATTAATAACTGTCAACCACTCATTGAAAAGATGATGTGCAGAGTTCGACATTGGAGTACAAGGATGTTGTCGTATGCTGGCAGGCTGCAATTGATCAAGAGTATAGTTTTCTCTATTGCTAACTATTGGTTGCAGATTTTCCCCCTGCCTAAAAAAGTGCTTAAACATATAGAAAGCATGTGTAGAATCTATCTCTGGACTGGTAAAGATTCAAAAAGCAAAAAAGCTCCAATATCCTGGGATCATGTTTGTGATCCAGTGGCAGCAGGTGGACTGAATGTTATTGATCTAGGTGTGTGGAACAAAGCTACCATCGGTAAACTGCTGTGGAACTTAAATGCAAAGAAGGATAGGATGTGGATTACATGGATCAATCACTTCTATCTGCGTGACCGAGATGCTAGGGATTATGTGGCCAAACAAACTGACTCATGGATCCTTAAAGCTATGTTTAAACATAGGGACGCGCTGTTTAATTCTGATGCCTGGACTCATTTTGTTAATGCAGGTTCTTATAAAACAAGATTAATGTATGACGAGATCAGAGGCAATAGAGGAAGAGTGCTGTGGAGAAATCTGATTCGAGGCAATAAAGCTAGTCCTCGTGCAATCTTTATCTTATGGTTAACTTGCCAAAACCGTATTCAAACCAAAGACAGACTGCAGAAGATGGGGGTTCAGACTGATGGGCTATGTGTGTTTTGTGGAGGAGCTGAATCTAGTAATCATCTTTTCTTTGCTTGTGAGGATACTGGAAGGTTATGGTCTGAGATGCTTCAGTGGATGAAGACTCCGCACAGACCAATGGATTGGAGTAGGGAGCTTTCATGGATTTCTGGCCAAGTGAATGGAAAGAGTAATCGGGCAAAGTTGCTTAAGGTGTGTATAGCAGAGGTTATTTACCATGTATGGATCACGCGTAACAAGAGAGTGTTCCTTTCTACTAAAGAGGAGCAGTTAGATAGTCATGATATTCAGCATAGAATTAAGGGTAGAGTTCAAAATGATAGGGCCCTTTGGCATTATGTCAATGAGCTTTAGTTTATTTGCTTCCCTGTTTGTTAACTAGAGGCTTGGACCATTGTGGGTCAGCTTGTAATAACTGTTTTTGGATATAAATATAATTCTTATTTTTCCAAAAAAAATTGAAAATGATATTGTAGATATAATACATTGTTAATTTCATCATAGCATCTCTAAAATAAAGTCAAAAATTATTGTTTGTTGTTGTTTCAGAGACGCATCTCTGAATTCTTTTTGGTGTGAATACGAAGATGCATCTCAGAATTTTTTCTGGTGAGAATACGAAGATGCATTTCCGAATCAGGTTATGTCAAAAAAAGGTGTTTCATTGAAGAATGCATCAGGTGTCTATGAAATGGTTTCGGAGATGCATCTCTGAAATAAATATAGAAAAAAATGGGATTCAACTCAACAAATAGTTTGTTGTCTCAAGTCACTCTTTAACACGATGTATTTTTTCTCTCTTGCAAGACACCTTAACAAAATGATTTCATAAGCAGAATGCAAAATGCGAAGAATACATGTTCTCTCACAATTGCATTTTAACACACTATTTTTTATCGATTAAAAATGTTAGATTTATAAGAGAGATAATATACATGTTTAATGTCTTAAGATTTTTGATAAAAATGTGATGTTTTCATATTTTATAATTCTATAGCATTAATCTTGTTGGTGTTTCTAACCTTTTGATAAAGATGTGATGTTTCCATATTTTATGATTCTTGAATTTCATATACCTTTTGTGTGTCTCATATAAATTTTATTGGAGTACAACTGAGTAGAGTATGGTGCTAGCAACCAATCAAAATTAATTATGTTTAAAATAATTATTGTGTTTAAGTTTGAGTGATTAGTTATAAATAGATGACTTCTCAATAGATGTCGTAGGTCTCTCACGGAATTTGTAAAAATATCCTCGTGCTTCCGTAGATACATATGCGGAAGCAATCTTTTTTGTTTAATGTTGAAATCTTTCGTATATTTTCTCAATTAATAGAGAAAATCTCAAATTAATTAAATTCATGGCATATATGGAAGCGTGAAATTGTCCTAATTAATTGAGAAAATCCCAAATTAAATTACAAATTAATTGGAAAAATTACAAATTAATTGAAAAAATTCCAAATTAATTAAGTTCATAAAATCTTTTGTAGATGTATCAAATTGAAAAGAGTGTTTCGGAGATTTATCTACACAACATTATGATTTTTCCAATTAATTGGGAAAATCCCAAGTTCCACTATGTTTTAACGCTTCGGTAGTTGCATACAATTTTTTCTAAAAAAATGGTGCTTCTCAAGATGCATCTACCAAAGATTTTAGAAAAATACTTATATGAACACAAACATAACAAGTGGCTTTACAAACAGCCAATCACAAATTTTTTATTAATTAAAAAACAAAAATATTTTTTTCTCTCTCCTACTCAATCACAACCACCTCATGAATCCAATTAAAAAAGAAGTTAAATTTTAAATAAATTTAAAAATTTCTCTTTTCTTATTGGTTGTTTTTAACACTAATGATTTATGTGCGTATCCATTGAAAGTTTTCTCAAGATTTTATGAGGGAGTACATTAAGAAATCATGAGTCATATACCTATCCAGGTGGTGTCTTTTTTTTTTTTTTTCAGTTCAAAAGTATTGAGTACTTGTTACTTTCGATTCTTTCCAAACTTTTCAAAAAGTTGTATCAAAATTTTAATTTAAGTTGATGAAATTACAGAAGTTGATGCATTAATCTTGTAGGATAATCAAACACACAGTTAAAATTAAAACTTGAGAATGTGAGTGAAAGTACATGTTATTGTTGAACAATAATGTGAAGTACTAAAGAGGTTAGGTGCAGCAATAACAGCAGACAGCTGCATACAACTGTTCTCGTGACCTTAATTAATGTATCAATATTGAATCAAACCACTGCTTCTTTTCCATCTTTCTCAACATTACTTCTATTTAATGCATGCACACTATTTCAGCTAATCTTTCCACATCAATAGTAGACACACCCATTTCAAATTTTGAATTTGAATTTTCATTTCAACCATATTATAAAGTTTTAATAAAGTCCCTAGATTTTGCATTTAATATAGGGCCCAAAACTCTGCCCTATTCTCACCTTTTCCATAAAGACACATTTTCTGTCATAACTTTCTCTAAAATATTACTTTACCTCTGCATCACTTTCTTCTAAAGAGTCAAGAGTTTCTTCTATTGCTTGGTGACACAAAGTCTATTGTACAAACATACAAAACGAATACGCTCTCTGGTCACAATTATAACATATAATAGTGAACAGAGAGAATATATTTTACAGTACTAATACGTGAAAAATATTAAAATAAAATAAAATAGATACTTTAATAAGTAAAAATTTCGTTGAAGTTCGAAAAAGCGTTAATCAAAATTTTTCGATAGAATTGAAAGGGAAACACGATTTAAAACTTTAGTATTGTGTGAAAACTGATATCTAAATGAATGTTTAGTACAGCCATCGGGATGGGTTGGTACATTTCTCTCGCGCCATGAAGACTTTAACTATGACATTTCAAATCTCGAAATTGGAGATTCCATTGAACGCGCGTATGATCGCCCAATCCACCGTAAAAACAAACATAGCCCGTTAAATGTCTTTCATTCGCGCATCTAGCAGAATCTACGAATCACGCTTTCTTAAATTCATGCCAAATAGTACAACATTAGGCGGAGTTTTAAGTGTTGTCGTGGTTTAGTTTTCTGACGCGGAACCAAACAAACCAGAAGCGAACAAATGAATCTCTTAACAGATTTTTCATCTCCACTAAGGTGAACACATATTCAATGGACATCAACAAATTCATGCAGAAACAATGTATTCAAAATTCAAATCCCACAAACTCATCCTTTTTTTCTCCTCCACTTTTCTACCACTAAAAATATACTTTGATAAATAAATCTATATTCTAGAATTGTAAGATAAATTAAGAATGATTCAAAAAAACTAAAGTGTAGAAGTAGAAGCAGAAGCAGTTGAAGAATGAACAACCTTATTCTGTTTTCCAGTAAGCCAAAGCAAAGTCCTTCTAGCAAAAGAAGGTGCTCTAGCTTGAGACGAATCCATACTATAACAACTTTGATTCTCTTCATCATAACCACCAAATTCACTTCCTCCAAAATCCATCTCAGAAACTGCACTCCTTGCATGAAACCTCAAACTCTTACCCTTCAAATCATCATTACTTTGTAATGGAAACCGAAATGAAACAGTTCTTCGAGATGAATCCGCAGCATCACCATTAGTCTTATCTTTTTTCCCTCTTAGCCAAATCTTCGATATAGAAAAACTCTCTTTTCGACTCTTTCCAATACCTGCAAAATCATCAACTACTCCTCTAGTTGAATCAAAGCTTGTAAACTTGAACTCTCTCCTTGATTCGCAATCACATTCCGACATTGCAGGCCTATGACCTGGAATCAAAGGCAAAACAGTTTTCTTCTTACTCGATTTCGTCTTCATCGGAGTTCTAATCGGTACCTGCAACGAAGATGTTTCGTCCATAATATACGCAAACGAACCCATAGAAAAACACCTCCTATCATCCACATTGTTGCTACTACTTCCTTCCCCTCCTCCACCACCACCAACACCATCAACATTCCTATACTTCCCAAGCTTAACAGTCACAACTTTCTCCACACCAACATTCAGCTTAGGAAGGTTTTCAACCGAAGCCGAATCACCTCCGAATTCACTGTCTCCGCGATAACCAAGAACCGAATTCGTTGAAATAACAGAACTAGTCCTACCAAGAACACTATCTGAACCTATAGCAGTAGCGGTAGCGGTAGCGGTAACGGTAACAGTATCTCTTTCTGGAACAATTTCCCTAGAACTATCACTACCAGATTCTAGAACAAGAACAATAGGTGAACAATTACTGTTTGTGTTGAAATCATGAAGCAAGTTAGCTCTACAAAGAGGACAAGTAGAATGAGACAAAAGCCAAGTATCAATACAGTCCATATGAAAAGCATGACTACATTTGGGCAACAACCTAAGCTTATCTTCAAGCTCAAATTCACACAAACAAACAGCACAATCAAAAGGGTTCTTCAATCCAATAATAGCCTTATAAAGAAACACAGGAAGAGTAGTATCAATGAAAGACTGGTCAACACCAGCATCATGAAGATGAAAAAGCTGCTGCAACTGCCCTTGAAGAGCAGTAACATCATCCAAATCCTCACTGTCTCTATCCTGAGGCCTCCATAGGAACCTCACTAAGAGATGAAGCAAACCAGAAACGAAGAAAACTATGGCTAGAATGATGATTATTAGGAGAATACTTGGACTAACCTTCAAGGATTTATCATTTGAACTGAAATTGTCAGATCGAAGAGATGAAACTGTGATGGGTGGAAATGGTGATGGGTTGGGATGAAAATGAAAAGAATAAGGTGGCTGTGGTAATGGAGGCATAAAGGTTTCATCTTTATATGGTAGAAAAGTTCTTCCCATGTTGAAGGGTCACAAAAAAGATTGGAACTTTTTGAAGAAATGAAACTAGATTTGATTGAAGACATGGAAAAAGGTTGTAGCTTTAGTTGAAGAATCCATATAGAGATATGGTTTTGTTTTATCTAATGTAAGAAACAAGACAAGACATAAAACTATGTAAGGAAGAAATCTGGGTTATGTTTTGTTTTACTAGAGAAATGTGTAGATTTGATTTGAGACTCTATAAGGTGGGAAAGAATTGAGTTTCTTTGAATATGAAAGAAGAAAGAAAATTAATTAAAATTAATTTTGTTTTAATTTAATTAATAATTTATGATGATGAATTGCAGGTCCTCATAAATAATTGAATGATAATGACTCTGTCATAAAATCAACATCAATTATGGAAATCTTTTTCATTTTCCTTTTCTTTATACTATAACAATTTTATTTTTAAATATTTAAATTATGTCATTTAAATATTTGTTAAGATATTTTAGAAATTAGTATATAAAATAAAAGTGATACAATAATTTGATTAAATAATTTTTTTTTTTTACTTTCATGGAATGGAAACTTTTTACTAGTAGTTTTTAGTTAATTAATCACAATCACAAGTCATTTCTATGTGACTTTTAGGTTATATTTTATTTTTATTTGAAACTTTTAACTTATATAATTTTTCAAGTCAAATTATAATCAATTACTAAATTCGTAGTAATGATCTATACATTTTATTATTTAATACTATCAATTTAATAACAGTTATGATTAATAATATTTTAGTTATATTCTTTTATTTCATTGATTCGATACTAATTTACTAAATTTATTTGCTAATATAAAGAGGGAGTACCTATTTTTTATAAGAGTTATTCTTTTATATTAAATGACATTTAAAATTATAAAGCAATGTTTTGAGTTTGTCAACAAATTATGATTAAATTACACTCACAAATTTATTTTATACAGTCGGTACTAATTTACTAAATTTAGTACCAATACACTCTATACTCGTGAAAGTGAGGCTGCCCCCTTAATAATAATTATTGGATCCCTCTCCTTTATGTTTGACTCAAATGTAATGTCGACCTGGGTTTTAACCGTAATTGAGAAATTATTAATAGAGGTCGGTGTATCCGAGATAATTTGGAGAATTTTGTTAATGCGGGTGTTGTTTCGAATATTGGTTCTTTATCCATTCTAGAAGCTGAGGCGAGGCTATCCAAAGAACTTTAGCTCTTTATCTTGACATGTGGTGTTCGCGAGTGACTCGCAACCAGTGGTGCAAGCAATCTAATCCAATATTATAGGAGACACCGAATTTAGTTTTATTATTCGTTCTATAAAGTTTTTGTTATTTGATTTTCCAAACTTTGAGGTAGAGTTTGTTAAGCGTCAAGCAAATATGGTTGTTCGTTCAATTCTTCGTCTCGACGTAGTTATGTTAATTGTATATCTCATTGTATTGAATCTATTTTAATGAATGAAAGAAGTTAAATTTGCTTTGATAAAAAAAAATCATTCTTTTTTGTTCATTCACATTTATTTTTATTAGTTTAACTAATATTTATTTTTATCTGTTTTAATTTATTTTAATTTAAAATAATATAATTATGTATTAAATAAATGTAAAGAGTAATAAAAAATTATAGCATTTTATATTTATCAACAAGTTGAATAGTTAATTTTACCTAACATATCAACTATAAGTAGGAATGGCAAACGGACATGTCTGCCCCGTTTAACTTCGCTCTGTAAAAGCCCGAAAAAAAAGAGTGGGGCAAAGTGGTCATAGTTAAGTGTGCGGGCCTAAAATCTTATCCTGCCACGCAAAATAATGAGGGCTTGACGGGGAATGCTTGCGGGCTATACACCTTTTAGGCTTAAAAATGTAAAATTTTATATAAATGTCTGTGTCCACAAAAATGGGATGGGACCGACGGGCATATTAGAAGTTGCGAACCTAAAATCTTGACCTGCTCCGCGGAAAAGTGCGGGTGAAACGGGCATCTCAACGGACTGGGTCCTTCTTGCCACCCGTAATCATAAGCTTTAAATTATCATGTACCTTATCAGTCAACCGCTATTTTAACCAAACATAGCCTAGTCTTTTTTAAGAATTTGGTTTTTTAAATGGTAACATAAAGTTTTTTCTATATATAAAATTTTGTTATTATAAGTTTATAACTAGGGTGTAATCAATTCAGTTTGGACCGGTTTTTGGTCAAAAAAGATCTGGACCGATGATATCTCTATCAGTTTAGTTTGGTTTGGTTTTAATACTTTTCAAAAATAGAATCGAACCAAACTAATCGATTTAGTTCGGTTGTTCGTTTTACAATGTTTTTTTTCAAACATTATATATATTCGTGTAGTCTTCACTATCGTCTTTTTCTATGTATTTTATACTACTATTTTTTATAAATAATACTTTTTATATAATTTTGTTGGGGGAGTTTATTGTAGGAGCATTGATATATAGTTGAGGAACAAGCACCTTTGTAGGAGACACACCACTTGTCCACCTAAAACCTTAAGGTGATAGATGAGTGGGTTCACATTCCTATTCAATGTGGGACTAATTCCCCACTTACTCACACTTGCTATATTATTCCAACACTCCCCCTCAAGTGTGAGTCCACAATGCTCCCCCTCACAATTGTACCGTCGTTACCTCTTCTTGGACATTTCAATACAAGTTAGCTGGTCCCTTTCTCGAACCAATTGGGCAATTCGATACAAGTTAGCCGATCTCTTTCTCGAACCAAAGGCTCATGATACCATGTTGGGGGAGTTTATTGTAGGAGCATTGATATATAGTTGAGGAACAAGCACCTTTGTAGGAGACACACCACTTGTCCACCTAAAACCTTAAGGTGATAGGTGAGTGGGTTCTCCCACTTATATATGCTCAAGTATCCACATTCCTATTCAATGTGGAACTAATTCCCCACTTACTCACACTTGCTATATTATTCCAATAAGTTGTAGGTTGAATTATCATGAAACCTTTGCTCCAGTTGTGAAAATGGTAACGGTAAGAACGTTTCTCGCTGTTGCTGCTGCAACAAAACATTGGGAACTTCATGGACGTTCATAACGCCTTTTTACATGGTGAGCTTGATGAAGAAGTGTATATGAAATTACCACCTGGTTTCAAGACATCTATTCCAAATCAGGTGTGTCGCATGAGGAAATCTCTATACGACTTGAAACAAGCACCTTTGTAGGAGACACACCACTTGTCCACCTAAAACCTTAAGGTGGTAGGTGAGTGTGTTCTCCCACTTATATATGCTCAAGTCTCCATATTCCTATTCAATGTGGGACTAATTTCCCACTTACTCACACTTGCTATATTATTTCATACTCTATATTTTCATTCAAACTACAAGTTGCTCTTAATTCATAAGAAACTGTGATATAATTTCCATTGCATCGTGAAATTAGTTTAATAACAATATAAAAGTTGACACTTGACATTAGAAGGTTAAAAAGGGATTTAAAAGCTTGATAAATAGAACACAACAAGACACACATCAACTAACATGTTTCACATCTCAAACACACATCAAAACTATTTTGTAGCAAAACTAGAAGGGATTTTGGTAAAGAAGAGGAAAAAAATGTAAAAAAAAATATGTATATGCAAATTAACGAAGAGAACTTGAATACGAAGAAGGCGACCATAAAATATCAAAACGACGGTAGAGAGCAACAGTTGTGGCGGACAACAAGAGCATCAGTTCAGTGAAAAAAAAGTAAAAAAATATGTATATGCAAATTAACGAAGAGAACTTGAATACGAAGAAGGCGACCATAAAATATCAAAACGATGGTAGAGAGCAACAATAAGCAATTTGTACATAGCAGAATTCGAATCTGAGACTTTGAGAGGGGCTCACTCTCAAAACCCAAACGTTTCACTGCTAGACCGCACATACGCACACAATTGAAAATTACTTAATAAAGACTAATATGTGTAATTATAAATTTAGTCAGTTGATTCACGAAATTATTTCTTATTTTAAACTCAAATAATTTCCTTTTATATTTTTGTACTCATGATTGATAATATATATATATATATATATATATATATATATATATATATATATATATATATATATATATATATATATATATAAGTCTCACCTTATGATGTGCCAAATACTTAAAAGAAATTTTTGTGAAACTTTATAAATATGTTAAAAGTAGATATTTTTATCAATTTTCATTGAAAAAAGTTAAGAAAATATTTATTGTTTGAATGTAAAATAAATAAATAAATTATGTGAACCAAGAAAATAACAAAATCAAAATTATAACTAAATAAATTATAAAGTAAGAAAGAAGAGTAATTTATTCACAAAAATAAAATATTGTGTAAAATGTATAAGGAAAACAAATGCACTAACATTCATCCTGACTTGAAATAAATAAAAATACAATTCGATAAATAAAATAAATATGATAAATATTTCTTAATTATTTAATATATTCATTCTAAAAATAATATTTATATCGCATTTATTAATTCATAAAGGATCTACATCATTCAATGTATAAAAATTCTGAGATTTACATTTGTAAAAGTTAATTATAAAATTTAATTTCCCCCATTAATATAAAAACTTGTATAGAATAAATATTTATAATTATTGTTATGAGGTGGAACGGGAAATACGTAGTAAGGAGCGAATATGTTTTGTCGATGCGGCGGCGAAAGCTTTCAATATAATAAATGTGTGGTCCATGCACTTCTCGGCTGAATTATATATTTGTCGGGTAAGACGTAGTGCTCGGCCATATAATGTATTACACGTTATAGGTCGCGTCCTCACAAATATTCCGAATATAGAATAAATATAATTAAATGTAAAAAAATCATATTTAAAGTTTTAACATATTGAATGTATATGTTTTAAAAAAATATTTTTATAAATAATTTATTAACTTGTGTCCTTGAGGTATCTTGAAGTTCATGTTAGCTTTTTCAAAATAATGATTAAAATAGTATACAATATAACTTTGGCTTTTGATTAATTACATAAAACTATGATAATTTCTAGGAAGTCTAGGGTGAGGGTGCAATTAAATCCCTCACCGGTGATACCCTAAAATTATACTGTTGGATTTAATCTACGGTTTAAATTTGATAAAATTTAAAACAAGAACATTTAGACATCTGCTCACTCAATCTTAGCCCCCATCTTTCTTCTTTCACGCTAACCTTTTTTTCTTTTTCTGATAATTTTCATCATTTCCATAAAATTTTACCATACATGTGTAATCATGACATCATGTATATTTTCATCAAATTCTATCATATTTGCAATTTTAGCATCATGTATAGAGTAAAAACAATATTGTCACTTTTAATTGATAGCACTTTGTCCCTTCAATTTCCATAATTACAGCAACAATATTTTGCTAAAAAAAAACATGAACCTTTGTCTTCACAATTTCAATAAATTAGATGGATAGGTACTAAAACGAATTTAATCAGAGGGCACAAAATCAGCCCCCAGCCACTTATTTTATTTTGCTAAAAAAATTTCTTTTATTTTAAATATAACTTTAATTCCATAGTGTTTAGATGTTTATTTACAGTAACAAGGTATCCTTATAATAAAGAAGACATTAAGGGTGTAACTTCAAAGAAATGAGATTTCATAGAGAAGATAAGAATCATGAAAGATTGAAAGGGGAGTTTAAAAAGAAGAAGAAAAATCCATATTAATATTAACGTGGGTTGCAGTTGTTAAATTCATTCCATTAATAATCATTAAAAAATATATAAAAATTCAATTAACTATCTCTTGTAATAGAATGGAAAAGTAATTGTTAAAAAAATTCGTGGAGGTTGAAAAAAGGTGGAAATAAAGATTGGGTGTGAAAACGTATTTATCTTCTTCTTTTTATTTAAATTGATTTTAAACCATTAATTAAATCATGTGGTGTAATTTTAAGGTCTCACCGGTGAGGGATTTAATTGCACCCTCACCCTAGACTTCACCTAATTTCTATTTATAAAAGAATAATAGATAAAGTAAAACTTTGTCATGCTTTAAAAAATAAAATAAATTTGAGACACCAAAGAAAGGAGTTTTGTAAATTGTTTTGGATAGTAGTTACGTGTGAATTGTGATGAGCTCATTTTTTCATTTTCCCACTCCCACATCTTAAAGTTTGTAATAAGATTATTTTAAAATCTTCTATTCGGCTTCCAATCTGACTTTGTGGACACATATCTCGATTGAATAAAGTAGTAATGAGGTGTGTGTATGTGGAAGTTAGAAAGTCAACAGAGGAAGGCACGAGACATCTGGAAACATAGGATACAATAAACAAAGCCTCTACTCTAGATTCCATAGATTTACTTATGTTTTCAACTCCTCCATGTTGCATAAAGTTGAATAATTGGTTTACTAACTAGAAATGCGTCTATCAAAAATGAAGAAAAGAAAATTGAAAATACTACAAATTTTGGCATATTCTCTATAGGAGAAATGCTAAGTGTACAACAAAAAGCTACAGCTACACCTTATTTATATACCATTATACATACTCTTGTTTTTTTTAATAATTTTTTTTTGTATTTTGATTTTGTGTAACACTAAAATGATTTGAAATATCTACGGTGTAAGCATTTTGAGTGTAAGCATAGCAATGCTCTTCTTTATAGGATGAACTTTTTACAAATTTAGTAGACATGGATAGTGAAATGTAAATATACACTAGTTTTACATCATCATTTAATAGAATAGAGTAACATTTTATCATGTTACATCAATAATTTTAATTTAAAAATATGATTTAGTTGGATACACGCGTCTAACCGGTTGACAGTGTAAAATGCACTCTTTTTTTCAATAATAGTATTTTTTTTTTTCATTTTAAATACTCAAACTATCATATTTTTTCATAAATCCTAAAATACACATTTTTCTGCAAAAATTTATTCATATGAAACTTCCTACAGAATTTTTTTACAAAATTTTCTGCGATTAACCAAAATCATATATTTAAAATTTTTTATATAAAATTCCGTTTGAATTAACTTTTGCAGAAAAATTCGTACGAGATTAACAAATAACTAAGAAAATAATAACATAAAACCTCTATAACTTTCGGCTAGTCTTATTAAATTTCTAAAGGTCCTTCAAAATTTTGGGTGAGTCCTATTAAATTTTTAATGGGCCTTCTAAAGAATTGAGAGTGTCTTTAGTAACAAAAATAACTTTTGTTTAAAAACATGATAGTTTGGAAATTAGTGGAGAAAATATGATATTTTGGAGAATAAATTAAAAAAGGAATGGTAGTTTGATGCAAAATTCTTTTAGGGTCATGGCACAAGTTAAGAATACTAAAAGCAAAAAAAAAAAATTGAATAAAATATGTTAACATTAACCTTTCTTTTTAGTAGGTTTTTTTTTTTTTTATAGTGATCCGGTTAGATTTTGTTTAAGTGTTATTGAAAATGACATATCCGATAACAAATTATGGGGAGTAACATTTAAACTTTGTTCGATGGTGGAAGTATACGTCACTTTCATAATCAAGTTAGTGATTATCGTAAATGTGATATTTATATTTAAAATAATGTGTATCTGAGACAAATTTGATCTTCTGTCTTTATAGTAAGGTTTTAGGGTTAGAGGTTCTATAACCTTCTTTTGGAGGACACTTGTCTAAGAGAATAAGTGCCAATTGATTATATGGCCTTTATATCAAACAATGTGTGATGGTTGAGCCATCTTGATCGGTTGTACCTCTAGGACTAGCGTATCTTATATAACACATATATTTTTGGACTTCAAGCGACTTGAAGTCTTGTGGGTTGGGTATTGGCACATATCAAAATTGTTGAGAATCAAGTGTGAGGAAGAAGTTCCACAATTGTTAGAAAAGAGAAGAATGAACACTTTATATCCACACACCTATCACATTAAGGTTTTAGCTGGATAAGTGGTGTGTCTCTCACAAATGTGCATAATCCTCTACTTTGTATCAATGCTCCTAATAACCCCCCCCCCCCCCCAACAATGGTATCATGAGCTTTTGGTTCGAGAAAGAGACCGACTTACTTGTAGTTGAAAAAAGTCAACGGATACATGTAGTTGAAGAGAATCAGAGGATATATGTAGTTGAAGAGAGTCAACAGATACAAATAAATGTGGAAGAGAGAGCTTCCACATGAAGGGGAACATTGTGTATAGACTCATACTTGAGGGGGGAGTGTTGAAAATCAAGTGTGAGGAAGAAGTCTCATATTGGTGTGAAAAAAGAAGAATGAAAACTTTATAAGTGAAAGAACCCGCACACCTATCACCTTAAGGTTTTAGGTGCACACGTGGTGTATTTCCCACAAAGGTGTATTGCTCAAACGGAAAGTCCTGAAAATAAAAGTGCTCCCTTGTTGACCCCCCCGAGTTGCCTCCAACAAAAATAGTATCCCCCAAGCCAGGACCGACATATAACATAACTTTGTCTCGAGATTTATTCAAACCATGTTGTCCCTTCATGGATGGTTATAATAATTATGGCCTTAGAGGAGCTTCGATATGCACATTAGATTCCATGCGTTTATACTTAAAAAAATTTCTTGGAAAATTCATTTGTAGTTCAATTAAAATTCAAAATCATTGTTGTCATGGCCCCTATCAAGATGTGATGAGACCTATTTTAGTTTGTACTTTTCATTCTTATTGCCACGTAGGCCATATCTTTAGGGGATGATGGCCTGCGACGAGGCATGCTATGATTAACTATATGGGAAACATATAATTAGGGTTGTGATGTAGAACAAGACTATCTTATGATAACATAGCGCTTAAGCATTAGCCTATTCATGGCCTTGTAGATTCCTTGATTGTAAAATGTTGAATCTTTTATCTATTTGTATTCTTAGGCTAGATAACTACATATTTATAGGGATAAACTTGTTTCATTTTTCTTTTTTGTTTCTTCTTCTTCTTCCTTAATTCTTAGGTTTTATGAACGGATATCATGAAGTGTTGGACTCCATTATTGCGCATTTTCTAAGATTAGTCTCAAAATCATTTCAAGATTTACTTCCACTGGTAAGTTTGTGTTTCCTTTGTTGTGTTTGATTTTATTTGATGATATACCATTTTACGTGTGTTTCTGTATGTGCATGCGGTGATGTCTCCCCAAATGAGTGGAAGCGCTGTCGTCAACCTGGAAATAACCCTTACATTATTGAAAAGGGCACATTTAATGATGACAATTTATTTACAAAATAGTTACGCAAAATTTCTTGCTACGTAACCCATTTCTTCGATTGCATCCCTGGATCTCTTAGTGCTCTTATACAATTTAAAATCAATCTACTAATTCATCAACGAAAAAAAGGTATTAAGCAAAGTCTTTATTGAATTATTTAAAAATTTCACAACTACATAGAATAATGTATGGTAAATTACATTGATTTGGACAAGTTTAGAACAAATTCATCTAAAATTTGTGGTTCTATGTGTTGTCGAGGTCAAAGCATTATGTTGTTTTGGTTATGACAATAGAACATGGAAAAGTTACATAAAAAGTATCATCAGATAATAAGCTATAAAAAAAAGGTGATCAAGTTCTAATGATGAGAGAAAACAAGTCAAATCAATTTCAAAAAGATCAACATAAAGGAACTGAAGAAGTGAAAGTTCGTTTGATTCCATGTTTAAGTGTTTTAGTATTTTTGATCAGTAAGTTTGTAAAATAAGCAAGACTGAGTCTTGAAGTACTAAGGTGATGCATACACACACTAATTTTTTTCAAACTCTTCATCTATTTGATATTTCCTTCAAAAACCAATTTTGTCAAATGCTTAATTGATTAAGAAGAAATTTTGACCAATTAGGATTGCAAAAATCGTTGCCTAATTATATATATATATATATATATATATATGTGTGTGTGTGTGTGTGTGTGTGTGTGTGTGTGTGTGTGTGTGTGTGTGTGTACACACACACACACACACACACACACACAGATATATATATATATATATATATATATATATATATATATATATATATATATATATATATATATATTTCTTCTAATCAATTAAGGAACGAGTTCTCCTCCTAATAGATTAGGAAATCAATTAAGGAGAAAACCTGGCTTAGGGTTCCTATTTTGGCTTGTAGCAACCTGCCCTAAAAATGAAGGTTTAGAGTCGCCACCTATTCTGGAAGGCGAATAGGAAACCCTACGCAGTTTTAAAGATTCGGGGTAAGTTATTATAATCAGGTTGAGGGAAGGTATTAGGCACCCTCAACCCTTTCCTAAAGGCTAACATGCAAAGATAAGGGTTTATGGCAAGGTTTATAAAAAAGGGTAACAGAAATAATAGGGTTAATTATATTGACAGGATTAGAATTTAGAGGAAGGGGACTCGCCTTGTTGCCAAGTGCCTACGTACCTCCTTAGGGAGGATCAGAGTCTACGTAGTTCGGGGAGGGTTGTACGCCCTTAGAGTTGAATTTTGATTTGAGATGGTTTTTAGAGGCTTTTTGAATGGCCTATCGCAGTTATGATAATCCGTAGTTTGATATTGTGGTTTTGAAAGGGTTTGAGAAGTATTTTAGGGTTTGGGCGTACAACCCTGATTTAATTTTGTACTATTAACCGCAATGATCGATAGATTCGATCACCATAGTTAAAAGATTTGAAATTGTATCATTACCAATTTTAATCGATTGATTCGACTATCACTAATAATGAATGAGAATATCTTAATAATTTTATGAATTAGTTTGTATCGTTACCCCTCGTAATCGATTAGTTCAATTAAAAAGAATAATGAATTTGAAGTGAGGAAATAAAAAAAAAGTTAATCATCGCAACCAATAATAATGGTTGAAACCATTTAACTAAATAAAAATTGATTATATTTTAATTAAATAATACTTTAATTAAAATCATTATTGACCAGAGCGATTAATTGATTTAATCGGCACGAACAATAAATTATGATTTTAATATTAATCTTATATATTAATTTGATTTAACAAAATAATTCTTATTTATATCAATAAATATATTCAAAAGGAATTAAGTAAAACAAATAATTAAAATAATTTTTAGTTTATTAGGGGTTATGATTCTGTGTGGCTAGGCTGAGGGCGCATGTTATGGGGATTAGTTATGATACGTTGGATCTAAGCTGAATGGGGGTTGAATGGCTAGATCTGGAGGGTGTACGGTGTGGCCTATGGACATGGGAGCGTGGGATCAGGAGTTGAGAATTTCAGAAAAATAATATGCTAGAGGGGAGGCTCGAACCCATGACCTCCCCCTCACCAGCGTATCACACAACCAACACACCATGCATGCATATGCGTTAAAGATACGCTCCCAATATAACATATATAAAACAAGTAAAAAGCACAAAAACAAGCGCGAAATTTGAATAGACCAGTGGCACGTCGCCACGTTATCATCTTCCTTCCCCAGACCTGAGTTTTTTCTGCAAAATTAGCTATGAATCCGCTAGGGATTCGTTTGTAGCAAATATACTTGGACAATAGCGAATAGCATATACCTAACAATAAATGTTTCACACCCATTCAAAACGTCTCGTCTAGACCATACAAATTCAACCCTGCGCTTGATTTAACCTAATTTTACTTCTACCAAAAAACCCCAAATCAAACCCTAAGAAACTCAACTCGGACGTTAATGGCAAAGTGAGTTTCAACCACCCAAACTTTAATCTAATGATCCAGAAACGTTCACAATAACCATATGAATCATAATACACACACAATTTAACATGAGGATGCACAAATTATGCCAATCGATCCAATGTTCAGAGGCTCTTACCTTGGCTAATTGGAGGAAGTTCTGGGGGTGTTGATGCAGAGTAAGTATCTGGTCACCTTCAGAGTTCCTCGAGAAAGCTTTTGCACGCCTTGAATCTTGTTGAAACACTCTAATTCTCCCAAACTGAATTGGAATTTTTGGTGACTTTTTGCGTTCTTGCAAGTGTGCCTCTGATCAGATTTCCAACCCCTACTCGTGTGCCTCTCCTCCCCTACTTATAGAGGACTCATTTAGGTTAAAAATAATCTTCCAAAAACCCTTTGAATCCAATCTTGAGATTTTGGGAAAATTGATTTTTAATCTTTTATCCAAACCTTCTATTTTGGTCCAATTTTGTGTTAACTTTTCCCAATCAACTTGTCACGAAAATATATTGTATTTTTGGCATAAATGCTGATTGAATGTGATCAATATGCACCTTTTAACAAAATATTTGATTTTCCTTTTAATTAAATCATTAAAAATGAAATAAAAATCATATTAAATCAAATAATTAAGTTAAATTTCGTGGCATATGGTTTTGGGCATGCTAATGACTTGTGGACTAAGATTTAATCATAATACCATAGGCCCATTTGCAAAAATTTCCAATTTGAACCTTCTTATTTCACATTTTGCCTCCAAAAATTGCTCAACTTTGATCAAGCACATCTCACTCAATTTTTAAGCTATGAGGGAGTTTTAAGACTTTTTGGAAACCTCAAGAGGTCCTCTATAAGCCACTTTAGAACATATCTTTCATTTGGAGCTTTTATCTTGATCATACCTTCTTTGACAAAAACCTGCTTTTGAAGGATGCTTGAAAAGGACCTGTCATCTTTTGCATTGTACCTCTCAAATGAAGCATTTCTAGCCTTGGCTTGTGAGAGACAAAGTTGTAGAGAATCCAATTTCCTTCAAAATAGGCTTTGAGTGGGGAATTTTTGATGTTCCATGTGAAAGTTATGCCCAGTCAAAGTTGGGTTGACTTTCTCCTAAAGAAACCCTAATTTGAACCTTTTTGCACTTGTTCATTTCTGAGTTTCTATTAATGGAATCATGATCAATCTTTGATCAAATGATGGATATACTTTAATTCACTTGATGTTAACCCAAAATTGAGAGCTTTAGATTGTGCTTTGACTATGGTTGACTTTTGGGTCAAACCAGTTGACTGTGGATCATCTGGACCATTGAGTGAGCAAAGCTTTGGAATTGAATCTTGAACTTTATTATGTAAGCACCTTAGAGCATAATGAACCATGGGGGAACTTCACTGGGGCTTCATTTATCCCATTACCTTAGGAGAGTACCCAAACCCTAGTTTCAAAGGAGCCTTGTGTAAGAGAGCTCCTTAATGCATCCCTTGAGCATTGACTCATTGTGAGTGAAGTGTGGGAGGCAAATTTTGGGGTATGACAGCTGCCCCTATTTAATTACCTTGGATCGAATGGCGTGAGAATACGTAGGTCTCACGTTGTTCGGATCGAAGAGTTATTAAATAATGGAAGACCCCTAAATTTATCCCGTGCTTGAGTGTGAGAGAGAGGATTGTCCTGCTAACGCCTGAGTCTTACATAGCAAGGACTTGAAGTTAGTTGTATGATCAGCTTGCTGTCATTGGTAGCAAACTTCCGTAATTTGTGGACTCCACTTACTATAGTTCTAGTAAGTTTCCGTAGTTTGTGAACCCCCACTTACTATAGTTCTAGTAAGTTTACCTGTACCAATAGGATTACTTGTTGTAGCTCTGACAAGCTCGCCTATACCAATCGGATCATCGGTCCTGGTTCGGACAAATTTCACCTGCACCATTAGAATCCTTTATCCTTGTTCGGACAAATTCACCTGCACCAAGGGATCATTTGCTATGCTTATAGCAAACTTACCTGCACCATTAGGGTCCTTTGCGAGGGTTATCGCAAATTCACCTGCACCATTAGGATCATTTGCGAGGGTTATCGCAAATTCACCTGCACCATTGGATTGCTTACCCTGGTTCGGGCAAGTTTACTTGCGTAGAAGTTTGTTTTGTAAATACGTATGCATCATGCTTATGCATTATGCGCATGCCCCTGTTGTTTGTATAATGTATATGTATGAATGTTTACACACGTAAATGTTGCATGTATGAAAATGAACATGTATGATAACGTCTTATCTCCTTATCATCCATTGTCTTTGTTTAACCCTTTTTGAAGTGTTTGTGAATCCTAGCTCGGATTGTATTTGAATGACCTACTGATATTATCCTTTGTGAAAGAGTTATATTAGATCAGAGTGATCGCAGCGTAGGGCGTATGTAGCCTTCCGGAGATTTCGTAGTTTTATCCTATTGCTTTTGTGTTTAAAGTTTGTAAGTTTCTCATGTTAAATCCAAGTTAAAGCTTATGAAAATAATTTATCCTTTGCAAATGGTATTGAAATGAGAAAGAAAGCGTAGCATGCGAGAAGAAGAAATTTTTTATTGATATTGCCTTGAATTGGCGAATGTACAACAATGCGAGAAAAGAAAATGACAAATAGAAATGATAATTAATACTGTCGTTGCTCCTTTATTATCGAGGGTCCCAGTAATCCTTCGTCCTTAGAAGTAGATGATTGCACGAATCCTTATCCTTCGTAGTTTTGCCTTTGGCTTATATCCGGTAATCCTGCCTTTTCTAGGCATAATACTTCTTGACCGCATCAGAGTTGATTGGGTGCGGTAGCTCATCCCCATCCATTATAGTGAGAACTAATGCTCCTCCTGAGAACACCGTTTTTACAATATATGGACCTTCGTAGTTAGGTGTCCATTTTCCACGGGCGTCCTGTCGAGGTAATAGTATTTTCTTGAGAACAATATCACCTTCTTTGTAAGTTCGAGGGCGGACCTTCTTATCGAACGCCTTTTTCATCCTTTTCTGATAGAGTTGCCCGTGACACAAAGCCGTCAGTCGCTTTTCTTTAACGAGATTAAGCTGATCAAAACGAGTTTTTACCCATTCCGATTCTTCTAACTTTGTGTCAGCTATGACTCTCAATGAAGGAATCTCCACTTCGATGGGGAGGACTGCTTCCATACCATAAACCAGGGAGAATGGGGTTGCCCCTGTGGATGTGCGCACCGAGGTTCTGTAACCGTGTAGGGCGAAGGGAAGCATTTCGTGCCAATCCTTGTATGTTTTCACCATCTTTTGTATTATCTTTTTGATATTTTTATTTGCAGCTTCGACAGCGTCGTTCATTTTAGGCCTGTATGGCGAAGAATTGTGGTGTTCAATCTTGAACTCCTCGCACAGCTCCCTCATCATGTTGTTGTTTAGATTCGACCCATTATCGGTGATAATCCTGTTTGGAACCCCATACCAACATATGATGTTATGCTTGATGAAGCGAGTGACTACTTGTCTCGTCACGTTGGTGTAAGAAGCAGCTTCAACCCATTTGGTGAAATAATCTATGGCAACCAATATGAATCGGTGTCCGTTGGAAGCTTTCGGTTCGATCATCCCTATCATGTCAATCCCCCACATTGCAAACGGCCACGGTGAACTCAGAACGTTCAATGGGTTTGGCGGTACATGTACTTTGTCAGCGTAAATCTGGCACTTGTGACATGTCCTTGCATATTGGAAACAGTCAGCTTCCATTGTTAACCAGTAATACCCTGCTCGTAGTATTTTTCTAGCCATTGAGTGTCCATTTGCATGAGTTCCGAAGGTTCCTTCGTGTACTTCTTTGATAATCTCTTTGGCCTCATTTTTATCCACACACCTTAGTAACACCGAGTCCTAATTTCGTTTGTATAGGATATTTCCGCTCAGGAAGAACTTAGCCGCCAATCTCCTTAGTATCTTTTTATCAATCGTAGAGGCGTTCTCCGGGTATTCTTGTTTCTCCAAGTACCTTTTGATATCGTGGTACCATGGTTTGTTGTTAGACTGCTCCTCGATTGTGAGACAATAAGCAGGCTCATCAAAGTGTCTAACCGTTATCCGTGGTTTGTGGTTTGGCCAGGTCACTTTGAACATAGAGGAAAGTGTCGCTAATGTGTCAGCCATTTGATTTTCTTCCCTTGGGATATGGGTAAAAGTGATTGTCTCAAACTCAGCCATTAACTCCAGTATAAGGTCTCGATATGGGATTAGCTTTGAATCTCGAGTATCCCACTCTTTGTTGACCTGGTGGATTACCAGTGCTTAATCCCCGTATACCTCAAGTAGTTTAATCCTTAGGTCTATTGCGGCTTCTAACCCCAATATGCATGCTTCGTATTCTGCAATGTTGTTGGTGCAGTCAAAGCACAGTCTTGCAGTAAAAGGTAAGTGACGATTGTCGGGAGATGTCAAGACTGCCCCTATACCGTGTCCATATGCATTTGAGGCTCCATCGAACGTAAGTGTCCATACCAAGCCCGGTTTGGGTCCTTCGTCGGGTCCTGGTATTTCGTAGTCTCTTACTAGCATAATGTCCTCATCGGGGAAGTCGAACTTCATAGACTGATATTCTTCGATGGGTTGGTGAGCTAGATGTTCTGCCAGTACACTCCCTTTTATTGCCTTTTGAGTGACGTATTGTATGTCGTATTCTGACAATAACATTTGCCATCTTGTGATTCTCCCCGTGAGGGCTTGTTTTTCGAACACATATTTCAAAGGATCCATCCTCGATATCAGCCATGTGGAATGGTTCAGCATATATTGCCTTAGACGTTTGGAGGCCCATGCTAGGGCACAACATGTCTTTTCCAATGGTGAATACCGAGATTCGCAATCCGTGAATTTCTTACTAAGGTAATAAATAGCGTGTTCTTTTCTGCCTGTTTCATCTTGTTGCCCCAGTACACACCCCATAGATCTTTCGAGAACTGTGAGGTACATGATCAGCGGTCTTCCTGGCACGGGAGGTAAGAGTATCGGTGGTTCTTGTAAGTAGTTCTTTATAGTTTCGAAGGGTACTTGACAATCGTCATTCCACTTGATAGGTTGATCTTTCCTGAGCAGCTTGAATATAGGCTCACATGTAGCCGTCAGATGTGAAATAAACCTTGAGATGTAATTCAATCGACCCAAGAAACCCCGCACCTCCTTTTCTGTCTTTGGAACAGGCATTGCTTGTATAGCCTTTACTTTGTCGGGATCAACCTCTATGCCTCGTTGGCTTACAATGAATCCCAATAGCTTTCCCGATCTTACACCAAATGTACATTTGTTCGGGTTTAACCTCAGCTTGAACTTCTTTAAGCGTTCGAACAACTTATGTAGGTGTGTGATATGCTCTTCTTCTGTGCAAGACTTGGCAATCATATTGTCTACATATACTTCGACCTCCTTGTGAATCATATCATGGAATAGTGTGACCATGGCTCTTTGATATGTTGCCCCTGCGTTTCGCAACCCAAAAGGCATTACTTTGTAGCAGAAGGTGCCCCAGGATGTCATGAAGGTTGTCTTTTCCATATCCTCGGGAGCCATCTTGATCTGGTTATATCCGGAGAACCCATCCATGAAGGAGAACACCGAAGCTTGCGCTGTATTATCCACCAAGACATCTATGCGTGGTAGTGGAAAATTGTCTTTTGGACTTGCTTTGTTTAGATCCCTGTAAACCACACACATCCGCACCTTCCCGTCTTTCTTAGGAACTGGTACTATGTTGGCGATCCATGGTGGATAGTCAACAACAGCAAGAAACCCAACATCAAACTATTTGAGTACTTCTTCCCTGATTTTACTATCCATATCCGGTCGAACCCTTCTGCGCTTTTGCCTGACAGGTGCACATCCCTCTTTGAGAGGTAACCTGTGTACCACGATATCCGTATCCAGCCCCGGCATGTCACGGTATGACCAAGCAAATATTTCTGCATACTCGTGGAGGAGCTTGATTAGTGTCGCTTTCACGTCCTCGTTCAGTGTTGCCCCAATCTTGATGTTCTTGGGTTCTTCATCTGTACCCAAATTTATGGTTTCAATGGCCTCTTGAGGAGGGAGCATGCTTTTGGATCCCTTATCCATTAACCTTGACAACTCCTCCGGAAGTTCATCGTCTTCCTCATCCCCTTCTTCGGACTGATTAGCAAGAGCCTCGAGTTTGTATAGAGTTTCAGCAGTATTATTATCGGTAGTGTTAGAAGGTGATCTGCACACGTTTTATGTTTTGCTTTTAGTATGCAGATATAAACGTGCTTTTTTGTGCAAGAAATTTTATTTGTCATTTTGAAAGGGAAAGAAATAAAATGCGAGAAAAGATGATATTTTCAAAACCAAATGCAAAGACAATAAATTTTAACTTTGAAAGTAAATGGGGGCCCTTACAAACCAACTCTATGCTTCGGGCGAGGCATGAGCGTTATTGTTTTTCTTTATTTGAAAGGGAAATAAAACACACAAAAGCAAATTACTTTGAAATAAAAACTATCTCCGGTATCTCCAGGCTTGTCCAATTCTGAAGCTGTTCTCCTGGTCTGATCTCTCGGATGAAGTTGGACGTTCCTTCCTTAGAATCCTTGTTGGATACCATAGCCACATGTTCATATCCACCTGTTACGAAAGTCTGCATAATCGGAGGGAATTGCTGCTCCTCTTTCACAGAGCTTGTGACCTTTGATGGTTGGTACCCCAGCCCTAGGCGATCCTTCTTCTCTAAGATCTCTGGTACTTTGCCCCAGCCTTCTACATTCAAGTCTTGTAAATCTCTCCAGGATGTTACCGCCCTCCGCACTTTCTCCACAGGTAGTGTGACAGCATTTGCAATCTCTAATGCCTGGAATGCAGTACCCAATGCTCCTTCTCCAGCCTCGATATATCTGTACGAATCCAGGTTGCTGACAAATATATCCTCTTCTCCATTAACGGTCACTATGGAATTCCCATCCACAAATTTTAATTTCTGATGGAGGGTGGAGGTGACTGCCCCAGCTGCGTGAATCCAAGGACGCCCTAGTAGGCAGGTGTAAGCTGGTTCAATCTCCATCACTTGGAAATTGATGCAGAAGGTGTGAGGACCAACTATGATAGGAAGATCTACTTCTCCAAATACTGGACTCTGCGATCCATCAAAAGCTTTAACTACCAGACGACTTGGTCTAACCACAAGACCCTCCAAAGCTATTTTATCCAGTGTAGCCTTTGGCATCACGTTTAGTGATGACCCAGTGTCGATCAGAACTCTGGCCAGATGAGCTTTTCCACATTGTATGGAGATATGCAAGGCTTTGTTGTGCGCCTTTCCTTGTGGAGGTAACTCATGATCACTGAAACCCAAGCATGCCCTAGCAGTTAGATTAGCCACCATCCCATCGAATTGATTGACTGTGATGTCCTTAGTTACATGGGCGGCATTTAGAATCTTCATCAAGGCATCTCGATGCCTCTCGGAGTGTATCAGTAGTGATAAGAGTGATATTTTAGATGGTGTCTGTTGCAACTGATCTACCACCCTATAGTCACTCTTCTTGATTAAAGCAAGAAACTCCTCAGCATCCTTGTTAGTAGCTTCTTTATCCTTGGGCTCAGCCTCGTTATTTGGTCTCATAACAGCTTGGTCACCAGATTGCGTCAAATTTTCATTAGACGTTGGTTGTGCTTGTGCAGTTTTGAATATGCGCCCACTACGGGTCATGCCCACAGGTCCAACAATGCTCGACACAGCAGTATTGGTATCAGCCTAGTACTCCCATGGTACTGCTTTCATTTTGCCCAAAGGATATGGTTCTTTGGTTGGGATGATCCTAGTGCGCTCTTGCGTAGGTATCATGAATGGTGGTTTAGAGCACGGGATGATTAATGTCTTTCTTGTCCCTTGAGTGGGTATCATTAAAGGCTCGTTCCTTTCCACCATAGCTACATACTCCTCTTCAGGATGTTCCTTCAGCTGGATCAACCCTTGGTCCATGAGCCTCTGCAAAGTGTCTTTGAAAGCCTCGTTATGTTTTAGGATAAACCCCTTTATAAGAAGATACCTCTTAAGTGCATCTATGGGGGAGTTCCTTTGTTAAACCAACTCTTGCTCATTGACAACTTCTTTTGCATTGACTGCACCATCATGGTGTGGCATGGGATTTGTTTTCACATTGGGTTTGTCAAAGGCGATTGCCCCTGACTCTATCAGATCTTGAACTATGTGCTTGAAAGCCCAACATTTCTCTAATGTATGATCGGGAGAATTGGCATGATATTCACACCTCTCATTGGGTTTGTAATTGGGTGTGATTTTGCCTGGGGGAGGAGGCGCCAATGGTTTGATTTCCACTAAGGACTCGCTTATCAAATATCTCAGTATCTCCTTTTTGGAAGTAGGTAGAGGATCGAATCTCCTTTGAGGCCCTTGAAACCGGTTTTGTGGCGGTGGGAACGACATGGGAGGTCTGGCTTCCTGATGCACCACTGCATTAGTCTCTCCTTCCTTCTTCTTTGGGAAGGTGGGAGTAGGCCTCTTTGACTGATAAGATCCAGACGATGCCCCTTGTATCTTCCCATTCTTAATTCCGTTCTCGATCCTTTCACCGATAACCACTAAGTCTGAAAACCCTGAAGATACGCTTCCGACCATCTTATCGTAGTATGGTCCTTGCAACGTAGCCATAAACATGTCTACCAGCTCTTTCTCCAACAAGGGAGGTTGGACTCGGGAAGCCATTTCCCTCCACCTTTGGGCGTACTCCTTGAACGATTCCTCTTTCTTTTGCGACAAATTTTGGAGTTGCATTCGGTTAGGCGCCATGTCCAAATTGTACTTGTATTGTTTCAGGAATGTATTAGCAAGGTCATTCCAGCTTCAGATGTATGACTTCTCTAATTGCATGTACCAGTCAACAGATGCTCCGCTTAAGTTGTCTTGGAAGAAATGAATCATCAGCTTTTGATCATGAGCATAAACAACCATCTTTCGCACATACATGCGCAAGTGATTCCTCGGACATGTGAGCCCCTTGTATTTTTCAAAGTTTGGAACTTTGAACTTGAGTGGAATAGTCAGATCTGGGACTAAACTCATTTCAAAAGTATCCACATCGAAGGCATCATATCCTTCTGCAGCTTTCAGTCTTTCTTCCAATGCCTTGATTTGTCCACTATCCTTAGAATCCTCCCCAGAATTAGTGGAGGTCATCTTGGGTTGAGGGTGTCATACCCCAAAATTTTCCCAACGTATTCATTCATATTTCAATCTATCTGACTTTCAAATGCTCAAAAACGCACAAGAAAGAAGCATGCAGTCTCTCTCCTAAACAACAGCCTCTGAATTAGGGTTTCTAATTTAATCAAGGAATCTGAACTTCTGATACCTCAAATGAATCCCATGGCCTCTCATACGATTCAAAGAATCTCTATGCCAAGTTTCAAGTCCTGATTCGAAAGATTGCTCATTCAATGGCCCAAACGATCGATAATCGACTAGTTGACCTAAAAGTCAAACTATGGTCAAAGTACAGTCAAAACTTCTGATTTTTCGTCAACATCCCCATATTGAAGTATCATTCACCATTTGATCAAGAATTGATCATGGTTCATCAAGGAGAGCTCAAAAATCATCAAAATCCCAAGTTACTAATTTAGGGTTTTAACTAAAAGTCAACCCAACTTTGACTGATCATATCTCTCTCATACTTTATCTGAAATTCCCCAATTAAATCTCATTCTCAAGGAAATTCAATTCTCTACAACTTTGATGTTGGGTCCAAGATCCAAAAATGCTTCCGCATAAGAGATATAAGTCAAAACATTACAGGTCCTTCTATGAGCTCGCAAAAAGCTGTTTTTTGTCAGGAGCTATATCATTAAGATAAAATCTCCAAATGCAAAATATGTTCCAAAGTGGATTGTAAGGGACATCTTGAGCTTTCCAAAAAGTCCTAGAACACTTCCATACCATAAAAAATGAGAGAGATATGCTTGGTACAAGGTGGTCGATTTTCAAGAAAAGTGTGAAACCTTAATTGGCAAAATACATACTTTTGAGTAATGGGCCTTAACATTTGTTTTGACCACGTGATCTTAAGTCCAAAGGAGGCCCAATGGTCGATTTATATTATTATGATATTTATCTTATTTTTATTTGATTTTTATCATTTAAAAGTCAAATAAAATCAAATAAAAATCATCAAATAATTATATAATTGACACACCATATTTTTCCCTTGATTTATTCAGATCAAATACAATCCAATGGCTGAGATTAAAAAGAAAATTGGCATGAAATAACATGGTGATCAAAATAGAAATATTCTATTGAAAATCTTTTTATTTATTTATTTTTTTATCATCAAATCACATAACTTTTTCTCCAAGGATTAAACCCTAAATATCTCCCTATATGTTCACAAGCAATTCCTAATGAGGAGGGGACGAAAAAACAGGTGCAGGAAGCTAGGGTTTCAAAGTTTCAAAATACCAAAGAATAGTGCAATTTCGTGTGGCTCCTTCAGACGGTTTCAAGGATTCTAAACCATCCCATTCCATTCCTAAGGTGGTAAGGAGCAAGTTTATATCCATGGTTGAGTCGAAAGGTATCTGAAACGCGATATCACATCATTAATATTTATAAATTTCGTTTTTGATATATTGCTATGTTTTAATGTGATTTGATGATTCTTTTGAGATCATGAGATGTTTCAGAGGAGAATAGGACCATTACTCGTGATCTTGGAGAACTGACCCGCGAGTTGCCATGGCTAGGGCTCCACGGAGATAGCTCTTCGTTCTCCTACTTCCCGGCCTTTTCATGACAAACTAATCATACCATTGGATTGGCAGCGTCCAAATTAGTGGATCTGGGTCCTTATGATGTTTTGTTTACGTATATTTGTTGAGCTCATATTTGCAGAAAATAATGGCGAAATTCCGTAGCTAAAAGGAAGCGGAATCTGCAGCAAATTCGTAGCCTAGTTTGTTGGAGAAGATGAACAGTGGGAATGGACATTGGACCGCACGCGTGGCTCCCTTTTAATGGTCGGTCCATCTTCATTCTCTCTCTCTAAGCGCGTGTGACAAGACCACTGGTTGGTCAAAAAGTCTGAAACCTCCTGATTGGATACAGCTAAGTACCTGGGACCCAACGTTTGACTTGTTTGAATTCCCCACTAGCATTTTACTATTTTATTTTATTAATTTATGTTTGCTTGTTGTCAACGAGAGAGAAGCAGCACAGATGGCAAGTAGGTTGTTGAGGGAAGGTTAACATCCTGGGATCGATCCCCCACTACACCATGTTTTTTTAATAAATGCAAAGCTTCTTGATCCAGCGCATGGTGTCTAGGGAACCTCATCTTACAACCTCCGATCACTACCGTCAGATCGTAATCAAGGCATAATCTAATGGTCACGATGGCAAGGATCACCATACACCCTCATGGGACAGCCGCATAGAATCCAGAGCTAAGTATTCCTTAATTTTTTTTATTTTATTTTTCTTTTTACATAATCCATTTAATTTATTTATTTCTTATTATTTTGTTAATACTTTGCCCTAAATTTTTATATTTACTAATAATGTTGTATGTTAGCAATTATCTCTTTTTAATCGAAAATTCGATTTTTTATAATTTCATCAAAAAAATTGTTTCTTTAACATTTTAAAATTAGTTTATTTTGCACATATCTTTTTATCAATATCATTTTATCATTTAAATAATTAATCCTTAGTTATGTTAACTTCGATCCATTTATAAACCCTGTTTAACCTTTGGCTCATTCAGGGCTTCAGGGCTTGCCTTTTGTCGTGCCCTTTTTATTTGCCTAAATTATTATTTTTTGATCTGCCACGTTATAATTGTTGAGATCACTCATGCACTAACATTTTTCTTCTTTGTGCCCAATTTTCAGGGTTAACCAAAATCTTCCGACTACGCGCCATCAGATCAAAAAGCTAAGTTCTAACTCCTTTTTGTGTTTAAATATCACTTTAATTCTTATTTTGCCTTTTGCCAAAAATAGGGTTTATTTCAACCGTCAATGAATCTCTCCTACACTCACCCCTATTATTTTCCGTTTAATTCTCAGATGCTCAGAGTCGGTTCGAGGAAGATCAAGGCTCAAGATAAATTAAATTAATTATTCATCTTTTATTTTTTTGTTTTAATTCCCCCATTCCCGCAGGTGTTTATTGTAATAGCGTAGGAATTTATTTTCTGCCTTTAATTTCTGCTCATTTTAAACTGCGTGGTTAGTAAAATAGGGAGTGCAACCATGAATTGAACATAGATCACTAACTTACAAGATAAATATCATCGAAGTTAACCACGTGATTGTGCCATACACACACCTTTAGGGTAACCTCTCTTGTTGCCTGTTGCCTCATACTGTTGCCTTTTGTTGCCTTGTTATTTATGCCTTTAAATAGTCAAGTCCCTCGATTCCGAGGATACCTAAAGCAAATGTTTCCCTCAGTTCATTCATCATCAAACTTGTCCCTCGAAGTTGCCTCGGTAAATGATGATTTGTCCCATTGCTAAGGTATCCTCGCATGATGCCTAATTAATGACTATTATATCCTTCCCTTAGATTACCTGCCCTCTTTATGGCATGGGACAGTCTTATGGCGAACGATTATTCTCGATGACCCGATACATCCAATTGAAAGACTTCCTGCCTTCGCATGGTGTGGATAGACCCTTTCGCCCGAAAAGCTAAAAGAACGATTTTTCAAACTTAGGGTAGTTGCTATTAATTGCTTGCTCTGTTTCAAATTCAAATTCAAATTCAAAATCTTTTTCCCACTCTTTTCAAAAATTAAATTCAAAAAGACTACACTTATTTACAAGTTAAAGCTCTTCTTCAAAGTCTTTACTTTTCACACCTCCTTTTCAAACATTTCAAGCAATACAAAAGTGAGCTAAGCAATTAAGAGCCCATGGATAACCATGGATGCAAAGGGTGCTTTACACCTTCCATTTGTATAACTTACCCCCCGAACTCAATCTCTTTTAAAAAGGTCTTTTTCTGTTCTTTTAGCCTTTCTATATATTGGATAAAATAAAAGTCGGTGGCGACTCTTGCTATCCGCACATTTCGATAAAGTCAGTTCACCGTATTACAGAGGGACTTGGTTTGTGTCATCAGTGTCCCCATATTGTAGATCCAAGTAGTCCTCATCCCTAAGAGGATTGTTGACAGGAATGCGAACTGTGCGAGACGTCCCTTCCTTCTGAGCACCAAGGATAAATCCTTCTTGAGAGGCTTCTCCCTCTTCATGGGTCGTAGCGACCTTCTTAAAGGAGTGAGTCTTTGCCTTGTGAGGGTCATGGCCTTGAACATATCCTAACAATGGGTTGCCATCGTTCGGTATCTCCTCATACTAGTCTTGAACTTCCTTAGCCTTATCCTGCTTATCCTTGAGGTCCTTCATGAAGCTCAGCATTTGGGTCATCCCTCCTTTGAGGTCCTCAATCGTGCCTTTCAATTGGGTCATTTCCTCGCGAAGGGCGGCTTGATTCTGTTCCAATTGTTCCATTGCCTTCTTCTTTTGGGATCTTGTCTGGATTAGCGGTCGAGTTGCAATGGCGTGACTGGAGTTGAAGATAGTTTTTTCTTTATGTTTTGAAAAATAAATATGATATGCATGCTATGAATGTTATGATTATGCTATGTTCACGTCTTATCCACATTATTATAATATACATATATATTTATATACTATTTTTATTCTCCTTTTCTCTTCTCTCTCTCTTTTTTTTTTTAATAAATATGTACATTTTTTAATATATATATTAGAGAAATAATCCTTTGGTGAATATTATAGGAACAATGAGTAACGGAAAAGAAACACACTTTATTAAAAAGAAATACTACTCCATTGTTGGTTCACAAATAGAAATTGAAATTGGAAATTAAAATACTTAAATAAAAAAAGCAACAAAGAAAATAGAATAAAACTAAGAACGCCTTTGGATGTCTTCTTTGAACTTGTCCACCATGTCTCTACAAAGCTCCATGAACTCCTTGACTTCTTTAGGAAGGCTAATAGGAGATGATTCCGCCTTTGCCAAACTCTTTGGAATGTCTAGGATTAAATCATTGCACAAACAAACCAGCTTGTCATAATTATCACGACATTTTTCGTATTCTTCAAGCATCTTGGGAACCATGCTCACATGCTCATATGCCGTAGAAACAATTGTGTATTGTCTCTTCCAATAATCCCCTTCATCCCTTGCAGCCTCACACATCTCCCTTTGCCTCATAAGCACTTGCCTAAGTAAGACCATAGCCTGAAGTGCTCTATGGCGCTCACCGGTGCCCTGTAAAAGTGCTTCTTCCGCAGCCAATCTCCTTGTGCGTTCTTCTTGTCCAGAATTGCGGGCTTCTTGGAGATCAAATTTGAGATTTCTTATTTCTACCTCTTGATATTTAGTCCTATCCGTTAACTCAAAGACCACAGCTTCTAGATTTTTCTCGGATTCCGCTTTGCCATGGGAAGCCTTTTCATAACGCCTTCACCACCTTGCAATTTCTATATCCGCTTGTTCCAACCTCTCATTATGTGCTTCTAGATTAAAATTAGCACTTAGAACTCCTTCGGTTGCACGTTTCCGTTTACTCCTTTGTCTATCATTCTCTTCCCTCATTGCTTGAAGTTCTTGGTTCTTTTCCTTAAGGTCAAAGCGTAGTTGGCTCCTTTCGTTGGTAAGTTGATGCAAATCAAGCTCTAACTTTTCTTTTTCCTTTCGGGACGCCTCTAGGGCAGCCCTGATCCCTTCTATCTCTTCGATGGATAGAGGAACAGGATTAGGAGAATCAGGCTTGTATGCGGGATCTACAACAAAAGGGAGCAAAATCTTTCCAACTCTTTCTTGAACCCATTTAATGTACGATTCTTTAGCAATAACATTCTTTGGCCCAAAGTCTTTTCTTTGAACATGCTTCCAAGCTTGAATTACTTTCTTCAAGGTTCTTGGTTCACCTTTCCCATTGTCATGCAAAATTAATTTTTCTACTTGTTGTTCGGAAGGCTCGTCATCCATAGAATGACCCAATTGACGCAATGCTAGAACGGGGTTATAATTAATACAACCAAGAGTTCCCATTAATGGCACATTGTTGAACTCCCTACACTTGTAAATAACCTTGTCATAATTTAATTTCTTCGCATACCATAGAATAGAATCCGCTTTAAGGGCCCTCAATTTTTGAGACCAATCATATCTAGTTAAATCTTTGATAAAACTACTAGCTTTGTAGAGATGAGAAGTCAACCAAGAATATAGCAAATGGACACAACAAAATAGCATTCCTTTCTTCTTTTCATACTTCGTATGGATAGTATAATAAACATTAGCGAGGATAGTTGGAGTTGGATCTTTGTCAAAAATCCTAAAAGATGTGAAAGCATGGATTGCGGTAGGATCAATATAATCAACATTCTTCGGTAATAAAACAACACCAAAGATCAAGAGAGCTAATAGATGTCCACAAATGTCCCATTGTTTCTTTTGAGCATACATTAAAGCTTGATTTTCTAAGTAAGATCTTTTGATCCCATGTACATCTCCATCAGTTTTATAATTAGACTTCAACTCCATAGCGGACACTCCCAAAGCCTTTGCCAAATCCGAAAAGTCAACTTCTTTACCTACACCTGTGTAAAATTCCTTTTTAATTTTTGAGAATCCTAACATAGCATCCATTTCTTCCAAAGTCGGAGCCAACTGAAAATCCTGAAAAGTGAAACATCTAAGCGGCGGATCATAAAATTAAACCAAGGCGGTGATAGCTTCTTCTTGCACTTTTACCTTTAGCAAATCCAAGATATCCCCATAGCGGATCACAAACCTATCCAAAGCACCTGATGGTAATTTCTCTTTGATTATTCTCAATTTCTTGATATCTGGAGTAGAAACGGTAAGGTGGACAATTGTCTTCTTAGTACTCATCCTTCCTACATATTCACCAATAAAATATATTTTTTACAAAATGTATATATTTTTTATATGTATATTTTTTGTGGGGATAAGACATGATGAAGATGCAAATGGGGAATGATGCATGCAAACACAAAAATATAATACCAAGCAAACAAAAAAAACAAACCAAAGCATAAACAACACAAAAAAAACACAAATCAGATTATGATATTTTAAGAATTCTAAGTTCATAGGTTCGACGTAGCGGCTCTAGGGAGCCAACCTTTTTATGGGGGGTTCTAGAAGGTCTCATGGGGTCGTTCGTAGCCTCCGAGACTTTTTGTCTCTTCGGATTTTAGAACAACTCATTTTATCCAATGAGGTTCGAATTTTTGGGGTAGGTTCTCGGAGAGATCAGCTGACTATCCAGTCCTGCCCTCAACAAAATCAAGCCTCGTTTTGGACATTTCCGAATATTCAACCCACTCCGTGTGGAGTTATCAATGAGACTCGTAGGCGATTCAAGTCCCCCTGGTCTCAAGGATAACTCCCACACTTAGGTTTTAACACAATCATAAAAATGAACAGCAGTGCATATAATATATAATTAAACATTTTAAGGCAAACATGAAAAATAAAACATTTAATGAAAACCAAAAAATAATAAATAAATAAACAAATAATTAAATATTTATTATAAAGATAAACCTTCCCCCAAACCCTAAAAATGGCAAATTTGCCAAACCCTAAAATGCGCCATAAACCTAAACCATTAGCCACAAACCTAAACCATCTCAAGCCTTAGGAGCATAATAATTAACCTATAGTGTTTCCTCAGCAGAGTCGCCAGCTGTAGCAACCTGCCCTAAAAATAAAGGTTTAGAGTCGCCACCTATTCTGATGGGCGAATAGGAAACCCTACGCAATTTTAAAGATTCGGGATAAGTTATTATAATCAGGTTGAGGGAAGGTATTAGGCACCCTCAACCCTTTCCTAAAGGCTAACATGCAAAGATAAGGGTTTATGGCAAGGTTTATAAAAAAGGGTAACAGAAATAATAGGGTTAATTATATTGACAGGATTAGAATTTAGAGGAAGGGGACTCGCCTTGTTGCCAAATGCCTACGTACCTTCTTAGGGAGGATCAGAGTCTATGTAGTTCGGGGAGGGTTGTACGCCCTTAGAGTTGAATTTTGATTTGAGATGGTTTTTAGAGGCTTTTTGAATGGCCTATCGCAGTTATGATAATCCGTAGTTTGATATTGTGGTTTTGAAAGGGTTTGAGAAGTATTTTAGGGTTTGGGCGTACAACCCTGATTTAATTTTGTACTATTAACCGCAATGATCGATAGATTCGATCACCATAGTTAAAAGATTTGAAATTGTATCATTACCAATTTTAATCGATTGATTCGACTATCACTAATAATCAATGAGAATATCTTAATAATTTTATGAATTAGTTTGTATCGTTACCCCTCGTAATCGATTAGTTCAATTAAAAAGAATAATGAATTTGAAGTGAGGAAATAAAAAAAAAGTTAATCATCGCAACCAATAATAATGGTTGAAACCATTTAACTAAATAAAAATTGATTATATTTTAATTAAATAATACTTTAATTAAAATCATTATTGACCATAGCGATTAATTGATTTAACCGGCACGAACAATAAATTATGATTTTAATATTAATCTTATATATTAATTTGATTTAACAAAATAATTATTATTTATATCAATAAATATATTCAAAAGGAATTAAGTAAAACAAATAATTAAAATAATTTTTAGTTTATTAGGGGTTATGATTCTGTGTGGCTAGGCTGTGGGCGCATGTTATGGGGATTAGTTATGATACGTTGGATCTAAGCTGAATGGGGGTTGAATGGCTAGATCTGGAGGGTGTACGGTGTGGCCTATGGACATGGGAGCGTGGGATCAGGAGTTGAGAATTTCAGAAAAATAATATGCTAGAGGGGAGGCTCGAACCCATGACCTCCCCCTCACCAGCGTATCACACAACCAACACACCACGCATGCATATGCGTTAAAGATACGCTCCCAATATAACATATATAAAACAAGTAAAAAACACAAAAACAAGCGCGAAATTTGAATAGACCAGTGGCACGTCGCCACGTTATCATCTTCCTCCCCCAGACCTGAGTTTTTTCTGCAAAATTAGCTAAGAATCCGCTAGGGATTTGTTTGTAGCAAACATACTTGGACAATAGCGAATAGCATATACCTAACAATAAATGTTTCGCACCCATTCAAAACGTCTCGTCTAGACCATACGAATTTAACCCTGCGCTTGATTTAACCTAATTTTACTTCTACCAAAAAACCCCAAATCAAACCCTAAGAAACTCAACTCGGACGTTAATGGCAAAGTGAGTTTCAACCACCCAAACTTTAATCTAATGATCCAGAAACGTTCACAATAACCATATGAATCATAATACACACACAATTTAACATGAGGATGCACAAATTATGCCAATCGATCCAATGTTCAGAGGCTCTTACCTTGGCTAATTGGAGGAAGTTCTGGGGGTGTTGATGCAGAGTAAGTATCTGGTCACCTTCAGAGTTCCTCGAGAAAGCTTTTGCACGCCTTGAATCTTGTTGAAACACTCTAATTCTCCCAAGCCGAATTGGAAATTTTTGTGACTTTTTGCGTTCTTGCAAGTGTGCCTCTGATCAGATTTCCAACCCCTACTCGTGTGCCTCTCCTCCCCTACTTATAGAGGATTCATTTAGGTTAAAAATAATCTTCCAAAAACCCTTTGAATCCAATCTTGAGATTTTGGGAAAATTGATTTTTAATCTTTTATCCAAACCTTCTATTTTGGTCCAATTTTGTGTTAACTTTTCCCAATCAACTTGTCACGAAAATATATTGTATTTTTGGCATAAATGCTGATTGAATGTGATCAATATGCACCTTTTAACAAAATATTTGATTTTCCTTTTAATTAAATCATTAAAAATGAAATAAAAATCATATTAAATCAAATAATTAAGCTAAATTTCGTGGCATATGGTTTTGGGCATGCTAATGACTTGTGGACTAAGATTTAATCATAATACCATAGGCCCATTTGCAAAAATTTCCAATTTGAACCTTCTTATTTCACATTTTGCCTCCAAAAATTGCTCAACTTTGATCAAGCATATCTCACTCAATTTTTAAGCTATGAGGGAGTTCTAAGACTTTTTGGAAACCTCAAGAGGTCCTCTATAAGCCACTTTAGAACATATCTTTCATTTGGAGCTTTTATCTTTATCATACCTTCTTTGACAAAAACCTGCTTTTGAAGGATGCTTGAAAAGGACCTGTCATCTTTTGCATTGTACCTCTCAAATGAAGCATTTCTAGCCTTGGCTTGTGAGAGACAAAGTTGTAGAGAATCCAATTTCCTTCAAAATAGGCTTTGAGTGGGGAATTTTTGATGTTCCATGTGAAAGTTATGCCCAGTCAAAGTTGGGTTGACTTTCTCCTAAAGAAACCCTAATTTGAACCTTTTTGCACTTGTTCATTTCTGAGTTTCTATTAATGGAATCATGATCAATCTTTGATCAAATGATGGATATACTTTAATTCACTTGATGTTAACCCAAAATTGAGAGCTTTAGATTGTGCTTTGACTATGGTTGACTTTTGGGTCAAACCAGTTGACTGTGGATCATCTGGACCATTGAGTGAGCAAAGCTTTGGAATTGAATCTTGAACTTTATTATGTAAGCACCTTAGAGCATAATGAACCATGGGGGAACTTCACTGGGGCTTCATTTATCCCATTACCTTAGGAGAGTACCCAAACCCTAGTTTCAAAGGAGCCTTGTGTAAGAGAGCTCCTTAATGCATCCCTTGAGCATTGACTCATTGTGAGTGAAGTGTGGGAGGAAAATTTTGGGGTATGACATGGCTAAGTATAATTGATTAGCGCCACAACCTTATTGATTAGAGAGCTATGAAATCCATGGATTGTTGCTTTTTTAGCCAAAATCTTTTCATGTATAAAGGATTAATGTGATCACTTCTAAAGCATGATTTTATTAAATTTATACTCTTCTATCTCACCATTCACTTTCTAAATTTAGTTTTACTCACTATATAATGCTTTAGTGTTGAGAGAGTGAAATGATTATATTGAAAGAATTGTGAAATCCTGTTATTGTGTTGATATTGTAATATAAGAGCTTAGTACTCTTGAGCATTTGTAATAAAATTTGAGGTTGCAAGTTAAGCCTTATAAAAATATTGGTGTAAGGAAGGTTGTTTAGCTGATCATGTGTAAGAGCTCAAGTTGTTGATAATGGAAATCTCCAGGGGAAACTCTTGGAGATTGGAGCAGGCCGCGTGGTTTAAGGTTGAACTAATATAATTTCGGGTGTGATTTATCTAACCATATCTCTTTACTTTATGTTCTTTGTATTTCTGCCGCCTAATATCGCTTATACTCTTCTTTTTTTATAAAAATGAATCAACTTAAAATTAACCTTTTGGGAAAAGGTTTAAAAAAATTAACACAATTCAACCCTCATGTGTTTGAAGTTACTTGGTCAAGAAGTGGTATCAAAGCCCAACTCATGTTATAAATGATAAGCGTTTTATGAGGTATAATGATGAGTTCAAACACTTCTTTTAAAAGAAGTCTTCCTTTGAACAAACCCATACTGTTTTATGGTGAAGGGTATATCACATGGAAGGCATGAATGCATTTTTTTAGAAGTTATTGATCTCGACTCATGAGATTATAGTATAGATGGTCCATTTATTCCCACTCATTTCACGAATATTGAAACGGTGAATAAACTGAGAGATTTAATGACCATCCTAGAAAAAGAAAAAGTGCAACAAGATTATAATGTCACGTGTTTGATGATTAATGCAATAATAATTAAAGAGTAAAAATATGTCTCTAGCTGTATCACTAAATGGAAAGGATGAACACGCTAGACCAAGAATTAGAGATAACAAACGATTTAGAAGAAAATATTAAAAATTGATAATCTAATGTTTAAATTCTTAGCAACCTTTTCAAAAATTGTGTTTCTAACAAGCATCTGAGATTTAAAGACTACTGTTGGAAACCTAACCCAATATCAAAATACAAATGGTGTTGAAAATTTAAAAGAAGCTTTAAATGAGTTGAAAATAATCACGAAACTCAAAGAAAGGAATCGGTACAAACATTTCAAAATGAGATAGAAGAAAACAAAAAAGGATCTCACAAAAGAAAACAACAACCCAGATTCATCTGATGAAACAACATAAGGGATAATTCTCTGTCTTATGAGGTAAACATAACTAAAGAAAAATTTTCCTTTCAAAAATTGTATGATCTAAGTGAAGGTGGAGAGAAACACAAGAAAAGGGGGGATTGAATTGTGTTCTTTATCAAATTAAAGTTCCCTTTCTAAAAATTCTTTTCTTTCTTTTAGTATCTCATCTTTTGGATATGCTTTAGATGGTACGGAAGCATGATTGGAATGGATTTGCATAACCAATGAGATATTCAATTTAACTTCTTTATATCATCATAACTTCTGACTTGCCTCAGTACAGTTCTGAAGACATTCTGCGTGAATGTTCTGAGTTAAATGAAATGTAGAGAAAGTAAAAGACGCATTCATTTTTATCCTGGTTCACCTTCTGAATAAGGCTACATCTAGTCCACCCTCCTCAGGTGATTTTTCCTCTCTCATCAGAGGACTTAATCCACTATAACCAAACTTGATTACAACTGCACGATCAACCGTCGTGACTAACAACCTGCACAACCAACTGCTGTGACTAACCCTGCACAAGCTACCCGCGAGTGACTAACCCCTAAATGACTGAACCGTTTAGTGATCTTAGCGAGATATAATGTTCATCAATCTAGTAACCCTGCACAATCCAACTGCTCGTGACTAACTGCAATGGACAGTTTAGTGATCTGATCCACAAATATAACATCCATTGACTCCTAGACTTCTGACCTTCACTTGGTCTCCAAGAGAATTTCCACAATGACCACCATCATTATCTTCTCAAGCTTCTGACCTTTACTTGGTCGCTCAAGGCATCATCACCAAATTAAATTGGTTTCAATATGGTGCTTCTTAGTAAGCAGATATTCTTAGTACAAACTAAATGATACAATGACAAGTAATCACTTTTAAGTGAATTAATAATCTTTGGAGTCTTCTTGTATGCATATTTTAAAAGAGATCCTAGCTTCTCAGAGTTGCTTCTTGTCTTGATCTTCTAATTTTCTCTTCAAGCAGATTAAGAACAACAGTTCTTATTCAGATTTGCTTCTTGTTTTGATCTTCTAGTCTTCTCTTCAAGAAGATTAAGAACAACAGTTCTTATTCAGAGTTGCTTCTTGTTTTGAGCTTTAATCACTTTGGTGATTTTTGCAGTCTTGAGCACTACATCGTTTTTGCACCACACACCTTTCATGATCAATCATTCTTCTATTTGTACCTTTTAGATTGTATCCGTTATCTTGATCTTTGGATAGCACATTAAATGCTTGTGTGCTGCTTTTTACTTTTGTTTTCTCCAATAAGATGCATGTGGGTTGCTTCTTCAATCAACCTTGGGAGTTATTCCATTTAATTGTTGCAACCATTTTGCTAATGATGATGTTTGTTACGGTTTTTCTTTTGATTTTGAATTTTTGTACTTTGTAGACTGAAGTTGTATTTTCTTTTCTTGTCCGCATGTGCCTTTGTTGTTGTAGCTTTTTGCATGTCACTGCGTTATTCTATCAGAACTTTTGGTCTTCTATTCATGTGATCTTCTTGTTGTAACGAATCTTCTTGTATATTGATATTTCTGTTTAAATCCTTGAAGCCTGTCTTGTTGAATTCTTACTCTTTGTACATAACTTCTGATGCTGTCGTATAAGGCTTTATAGCATAATATCTGCACACTCAATGAAATCATTAGTAATAAAATTGTTACTCACAAAATATATGCTTGTTATCATCAAAACCAGATTCTGAACATAGATTCTCAATCTTGTTCCAACACTAAGTATAAAGATAAGTAAAGAAAATGATAAGTTAGAAAAGATTATTGTCACATATAAAAATCTAGTTATACCTCTCTAGAAGATGACTATGAAAAAAATCATAAATGAAATTAATCACCTTAAAAAAAAAATTTAAATGTTGCTAACATGAAATGTAAAACCTATGAATCTTTGAAATTCGAAATTGAATATTTGTATGACTCTCTAAGTAAGCTTACCAAAGGTAGATATAATCTTGGCTTGATTCTGTCTAATCGAAGAGGTACTCATGATAAAGCTAGCCTAGATTATCAACATGATACTAATGCTAAGTCCTTCAATAATATCCGTCTTGCTAAAAAGAAACACAATCACACTTTTTTTTAAATGCAATTCTTATGTAAAAATGGTCACATTAATTCGTACTGTTTTAACAAAACTCATTATTTAAAGTAGTCTCTTAGATTCTCTCTAATAACAATAGCTACATTAAATCCACTAACACAAAAGTACCCAAAAAGATATGAGTACCTAAAGTTAAAAATTAAAATTATTTTGTAAGAATTCTTTGTGGCGTCAAATTCTAAACGATGAATCTGAAAAAATTTGTCCAAAGCATATATCTAAAGAATTCTTTGAATTCTTTAAAGAGGCTATCAGAGAGCAAGAGTTACATAAAGCAATCAAAATAGTTTCTCTTGTTAAAAGATTCAAATAGTTTATAATAAAAAAGAAGTAAAATTGATTCTCGAAAGGTCAAAGGGGAAGAAGTCATTTCATTGGTTTTTATTTAGTAGAAGGAAAGTCACTTGTTGAAAATATATACAGAAAACTTTAAATATTTTTCTAACAAGTGTTAAACTGATGCTTTAATCTAATTGCTTTATTTTCACTAAATGTATGTTCAATATTTTGTTAATAATAAAAAGGGCCAGAGACTAAAAAGGAAGGTGCAAAAAGAAATCTGGCCCTAAATCATTTTCAAGCTCAATTAGCTCAAGATGCTAAAAAATATTTCCTTCTAATTGATTATAATTTTTTAAATCCCGAATCCATCGCCTTCTAATCGACAAAACTAGTGATCTGGTTAATTAGAACCTCAAAGGTTGTAACTATTTTTCAACAACCAATCAAAAATCGATTAGATTTAATGATCTAATCGATTAAATGACAACTATAAATAGGTAACCCCCCATTCTCTCTTATTCATCTCTCATATTCATCTATCTTATATATTTTTTTCTTCTACTTCTTGTTATTTTATCCTATTTGTTTGTTATTATTCCATCATCATCATCATCATCATCATCGTCGTCAAATGGTACTAAAAAAGGTTTGTAGAAAATTTGCGATAGTGTCTCTATTTATCTTGAGTACCTAAGTTTCTTTTGATTAGGATTGTTAGATGAATTTATCTATAATTTCCTAATCTATGTAATTTTCTTTGTATTGATTCATGCAACTTTAACATACTATTATTTAATAATATCTTAATCCATCTGTCAACCATAGTTTTTTAAACCTATAATTTCTTATTGCTTTTAATCTATAATTTTATTCAAGTTTTTTTTAATTCACATTTTCCAAAAATATACTATGCACGCCCCCTCCTTTGTTACAGTTACATCGTCTTAAGCAAATTGATAATTGCTAAGTAGAAATTGGAACAGTTTTTACGGATACCAATTTATAAGTTTTATTAATTGACGGGAAAATTGGTACACTATCCAAAAGTAACCCAAGAAAAAGGATATGCGAGATGCTTCCAAATCAACCTTAAGTGTACAAACTTATAAGCATCTCGCATATACAAACAAATATAAAAAGAGAAATTTAACTAGGAAAAGATAATAGATAATGCAATTTGGGAAGAGATTCAAAACTTGGCGAAATCAAGTTTTATCTACAAGATACTTATGTATAGTTAGTGAATGTCATGATAGTAAAAAAGGAAGTGGAAAATGATGAATGTGTATGGATCATACTTATTTGAACAAGACATGTTTTAATAATCCTTATTTGTTATTAAAAATAAACATGTTGGTGGACGAGACATTGTGAAAACTCTAATAACTCTAGTAAATTTGTTGATAGGTTTAAACACACTAAATTTTTGTTGAATTTAACTATAATATTAAATTCGTCTAGAGTAAAGATGTATGGGACCAAGAACAATGACAACAAAAACTGATGGCATCAAGCAACCGAAATAACCTATAATATGTGATAACATATCTACAACAAGGAAGATAAAATAAAAGACAAGTACATAGAAAAATTTTAATCTAGTTGGATCAAATCAATCTAACTCAGAGAAAGAGAGAAGCTATTCACTTCACTATATTTCCAAGAATTATTACAAGAGATAACAAGAGTTACAAGAAAAATAGTCATACAAATTCCAAGAAAAACACCTATTTTCTATCCAAGTATTTCTCAATCTCTCCAGCCCTATATATATGAATCAAACAAGTTTAGGATGGTTAAAATGTTTTCCCAATCCCCTTAGATACCATTAAAGGTTTTTCAAATTTCAAGAACACAATCATAAAATTTCTACGATTGTCTCTCTAAGTTTCCCCTAGGATTGCCGCACGTTTCCTCAGTTTTTAGACGATATTCTGAATGTTATTTTTTTAGTAGTTCTAAAGGTTGTTTTAGAAAGAATGACAGAGGCACATATTTATAACTAATGAAATCCAATAGATCTATAATGAGCCAAAAACATGACCCATCAACAAATGGGTATACAAATATAAACAACAAAGCTCGATATTCGTGAACCCCATGAATTGGACCCACTTCCCAAGGACCGCCACTGCCGACTAGCTGAAATCTACAGCCACTAAACTGACCTCTAACTACCCAATAAACGGGCCTCCTTCAATTTACCACCACCTTTAATTCTTCGTTGGCTCCAACTAGTTGAACTCTGCAGCCACCAAACCATCCTCCGACTACCTCGTAAGCCGACCTCCATTGATCAACCACCACCTAGACTTCTTCAATACCACCGTCTTCTCTACTATTTTTTTGGTGATTTTGATTCCTTCATTTTTGACAATCTCGAAACATGTTTTCTTTATCTTCATCACTTGAGATTTTAAGAAATACTCCTTCAACTATCTACTTTGACTTTAAATCATCGTGATGCCAACTTGCTAATCAACCATTTTGTTGCCCTCTACCATGTTGAAATCGCTATTCAACAACCTTGATAAGTTTAAGCTCTGCTAGAACCTTGATTTTGAAACTTGCATCTATTTGATTCCAAGCACCATTTCCTACTTATGTAAGTTAACAAGCCCGCAAGCATGGTTCTTTAATCATATTTGACTACACGTGCTTTTTGATGCCTCCCGAAAAGGCTTATTTTTTGAGTTTTTTAACCCCTCGGCGACATTCAAAGCATAACCCCGAATATTAACATAACCATACCTTTCAGATGTTACAATATCCCTACTTACCTTATTACGAGTCAAATTATAATCAAAGGGACTCTAAATTATTCCCTCACCACTACTAGTATATGTAGCAGGAACCTCCACCTCAAACTGAGTTTTTCCTACCGTAGTTTCTAAACATTCACCTCCTAATCTTTTTTCTTCCTTCCTATGCGAGACTCACTAAGAGTAATACATATGTGAATGCTGAACTTTGATCATCCAGGCTCCACTTCCCTCAACTCATAACCTTTTCCACTTTCTAGATAGAAATTGAAGACATTATTCATAATTTTTCCAACAAGTTGGATTAGCTTGATTTATGTAATTGGAAAAGCTTTATCGACCTTCAAAATATAGTAGGTTTTAGTTTTCCTAATCTAAACCTCCATAAATATTTGTAAGTTTATTCCTATATAGAACACCTGCCGACCCAGTAAGATGCTTTGGCACCACTGTTAGCAGAGAAACTCAATGAAAACTAAATGGTCAATTGTGTTTTTATCTCTTGTCTTTTGCAAAAGTTATCAAAATGCTTTAAAACAACCTCCAAAAACATGTCCTGGTCTCAATTCCTACAACTTATTCTTGTCATGAAAGTCTTCACAAGATGATGATGAATGAATAACAATATTGGAACCTTCTAAACACATAACCCACAAATTCTAGACCCTTTAGCCATGATCATTTCACCATGTGAAATCTTCAACATCCCATGTTCAACTCTAGTGCAATAGCCTAGATCAATAAACATGCTTATGGATAACAAAATTTGCACGCGCTCTAGAACACTCCTCACATTGTGTAGAAGGAACTCATGATCATCGAACATTTTAAGTTTGATAATACCAATACCATATGGACCTTTCAAGCCTTATTGTCACCAAGGAAAACTACTCCACCTTCCTCGAGATTCAAAGTATTCTTTTCTTGAACACACGTAATAAGAGAAAAATGATTTTCTGACCTAACTTTATTCAATTTCCAAACTCGACATCACTAGTGCACCAACACACTCATAACCATCATCATCTCAAACAACTACAATTTGAACAAAATCATCATTGCCCTTCATCTCGGGACAATCCTTCTTGAACGCATGTGATAAGGGAAAAATGATTTATGACCTAACTTTATTCAGTTTCTAAACTCGACATCAGTAGTGCACCAACACACTCATAACCATCATCATCTCAAACAATTACAATTTGAACAAAATCATCATTGCCCTTCATCTCTGGACAATCCTTCATGAAGTGACTAATTTTCTGACAAGTGAAACATTTTATCCTTGACCTGTCAATCCTATTTTAATTGGACATCCTATATGCTCACTTTCTCCTCTTGAAACATCTAAGTCTTCACCACTATCATCAATCTTCAATTTTTTGTCATTTGAAAATTCCTTGGATTAAATAGTCATATGAACCTTATCCAAAGTAATTGTACCTTCTCTATCATAAAGAAGAGAATCCTTGAAGTGCTCAAAGGAAATGTGTAATGAGCTTAACAGTATTGGAGCATTGTCTCATAATCAATCAACAATGATCTTGTGAAATTTTTTCAATTATTCTAATATGGATTTCTTCTCAACCATTCAGAATAAGTAGAGTTGTTTCATACACAACCTATGAGCAAAATACTTGGTGATATACAATGATTCAAATTTTTCCCACAACAAAGTTGCAATATTCTTCTTGGTGACTTCCCTTATAACTTTATTCCATAGGCACAAGAAAATTTCATTTATGACCTTTCTACCATCTCTAACTTCTTTTCCTATGTTAGGTGTGTTGGCATCGATGTCTCACCATTCAATACTTCAATACACTTCTAATAAGTTAAGATTGCTTGCATCTTAACTTTCCATAACCCAAATTTTTTGTCTCTAGAAAAATTCTCGATCTTCCATTTAAAAACTAAGATACTCACTTGTAAACAAAATCCCTTTGCCCCGTAGTGGACGTCACTTGTTGTGAAAAATCTAACAATTCAAATGAACTTGTTGATATGTTCAAACAAACTAAAAAAATTATGTGTGGGACAAAAAATAATGACAACCAAAACAAATGTCCACAATCACACAATAATCTTGTAACTTGCCAATAGTGAAGGAAAATCCACATAAAGTTAGAAGAAGGTAGTGGTTGAGACTTGGGTCTTGAGAGTGTGCTCCTTTCAAGGTCTTCGGTTCGAATCTCGCTGGGTACAAATAATTCATGTGTTGGACTCATGAGTTGGTCTAGTGGTTGAGGCTTGAGTCTTGAGAGTGTGCTCCTTTCAAGGTCCCCTTGGCTTCAAATTAAAATTTTGTTTTATTTTCAAAATCCTCAAACATCATCATAAGTCTAATGTTAATACACTCAATCAACACTAAAGATGACAAGCAGACCCAAACCCACGAGGCCCACCCGCACCTGAACCCGAGTCAACGGGTGAAAACCCGAGTTGATTGGGTTCGGGTGCGGGTCTGGGTAGTGTAAAACCCGCACCCGAAATCACACTCGCATATATATATATATATATATATATATATATATATATATATATATATATATATATATATATATATATATATATATATATATATATATATATATATTATTCTATTCTATGAGGAGGGATCAAATTACACCCGAAGAGTTATACTACAAGTTACACTCGCTCGTAACTTCATTTCGAATAAATATTTTTTAAAATCAACCGTTACATTGAAACATAATATCATATAAATTATATCTATAAAATTTGAGATTAATCTATAATGATTTACTATGTCATTCAATTACATCAAAATTAACGTTATATGAAAGTTCATTTTAGTGTTAATCTTAGAGTATCTTGATGGTATAGTAAATCATTATGGATTAATCTCAAATTTTATAGGTATGATCGATATAATATGATGTTTCAATCCAACAGATGATTTTAAAAAATGTTTATTCAAAATGAAGTTACGAGCGAGTGTAACTCCTGGTGTAACTCTTTGGGTGTAATTTGATCTCTCTTCATATGTAACTCTTTAAAAAATTATTTTATGTATTTTGCTGCGAATTCGAGTTTGGGTGAAAAAACCTGAACCCAACGGATGTGAGCGTGAGTGTTATTTTGCCACCCGAACAACCTTTGGGTTTGAGTGCCAGTTTTAGATGCATATTTAGGTACTACAAAACCCGCACTGACCCGACCCGTTGCCGTCCCTAATTAACACTTTTAATTTATTAAGAGGAAAAACCCTTACCGTTAGGGGTGTTCGCGGTGCGGTTTGGTTCGGTTTTGAGCATAAAAGTCATCCTAACCGCGAGATAAAAATGCATGCGGTTCGGTTTGGTTCGGTTAATTTTTAAAAAGTCATCCAAACAAAACCAAACCAAACTAATGCGGTTAGGATCAGTTCGGTGGGCTGCGGTTTACACCATAAAATAAAAATGTACTGAAATTAAAAAAAGGAAAATAATTCATTCTTCCATACATATATTACAGTACCATTAAAAAGAGGTTTTTCATACTAATTACACCAAAATAATTCATTCCTCCTTACATGTATTTTACACCAAAATTACTACCATATAAGTGTATCATGTATTTTATAGAACCATACTATGTATTTTACATATACTACATACTAAATTACTAATATAACTCCAGTTATTCATACTACATACTATATACAGTTTTTCATACTAATAAACTACATACTAACTAATAAACTACATACTACATATACAAGTATCAGATAACTTCAGTTCTAAAAATTAATACAACATTACAATTTCAGGACTAAATATTATCAGTACTACATATACACCAAATGCTTCTCTAGAATGAGTGAGAGAGAAATCAGAGAATGAAGTTGAAATGTTGAATAGGAAGGAAGAATGAAGGAATAGTGAGTCACGTGACGTGGGTGTACAGTATTGCAATTGGATTGGAAATATAATAAATTAATTATAGAAATTCAAAGTTTTAGTTAAATATGCGGTTCGGTTCGGTTTGGTTCGGTTTTGTGAAATGAAAACCGCAAACCGAACCGAACCGTGCGGTTCGGCCCAAAAATCATCCAAAACCATCCAAACCAAACGCGGTTTTTGCGGTTTTCGGTTTAGATTGGTTCGGTTTGCGGTTTTCCTTTTGAATTGGTTCGGATACGATCACCCTACTTACCGTAGCACCCGAGTTGGCAGCCGATATATGTGGCATATGCAGCATCCTGGCATGATGCTTTTACAGTAGTTTGTGAGTCAGTCATAGCTTTTGTGGTAAGTATATTAAGCATTTTCAATTTGTTAAATTCAAAAGAAAATAAATATAGATTGATAGTATTTTTTTCAACATCAAATATTCATCCATCAGACTGTTTAAATAATCAGAGGTACATCATGTATGTTCTACGTGGATGAATGTTGCGATGTAGTAATTATTTGAGGTTGCGAGTGACTCAAAACGAAGGTAATTAATCTTATTACATACTAGCATTTAGATTATTTTACCAAACTACCATTCATTTTTAATTTATTATTCAAAATACTATATCTTTCAAATTTATTTTTAAACTACCATATTTTCAGAAAACAAAAATTTTGGCACTGTAAATCGCCCAATCCTATGATGGACACTATTATTTTTTTTTAAAATTTATTTCTTAATTACCTGTGGATTTTCTTAGAGAATTGCCTGTGAAATTATACTCCTATATAATTATCCGCGGATTCTTTAAAAATATAATTTTTTAAAATAGTTTTTTATTAAATTCTGCAGGAAATTTTGTAGAAATCAATTTTCGTAGAAAAATTTGCAGAAAATTTCACTAAAGCTAATTTTCGCAAAAAAATCCGTAGGAAAATTACAAAACAAAATAAAATAGAAGGATCCGCCAATTCAATTGACGGATGCACTTTAAATTTTTTATTTTTTTAAAAAAGTGGTATTTTGAAATTTATTTGGAAAGGTATGGTAAAGTTTAATATTTAAAATGGAAAAAGATTGTAGTTTTGTAAAAGACTAGCATTTAAGTTGTATTAGCATTTAAGTTAAATTGACTCTTGGGTCATGAGATAGCTATCTATAGCTGACATGGTCCTCCCATGTTTAATGTACTTTGCCGCTTAGCCCAAACAAACGCAGCAATCTCAAAAGATCTAAATTGGACGTATCTAGCTGCAAAGCTCAAGTTGGCGAATACCTCTTTAATGTTACAGGATTGAGATTAGGATTAATAAAAAAAATTATATAATTATATATTAAACTGAACTGCCGATTGTACTGAACTAGAATTAAAATTACCAAACTATTATTATTAGTTAGTGAACATAAGTTATATTTTATGAGTCATGCTAATATGTGTCCGGTTAAGAATTACAAGTGTGAGTGTGGAGAAAATAGTCTCACATTAGATAGGAATGTGGAGACTTAAGCATATATATAAGTGGGAGAACCCACTCACCTATCACCTTAAGGTTTTAGGTGGAGAAGTGGTGTGTTCTCCACAAAAGTGTCTTGCTCAAAGAATGGTCACATAGTATGCTCCTTGCTCGGAACTCCCAATTGGTGTTCTAACACTTGGTATCACAAGCCATTGGTTTTGAAAAAGGAACCAACTTGTATGTGTCGAAAGTACCCCACATAGGCAAAAGGTAAGAGTCCCGCAAGTGGGTAAAGTGTTCCGTTGAAGAGTGTTAACGGTGGTACAAGTGTCTGGAAGGGGAGCTTCCGCTTGAGGGAGAGCATTGTGGTAAAGACTCACACTTGAGGGAGAGCATTGTGGTAAAGACTCACACTTGAGGGAGAGTGTTAAGAATTACAAGTGTGAGTGTGGGGAAAATAGTGTCACATTGGATAGGAATGTGAAGACTTAAGTATATATAAGTGGGAGAACCCACTCACCTATCACCTTAAGGTTTTAGGTGGAGAAGTTGTGTGTCTCCCACTCTTGCTCAAAGAATGGCCCATAGTATGCTCCTCGCTCGACACCCTGGATTGGACACATGTTGTTAAGGGTACTAGAAAAAGTTAAATGTAATTAAATGTAATAAAGTCATATTTAACATGACGACACATTGAATGCACATGTTTAAAAAAAATATAATCAATTAACTCCGGACTGAACCGTATGTCACTTTAGTTTTAAATTGAATTTTTTTCAAAAGTAAAAAAATTTATTTTGTTCAAAATAAAAAATTTGTTTTTTTAACAAAAATTAAAGAAGTCGATTTTCTTGAATATAAAAATGTCGATTTTTTCTGAAAAGTTAGAAAAGTCTAATTTTTTTAAAAATAACAAAAAAAATGATTTTTTTCAAAGAATAAAAAATTGATTTTTCCAAAAAATAAAGAAGTCGATTTTTTGAAAATAACAAAAAAATCGATTTTCTGAAAAAAAAAATAAAACCGGTTTTTTGTCGAAAAATAAAAAGTCAATTTTTTACAAAAAATAAATAAGTTGATTTTCCGAAAATAAAAACGTCGATTTTCTTTAAAATAACAAAAATTGATTTTTTTCGAAAATAAAAAAATAAATCCTATATTTGATAAATTGAAAATATAAACACGATATTGTAGCCTATTTTAATATTGATTGTAAAAAAAAAGATTAATATTTTAATATTGAAATCCTCATAAGTCATAATATGTATTTCAATAATGTTTGAAAATCATTTGCTGTGATTGTTAGCCCTAAATTAAGAAAGAAGAACAGAACGTAACACTTTGATTTTTACTAGCAACTACCTCCTATTTTTATAATGGGCCTGTATGTTCATATAAACGAGTTTTCCTCATAAGTCATAATATGTATTTCAATAATGTTTGAAAATCATTTGCTGTGATTGTTAGCCCTAAATTAAGAAAGAAGAACAGAACGTAACACTTTGATTTTTACTAGCAACTACCTCCTATTTTTATAATGGGCCTGTATGTTCATATAAACGAGTTTTCCTCATAAGTCATAATATGTATTTCAATAATGTTTGAAAATCATTTACTGTGATTGTTAGCCCTAAATTAAGAAAGAAGAACAGAACGTAACACTTTGATTTTTACTAGCAACTACCTCCTATTTTTATAATGGGCCTGTATGTTCATATAAACGAGTTTTTGTCATGCCAACCCCCATTCATAAATGTCAACCCAAATACTTTTCCTACTCTACTCTTGCATATTAAAAATTTATCGAAGATTTCGAAGTTGAATTTTTATAAGTAAATTGTGTTTTTACCGACAATTTATATTTTATACCTGTTATTTGTTAAAAACATGCATTTTTACAGCTATTTTTTAAATGTTATGTAAAAAATCACATTTCTCATCCATTTTTACCATATATTTTGAAAAATCAGACTAAATCACATGCATTTTTATCGGATATTTTAATATTTTTTATTATAAAACATACAAGCATACAAAATATTTTAAAATATGAGGTAGAAGAAAAATATGAAAATGGTAGCTAGATATTTTGAAAAATCGGATATAATCATGTTAATTTCCCGAATTTTAAAAAGTATGGTAGTTTATTGTCTCTTTTTTTTTTTTGTAGAGAGGAGCAAAGGAAATGACGACACAATTGCTTTTAGAAAATTTGGCGGAGCTGAGAGAGCAGTTGCAAATAGCTCTCGTACGAGGGTAGATGACGTCTAGGATTTACATAACCGGGAGGATAGAGTAATCTCGACCGATTATCACATGAGGAGGATGGTGAAGCAGTTATGCGTACCTCGTGTTATCTCATGTAGGGAAGGTATAGTTGATGACATGACAGAGATCTTGTAGAAGAGTCTGGCACTGTGGTTGTTGACAATGTTGCGAAATCAACTCAGGACTTTGGGTGTCAGGTTGACGGGAAGATAGTGACTGAGACAGAGGTGACCGATCATACTAAGACAAAGGCTCTAGTTGATATAGGGGCACCTGGTCTGGTTTATATGGAGGTGACTCCTCAGACTGATACAGAGATGACTGCTTCGACATCAACGGAGCCGATTGTACACACTAATAAATGGTTTGTTGGAGGGCCCATTGACCGTATTGTACTAACTGAATATGTCGATCATGTGGCATTGTGATTATGGCATGGAGAGGTGTATGTGTGTTTATATTTAAAAGCTTGGGGCATCTGGGTTTTTAGAAGCTGACACATGGCATTCCAAAGATTGATAGGCCTAAGAAGTCATGTGAGGTAAGCAACCTAGATTTCCATTTGCATCAGAAGTGGTTCCAAGAGCAAAGCATGTTTTGGGAGTTGTTCATTATGATGTGTGTGGCCCATTCCCAGAACCTTCACTTAGAGGAAATAAGTATTTTGTGTCATTTATGGATGAGTTCACAAGAATGACATGGGTAGCACTTATCAAGTTCAAGCATGAGGTGTTTATTGAGTTTCAGATGTTCAAGGTGAAGGCAGAAAGACAAAGTGGTCAGAAGTTGAAGATTCTCAGAACTGACGGTGGAGGTAAATATAACTCTTCAAAGTTCAGACAGTTCTGTGAATAAAATGGAGTTGAGCATGAAGTGACTGCTCTGTACACTCTGTAACACAATGGTCTTGATGAAAGAAGAAATCATACTTTTTTTGATATGACGAGGAACATGCTGATGGAGAAGAAGCTACCTCACTCTTTATGGGGAGAAGATGTTTCCATTGCAACGTATGTGCTCAACATGTATCCAACTAAGAAGCTGTAGGAATTTGTTCCTTTTGAGAAGTGGACTGGAGATAAGCAAAGTGTGAATCATCTTAGGGTATTTGGTTATGTATGTTATAAATATGTTCCAGATACTAAGAGAAATAAGTTGGATGATAGAAGTAAAGTAATGTTACTAGTGCGGTACCACGGTGTTTACGGTGATTTCCGGTAAACAACCGCTAGTCTTCCAAATTATCATAAATATGATTTGGTTACTCGCAGGATCGACTAGATTGATCCTAGGACATAGTCAAAAAGATTGTTATTTATGATGATTCGAACCATGTTTATGATTTGCCTTGAAAATAAGAATTACTCAATCGAAACAATAAAGGTTAGCAATCACTTGGTTATACACGTAAATATAACTTCAGCGAAAGGTAAGTCAAGATAAAACATAAGATAAAAACTGTAAAAGTGCAAGAATCTTAAAGTGCAGAAATGTTAAATACTTCAAAGATAAATAACATGAAAATAAAGAGTGCAGGAATGTAAATGGCAGGAAGTAAACGAAATGCAATAATACCGAAAGATACTTGAAAATAAAGGAAAATACACATGTATTAAAATAGTGGTGGTGTCATACGTACATTTCTCAGCGAACTCTTTCTCTTAACACTTGATACTTGAGTAATATGCGAGTGATTTGTACAAAATGAACACACTGAATCCTAACATTAGAACCCTTATTTATACTAGTTTCGACCTTAACGATCCTACGCTAATCTAATGCCACGTTTCTTATGAGAATCACTGGAAAGCCATCTGTCTCTGGACAGTTATGCAAACTTCTTCGAATTTCAAATCTTCCCGCCTGAATCCTCCTTTCGACGCGTGGCAATATAACTTAACATTAAAATACCACGAAAACACGCTAAGCATTAGTACTTAACATATCTCGTAAAATTTGTCTAAGTCTCGAAGATATACACTCTTACTAGTTTCAGCATTCACTATCTTCGTTATGACTTAAAATTCTTCATCCTCAAAACATGGCCATGAGGAGCCATTTTATCTTCAAAGACGGTCATCAGCAACCATCCTCCTTCGAGTCTTCACCCTACGAAGGATCATATTTGCAAAACGAAATTCAGCTAACAAATTGCCCCCAATAAATGCCTGTTTCGAAAAACAAGAGAAATAGGCGTTTCTTGTCGTCATAAGATTTCGTTTTTACTCTTTTTTGAGAGTTCTAAGATTGTTGACTGACGTCATAATCATTGATAACTCTGTTTCCAAAACGTCTTGTCATTTTCAAAGACGTCTTCTCATAACTTACATTCCCACGTTCTGACCTTACTTCTTGATCATTACTCCTATATACTAGGAGTAAAGCTAATAACTATTCGACCGCCGTTGGATGAAATCAACGCCTGCCGCGTGTCTCTTGGCTTTTACCCAAAAGATTTGAAAGGGTTTCCGTTAAACCTTTAAATACCGAAACTTTAACCTTCACATAACTTTCACCTCTTATTTCCTTATTTCTCCACGGAAAAGAACACTCCTGATTATATTCAAACCCATTCCCAAAAATCAAACTTACTCATGGCGTCTTCCTCAAATGTTCTTCAACCGGATTTGAAACTTCAACAATCTACACAGATGGGGGATCAAGAGTACATACCAAACCCAAATTCTGCGGAAGTGCGCGCCATTTACGCTTCTCAAGTAATCATTCCTTTTGAACTTTCTGGGAAAACTCATGCTTTCATGGGTCCGTTACCAGGAGAAACTAACCCTTCTCTGAATAAATTCTTTCCTGCTTATTATAAAACTAGGCCGTTAGTTAGTAAGAATAAAATAGATGAAGATGGCCGTCCTATTTCAGCAAAGCCTGATGATACGGAAAACACTTCGACCGAAAACCCTTCAGCCCTAGAGAAAATTAGGTTAGACTATGTAACCAATTTTGTGAAAGTTTTTAGGTCAATTCCCTTAGCAAAAGACCCTGAACTATACTATGCCTGGTTGGCAAGAGTAGAGAAACACAACGCTGCTTTCTGGAAAGAACTGGGCATTTATGATTTAATCCAACTGTCCAAGACTAGTTTAGAATACAACCAAACCATGTTAGTTGCGTCAGTTTATTTCTGGGATGCTTCCCATAACACTTTCCATCTTCCATGTGGAATGATCACCCCCACGCTTTTCGACATAGCTGCCATTACGGGGCTTCGACCAACCGGAGAACCCTTCGACCCCAACGTCATGGACACTGATACTATTAACTTCAATGAAGCAACTGTTACTTATACTGCATTCATTCAACAGTATCATGACGAAAATAATGAGGTAGTCTCAGACGAAGAGCACATTGCTTTCTTAGCCTTATGGCTTTCGAGGTGCGTCTTCTGTTCTAGGTCCATACAAGTGGCAAAAAGATATCTCTGTATGGCTAATCAACTCCATGCTGGAACAAAACTAAACCTGAGCCAGTTAATTCTAGGGTTTCTCTACGAGAACCTAGGTGAAGCAACAGACCTTGTAAAGAATTATAAAACAGGTTCTTTGCTTTTCGCTGGCCCCTTCTGGCTGCTACAACTGTGGCTCAATGCTACTTTCGAGGCTCAACTCCCATTTCGAGGTGTTGTGAACGAAGAAGATCCAGATATTAAAAATCGAACTGTAGAAGGAACCAGGTTGGTTTCGCTAACCCCAAAAGAAGAGACTGGTAAACTTCGCGAGCACTTTCTAGCATATGTCATGATGTTTGCTCGGTGTCATCAATTCAGCCCTTCGATGGCTCTGTTCGTAAACAGGACAGTGGGTCCCGAATGGTTCACTCGAAAGTTTCCACCAACATCTCAAGATCAAGAGACTGAATCTATGACTATTTGGGGAGCTTTCCTTACCCCAAGGTTATTTTATCACCGTCTTCGCCCCTCCAAAAGCCAATACGTTCTCCTCTGCTACCAACCAAATCTGGTATCAAGGCAATTTGGATTGGTTCAAGTAAAACCCAAATGTCTGTACGAGAAAAGGAACCACATGTGTTTACACACTTTACATCTGACTGAAGAAGAGTGTGAATAAAAAATTGTCAGATATGCTGGTGTGACCAATCTTTCACTTATTCCTTTCGATCCTGCATTTTACTCTACTCCAGATTTTCAACAATGGTGGACGGACTATTACACCATGCAAATCTTTGACGCTGAGAGCCTTACTCGCGAACTAACTGAAGCTTTTACTGATGTGCAGGAAAAATTTCAAAAAGGTACTTCGACTCATATTAAAGAAATACAAGCCTTTCAAAAGTTCTTTGAAACCATTTACAGGCCTGATGATCTTAGTCGGACCGTTCGTGAAGCTGCAGTCACTTTGCGCGAAAAATTTTCTGCTAAACTGGATAAGTTGAAACTGCCCTCGTCTGTTCGACTAGAACTGCGTTATGAAGTGGCTTTCAAACTTAATCCTCCAAAATTCCCTCCACTGCCAAGCGCTGATTTTGGTGTGGCTTTAAGCCCTCCTTTCCCAGACTGGTTCGTGTGTGGGAATGCTTTTAAAATTCTTCAGGAAAGCACTAAAAAACGCGCTGAACGAGTGGTCCCGACTAAGCATACCCTGGATACTTTCAAAGGACATCTCCAGATAGATCTTGAACATGTTCGTGTCTTGACTCCAATACCTGAAGGTTTGGGTTTAGACAAAATTTTTTGACTAACGTTCCTTTTCCGCTGAAATACTAATTCCAGTTTCAACTACAGTTGTTGCTCGAAGGAAAAAGATCAAACAACTCCCTGCGCAGAAAACTTCTGAAGTTTCGCAAAGCAACAAGCCCAGTGAGAGTGACTCTATCACTGCTGACAAGAAACCCACGGTATATACATACTTTATCTTTCATTTGTATGTTACATGAATCATACTTACCTCACCCAATTTATATTTTCAGAGTTCGAAACCTCCACCACATTCGAAGCGAAAAACCTCTCCAGTAGTTGTCTCAGATGATGATGACAAATCTCCAGCTCGAACCAGACAAGCCCAAAAGAAAAGGCAGAAGGCCGCTACTCCTTCAGGAAAAGAAAAAGGATTTGGGTCTTCGAAACTTACTTCACCGGGTGACAAGGTATCTTCTGAAGAATCACCTTTGAAAGGTGGTAGTAACGCTTTCGTTGTCGAGAGCCACAATTCGAGCCCAGATAACATCCTAACTAAGGTATTTGGATTTCCCAACCTAATCATCTTTATAAATTTTTAACTTAAAATAATTAAGTTAACGTTTTACCTTATGATTGTAGGATGATGTTGGCACAGCCACTTCCGACCTCAAATCCTTCACTCTTAATATTGATCTTGATAAACTCCAAGGTAAATGCATATTCTTTTTACAACGAAGAAATTTCTTGCCACTTTCTTTACCATGACATGTTCTAATTATTTCATGCAGGTAAATCTCATGTGCTTTCACCAGTGATCGAAGACGCTCAGCCTCTTGCGACTATCATTCCTAGTACACCAGTCGAAGAGAGCCATTCAACTGATGATTCTCCACCTACCCATAAGAGCGAAAAAGCAGACCAACAATGTTCAGGTAGCAACAATGCAGCTGGTCATCCATCTGGTAGTGAGGACACTTTATCTGAACAAGATGTCATGGAAGAAACCTCCAAGTTAGCCACAGTAGTTCCCCACGAGACCACACCTTTTGGGACCATAGTTTCTCCTGAAACTACTTCTACTCCTGCCCCAGCAAAGCCTACTCCTTCAGAATTGGAGCAGCTTAAACAAACTGATCCTCTCAGCTTCCTCAAGGCTATGATGGATATTGATAATATTTCGCCTTCTGAGCTCGAAACTTCTCCAGCTGTACAGCCAGAATCTGGTAATAAAGAGGATACTTCTATCCTTCTTCATCAGATAAAGGAAAAGTTCTTCGAAACCAACCTCGTCGAAATTCTTAGCAAGGATCCTATCAAAAGTCATAGCTTGAATCAACTTCTGAAAAAGGTGGATCTTCTTCTGGTTTCGAAAGAAGTCTCAGAGGTGATTGTTTTGCTGGGTTCCCTGATCGAACAACTCCAAGCCAATATTCTTCGAAAACAAAATGTCGATGAACAGCTGACTGCGAAAATGGCCTCTCATAATTCTTCGTGGAAATCTGCTATTGATGCAACCAAACAGGGTGAAGCCCTTAAGCTTAAATATCCGAAGAACCAAGAAGCATATGACGAATGTGAGAAGAGCATCAACTCCTGGAAGCAAGAGATAAAAATGCTCGAAGAGAAGATAAAGGAGGCTGAAACTCGTCAGGCAACTATTCAAAAGGCCAACCAACAAGATCTGCTCGATGTAACACCCCAAATCTACCCAACATTATATTTAAATTAGAATGCGGAAATTTCAAATATTAAACATGAGGCATTACATTCTCAACTTATTCCAACAAACAACCAACCTATATTTGCTTTTATTATGATACATAGCATTCGGCGTTCACAACTTATAAATCATATACAACTTTATCCAACTAAAATCAAAACTTCAATTTATAATTATTCAAGAATTATTGTAATAACAACAATTAGAAACAATTTCAACAACAAATAATAACAACTATTCATCGTCTTATAATAACAACAACATGACCGACATAAACAATCATAATCCCATCCCGAGTGCTACGTATCAGAGCAAGACACCAATCGACTAACATCATCTAAATACTTCATAAAGTTACTTCGCTTCCACAGCTATTCTTGAGTACCTGCTCAATTACCCATAATAGGTAACATCATTACAGAAAGGGTGAGATATCATACAATATAAACAGGTGTATGATAAACAGTATATTGGGGTGAGATATCATACAATATAAACAGGTGTATGATAAACAGTATATTAGATTAGGATTATACAAATTCTACCACTTTACATAGCAATTATACAACAACGAGTAAACGACTTAAATCAATACAAATTACTAGCAACAACAACTTAGTAACAACAACTTAATAACAACAACTTAAAAACAACAACTTAGTAACAACAACTTAATAACAACAACTTAATAACAACAACTTAGTAACAACAACTTAATAACAACAACTTAATAACAACAACTTAGTAACAACGACTTGATCACAAAAACAACTTAACAGTAATGACAACTTAACAGCAATAACAACTTAATGGCAATCATAACGTATAACCAACAATAACTTAATCACAAAAGCAACTTATAACCACATCAACTTATATCAAACGACAATTTATCAGATAGCAACAACAACAACAACACGATAACAACTTAAACATCGACAACAACAACAACGGTAACAACTTAAACATCAACAACAACAACAACGGTAACAACTTAAACATCAACAACAGCTCAGACATACAAATCGAATGTGACTCAACTATGCAAATGCATGTGGTACCATTTGGAGTAAAACTCCCAACGTAAACATATGCCAGCTTATCGAGGCATTTCAAAAACGTAAACAGGGTGCCATCAAGGCCAACATAATCAGGTGCCATCTAGGCCAACATAAACAATGCAAATGTATGCATGCGACAACAACCACAACGTCATAACAACAACAACGAAACAACAACAACAATGACAACAACAACGTAAACAACAACTTGAACATGCAACAGATGCATCAACTTAATCCAACATTGGTCATACGACCTACAACTTAAACATGCCCACAAGTCGGGACAATAACAACGCTGAACAACATAATCAATTTTCAACTTATTCAACATTGGCCATAGGCCTACAACATCATCAACGTAATCAACGATAATTCAACAGCAACGTATAACAACAACATTTCAACATAGTAATAACGACTTGTTCAACAACGACAACATATTCCCAACAACTTACTAACAACATATTCAACTATATCATGTTCAATAATAACATACTAGAAACAACATAACAACAACAACTCGACACAACGCTTACTCATACCGACTATTATTATAAGTCTTATTTATACTACTTAATAGCAACATATACTACATTCTACTCAATAACTTATATTTAATTGTCCACCAACTTACATCATTGGTCCTTATACTACTACTACCAAATTATTCCTACCAAGGTTGTAACAACTCTGCAGCTATCAACTTAATATTCGCTATCAACATCTACCACTAAGGCACCAACAACTTAATTATTATTATTTGTTAATTATCAACAACTCCGTTACTTTGAATTACCGCTACATAAGCCATCATTATTGCTACAGTTACTTTTATCGCATTAATAATTAGACTACAGATTCAGCCTGCTACTTTATACTTTTGCCATTGCTCCTTCGTGTTATTTTCCACTTTCTGCAACTTATACCACATGCCAACTATTTCTAATAATAAGCATTACTACCAATTCATTTGATTGAATTTCTACAACTTAATTCAAGAACACAACATTTATAACAGCAACATAACAATTTTCCACCACTAAAACACAATACAACAGCAACCTACAAATCATCCCCAAATCAACACGGAACAACCAATTATGAATAACAACCAAGGACTCAGAATCAACCACATAATCAAACACCGATACTGAGGCAAATTCATAAACCCCATCCCACATACGTGTTCATCATAACCCCGGTTATAGAGTAAGAACCCCACCCTTACCTTTGGATTGGAGATTCCTCTACTCTTCCGGTTGCCATAGCTTATGCCGCCGCTTCCAACTTTTCTCCGAAAATCTTTTCTAACAACGTGCAGAGACGCACCAAAAACCTGTTCGGAAATTGTTTTGTCAGACGGACTTAAAATCATCAAAACGAAAATCGCTCCGGTCAGAAGTTATCTCTACGAGTCTGGAACGTTGTGTCCAAGAACCGCGACGATCCAACATAAATTTGCTGCGAAAATTGGACTTCCCCTGGCTTTTCTCTTCCGCCATGGCTCTCTTCTTCACCTCTCCTCCAAACCCTTATTTTCTTAGTACAGTACAACAAAAACCTATTTCTTTTCTTTTTCTTTATTTTCCAAATAACTCCTATAACTCTTATTGGGCCAATCATTCACACTTCCTCATTGCTATTTACCACACACTAATCCAACCCAATTCACTTAAATCAATTAGTCCAATAAATAAATCATATTATTCTTACTATTATCCTCCAATTAAACCGACTAAATAAATCCGACTTAAACTTAATATCTTCGATCAGCATAACAATCCAATTTCAGCTAAATCCAATAAATAATTCCTTCCGTAATTTAATTAACTAATTAATTAAATTCGGGGCGTTACAACTCTCCCCCACTTAGAATATTTTCGTCCTCGATAATCTATCCGACACAATCATCCTGACACCTCACGCTTCAGCTGCGCAACTCTGATCATCCAACCTTAGTTCACTGTCCTCATTAAAGTTCCTGCCAACTTATATGATTCACAAGCTTCAACCAAGTTTCATTCACATCCATCACTTTACACACCATTAAGATAGTAAGATAAGTACATAACATCCAATACAATTCCGTCTATTATTAACAAGAGATTAAGGGTGATCAGTTCCTCAATTTGTCAATAATTAGCCGACAATCATGATGAAGTATAACCCATCATTACTAAACTGTAATAGCACACTTTATCACTTGGCTCAAGTCACCTAAGCATAACGTCCAATAATTCACTCCATAGTTTCCTCGACGCACGCAGCACAACATAATTCTTAAATATCTTCTAATATAGAAACGTCACTATACCAAGTATAATCCAAATCACTTTGCTCCACGAAAATTTATTCAAGTAGAGAACTTAAGCAATGTCAATAAATCCTTAGTCTTATAACTTCACTGATCTCCACAATCTCGCATTTTATCGTATTCTAATCACGATCTCAACATCGTCATCTCATCATTCGGTTAGCGACAAAACTTCCAAAATTTTCTTCTAGTTGACTCTGCAATCCACTTATATGATCCAACAACAAAACCTGTAACAACTCATCTTTACATCATCATCCAAACGTCGACGTCACGAGCAATAAAATTCCACTGACAACTTCGCAATTCACCAGCACCGCTGAAACATCGCAGCCTTTTAAAATTCTTACAAAAAGCGCTCAACTGCCAACACAAATATCTCCCTCGATACAGACCTTCCTGATACAAAATGATATACTAAACTGAAGGGAATTTCATGTAGATTCCAGAAATTCAAGAATCGCTTAAATCCGAGTTACGAGTAAAAAGTTATCACTTGTATAACATGTCTGGTCAAGGAATCCCGTATACCAGTCTGTACTAAATTCAGCATCAGACCCCAAACTTCAAACGCATCTTTCTCCCTCGTCGAAAACATGTAGCAGACAAAGTTTATATGAAAACTGTAGGGAATTTCGCAAGCTTTCCGAAAAGTCCAGAATCGTCTCCATCAGAGTTACGAGCAAAAAGTTATCACCTGATTAGTGAAGGTTGTTCCATAAATACGAAAATACAGATTGGAAGTGATAAACATGGGTTCTACCTTTCTCCCTTGCTTCCAAAAATTCCCAACCATCCTCACCGGCATAAAAATCCACATCGACTCATCCAAACATTTCCTAACTTCGCTTGGTTTGACTTCGAACGGTTAACTCCCAAGAGTATCTTCTTATTAATCCAACCTCTCGTCCAACGACAAGTCACAGTTATTCCATCTCAAGGATACATCAACTCTACCGCGACATTAAAATCTTAAATCCGTGCTTCCTTCAAAATTGGAAAAATCATGCCATCTCGCCAATACTCGCACTTATGCAATTCCTATTACACCGAACCAACTGTTCACACTTGAAACATCCAAGAGAAGCGCTAGCTTCTCCTCCACTTGGCTTCAAGCCCACTCCTACAAACAAACGACTAGAAAACAAACAAGTACCGACAGTGTTGTACACACTTGTCGCATACCAAGGGATAAATAACATTATACACACTGGCCGGACAGACCGACCTGCTCTGATACCACTAATGTAACACCCCAAATCTACCCAACATTATATTTAAATTAGAATGCGGAAATTTCAAATATTAAACATGAGGCATTACATTCTCAACTTATTCCAACAAACAACCAACCTATATTTGCTTTTATTATGATACATAGCATTCGGCGTTCACAACTTATAAATCATATACAACTTTATCCAACTAAAATCAAAACTTCAATTTATAATTATTCAAGAATTATTGTAATAACAACAATTAGAAACAATTTCAACAACAAATAATAACAACTATTCATCGTCTTATAATAACAACAACATGACCGACATAAACAATCATAATCCCATCCCGAGTGCTACGTATCAGAGCAAGACACCAATCGACTAACAGCATCTAAATACTTCATAAAGTTACTTCGCTTCCACAGCTATTCTTGAGTACCTGCTCAATTACCCATAATAGGTAACATCATTACAGAAAGGGTGAGATATCATACAATATAAACAGGTGTATGATAAACAGTATATTGGGGTGAGATATCATACAATATAAACAGGTGTATGATAAACAGTATATTAGATTAGGATTATACAAATTCTACCACTTTACATAGCAATTATACAACAACGAGTAAACGACTTAAATCAATACAAATTACTAGCAACAACAACTTAGTAACAACAACTTAATAACAACAACTTAAAAACAACAACTTAGTAACAACAACTTAATAACAACAACTTAATAACAACAACTTAGTAACAACAACTTAATAACAACAACTTAATAACAACAACTTAGTAACAACGACTTGATCACAACAACAACTTAACAGTAATGACAACTTAACAGCAATAACAACTTAATGGCAATCATAACGTATAACCAACAATAACTTAATCACAAAAGCAACTTATAACCACATCAACTTATATCAAACGACAATTTATCAGATAGCAACAACAACAACAACAACAACGCGATAACAACTTAAACATCGACAACAACAACAACGGTAACAACTTAAACATCAACAACAACAACAACGGTAACAACTTAAACATCAACAACAACAACAACGGTAACAACTTAAACATCAACAACAGCTCAGACATACAAATCGAATGTGACTCAACTATGCAAATGCATGTGGTACCATTTGGAGTAAAACTCCCAACGTAAACATATGCCAGGTTATCGAGGCATTTCAAAAACGTAAACAGGGTGCCATCAAGGCCAACATAATCAGGTGCCATCTAGGCCAACATAAACAATGCAAATGTATGCATGCGACAACAGCGACAACAACCACAACGTCATAACAACAACAACGAAACAACAACAACAATGACAACAACAACGTAAACAACAACTTGAACATGCAACAGATGCATCAACTTAATCCAACATTGGTCATACGACCTACAACTTAAACATGCCCACAAGTCGGGACAATAACAACGCTGAACAACATAATCAATTTTCAACTTATTCAACATTGGCCATAGGCCTACAACATCATCAACGTAATCAACGATAATTCAACAGCAACGTATAACAACAACATTTCAACATAGTAATAACGACTTGTTCAACAACGACAACATATTCCCAACAACTTACTAACAACATATTCAACTATATCATGTTCAATAATAACATACTAGAAACAACATAACAACAACAACTCGACACAACGCTTACTCATACCGACTATTATTATAAGTCTTATTTACACTACTTAATAGCAACATATACTACATTCTACTCAATAACTTATATTTTATTGTCCACCAACTTACATCATTGGTCCTTATACTACTACTACCAAATTATTCCTACCAAGGTTGTAACAACTCTGCAGCTATCAACTTAATATTCGCTATCAACATCTACCACTAAGGCACCAACAACTTAATTATTATTATTTGTTAATTATCAACAACTCCGTTACTTTGAATTACCGCTACATAAGCCATCATTATTGCTACAGTTACTTTTATCGCATTAATATTAGGCTACAGATTCAGCCTGCTACTTTATACTTTTGCCATTGCTCCTTCGTGTTATTTTCCACTTTCTGCAACTTATACCACATGCCAACTATTTCTAATAATAAGCATTACTACCAATTCATTTGATTGAATTTCTACAACTTAATTCAAGAACACAACATTTATAACAGCAACATAACAATTTTCCACCACTAAAACACAATACAACAGCAACCTACAAATCATCCCCAAATCAACACGGAACAACCAATTATGAATAACAACCAAGGACTCAGAATCAACCACATAATCAAACACCGACACTGAGGCAAATTCATAAACCCCATCCCACATACGTGTTCATCATAACCCCGGTTATAGAGTAAGAACCCCACCCTTACCTTTGGATTGGAGATTCCTCTACTCTCCCGGTTGCCATAGCTTATGCCGCCGCTTCCAACTTTTCTCCGAAAATCTTTTCTAACAACGTGCAGAGACGCACCAAAAACCTGTTCGGAAATCGTTTTGTCAGACGGACTTAAAATCATCAAAACGAAAATCGCTCCGGTCAGAAGTTACCTCTACGAGTCTGGAACGTTGTGTCCAAGAACCGCGACGATCCAACGGTTGGATTGGGCGAAACGTTTGTTTTGCTAAGGTGTCTCACCACAGAAATTTGCTGCGAAAATTGGACTTCCCCTGGATTTTCTCTTCCGCCATGGCTCTCTTCTTCACCTCTCCTCCAAACCCTTATTTTCTTCGTACAGTACAACAAAAACCTATTTCTTTTCTTTTTCTTTATTTTCCAAATAACTCCTATAACTCTTATTGGGCCAATCATTCACACTTCCTCATTGCTATTTACCACACACTAATCCAACCCAATTCACTTAAATCAATTAGTCCAATAAATAAATCATATTATTCTTACTATTATCCTCCAATTAAACCGACTAAATAAATCCGACTTAAACTTAATATCTTCGATCAGCATAACAATCCAATTTCAGCTAAATCCAATAAATAATTCCTTCCGTAATTTAATTAACTAATTAATTAAATTCGGGGCGTTACACTCGACGTAGCACAATTGGGGATCCAACATTTCGAAACTGCCCAGGAGTTAGTGCCAGAAATTGAAGAATTGAAGAAACACCGGGCGTTGCTTGAACTTCGTATGTCTTCATGGGAAGCTCAGTATTCGAAGATAAAAGATAGTCTCCCTAAAGATTTTAATTAGTTACCTCAAACCTTGTACTTCATTATCATGCTGTACTTTTGCTTTGTAATCAAACTCTTCGCAGAATATATATGTATGCTTAACTTTTATCTGCTTAGCTTTTATCTTCCACTTTGTCCATATTTTTGCATTCCTCGCAAGCAGTATTTTTAGCAAATCTTCCAGATTTCGCCAAAATCTATTTTCTGATTTGCCACAGTAATTTTAATAAATGTAAAACACGTGATCTGACCATCCTTCGCACTCTTTAGCTTAGACTTGACGTTTCCACTCCCTTAGCCGTAATCATTATTAAGTGATGACGTCACTTTCTCCAAAACATCTCTTTAAGACGTGCGTGCATCAGTTTTTCATGATTGCATCTCAACTTCCAAGGGCGGGAAACGGCGGAAGCCATAACTTCTCTTTGGAATACCACACGCAGTCTAATCAAACATTAAAAATTAAACCGTTCCACTCCTGCCCCCAGGTCTATATAAGGGCTTAACATCACACTTCTTTTCTTCATTCTTGTTCCATAAAACCTTATCTTGAAACTTCGTTCCTCCCTTTGTATTTTCTCAAACACAAAACCAGAAAAACATTTCCAAATTTTTTTTCTCTCCAAAATGGCAGTACCCCTCACTTATAACAATATCAGAGCTTGCATCAAAAAAGAGTTCAAAGTTTCTGAAGAAGATTTTGAAAGCAATTCCATAAGCATTAGTGCTTTCTTTGTTAACCAAGAGCTTGATTTTTATTATGAAATCTTTGAGGGACCTGTTTATCCTAACATGCTGGCTGATTTCTGGATGTTTGCGTCTTTACGCATAGATCCAGAAGGTAGAACCACTGTAATCTCTGAGGTTCGAGGTGCCCACATTAGGATCACTCCCACCACTATCTCTAACCTTATGAGATGCAACAACTCTGGGGAGACCTTTGATGATAACAGCTTCAACATGACCACGCATCTTCTGTTGAGGACTCTCATGGACAATGACCCTTTCAGCGCCAAGGTCATCAGGATTTGGCACCAACTCCTTGTGGGTAATTTTCGTCCACGAAACCATGATCAAAATAGCATCATGGTGGAAGATTTAGAGTTTATACTTTGTGGCTTTCGTGGGAGATTTGAGGCAGTTTCTATGGCTGCTGCTCGTCAAGGGGTTGTGACGTGTCTTCCATATGGGAGACTCCTATCTTACATATTCCTCAAAAAGGGTATAGTGAGAAGGATGCGCAGCTCTGGGTCCATGGATATGTTCGAAGCGGAGAGCTTGCCCCTGCTGACTTTGGAAGATTTAGACCAGAGGATCAACTAGGAGATGTTTTAGTTTAGGCTTTTTTTTATTTGCTTTAGTTTCCTTTTGTAATCTTCCATGTTTTGGACACCAAACCTCTTGTCATGAATGTATCCTCTTAATATTTATGAAATATATTTTGAAATTTACTCGTCTTCTTCTTTTAATTTTTTTTTTGTTGCTATACATGCTTGTTTGGATAACAAAGCCATTTTGGTGTTAGTTCAACCATTTTGGCTTATGTAGTATACTTTGATATCTACGTTTTTGCAATCTTCACTTCATGCATGCTTGGTTTGTATTTCTTCAGATACTTCCCGTTTACTCTTAAAATCCTGCGATCTTCCGCTAACTCTTCTATCTCGTAAGCATTATTCGAAAATACCTTTAAGATTCGAAAGGGTCCTTCCCAGTGTGGGGACCATTTACCAAGTGCCTGATTCTTTCAATCTATAGGTAAAATAACTTTCCAAACTAAATCATTATTGATAAACGTTTTACCTTTCACCTTTTTGTTGTATGCTCTGGATACTCTTTCCTTTTGCCTTTTATCATCTCCAATGCTCGAAGTCTATCTTCGTCCAGGTCTACTAATTCATTCATCATTAACTCCCAGTATACGTTGGGAGGGATTTATGCCTGTCTTTGTATCCTTACTGACTGCAGGTATATCTCGATTATGAGTACTGCGTCGTGTAACACCCCAAATCTACCCGATAAATTACACAGAAAATCAGAGTATAAATTTCAAACAAGTTCATTTGAGGTATCACATATTCGTCATCTCAAAAACATTTACGGCTTACTTGCCTTCATATAGATACATAGCACAAGAATTTAAAACGAAAATTAAATCATTACTAAAAATCACTTTGTTTCAAATTAAAACAATTAACTCGCAGCGGAATCAACAAACTTCATAATTATTCAAATAATATCGTAGCATCTTTGCACGGTAACTTTAAGTTATAATTTAAACCAAAACCATATAAAATTCAGCAAAAGAAACAATAAGTAAAACAATTGTTTATCCCCCCGAGTGCTACGTATCAGAGCGACCACCGACTCAACTCACAGCGTCTAAATCTTCATCAAAGCTATCACCTGCACGTTACCAGTATAAAGGTAACGGCGAAACAAAGGAAAGGGGTGAGATATCAAACCATATAAATAGGGTGATGATAAACAATATATTCAGGTTCAAGTTATAATAATTATCGCTTTGCGGTATAATCGTTACCGTCTAGTTTACTTCACTGTTTCAATCAACAACACAAGTCACAATATCTCACATAAGATCATATTCAAAGTTCACAACAAGTCACATAAATTCACACATCAAAGTACATAACATCATAATCACACAAATGAAATGCGACTCTATCAAATGCACATGCATGTGGTACCCAGGGCTTCAGCCCCCATCGCCAATTGCCAGATAATAGAGGCATTAAAACAGGCATAAGCCTTCGTCGCTGTTTGCCAATCCAGGCCGTCGCTAAAACATGCAAATCATGAGACACTGATGAAATGCAACAAACCACAAACATCACATAACAACGTCGCGAGACATACGCCTATATCACAAACACGTCGCCAAACATCGTCACAAAGGCATTCGCCTACATCGCCAAAATATATCAATAGTTATTGATAAAAATCGTCATCTTAAATCCTGCACTTCGCAATAATTCATAAAAACTCATCGCAACATCGCAATATATCACACGACAACTCAACAACAATAATTCATCACAGATAATTCACGCAAACATCGCCATACTTCACAAAACTCACAAAAATACGTCACGTCGCAACATCACCAAAAACACCGCAAGCACAACGATTATCGAATTATTCTCGAACACTCCTAATATTATTAACTTGTAAAAAGTTATAACGATATATAGTTATAACTCGACAGAGCTTCCAAGGAACTCTAAATAACTCTATAATAAGGTGCCCAAAAATCCTCTACTGATAACTCTTACATATAAGAGTAACTCTTATAAACCTAATGGTCTGACTCAAGTAATAATAGAACAACTCTAAAGGGTCAAATACCTTCAATTTTAATCTTTACAGCTTATCAGACTTAACTCTAAATATCTCGGAAACAACTCTGACAATCCTATTGACAACTCTAATAGAATTGAAAATCACCTAAGTTGGCCAAATAACTCAATATTATCTCTTACTCAAAAGTCCTAAAAATATTATTATACTAATAATATTTACTTATTATTATTATTATTACTATTATAAATAATAAAGTTAACTTTTCTTGAATGCATATATACATTCCGTACAATAGCACCATATATATGTGTGTTCCGCCAATACGTAACATACACAATTCGGCGACGGAAATTTATGTTACTGCAAGTTAATTAGACATAACATATGGAAATATATTTCTAACTAATTCAAATCATTGATAAAATATTGGTTTCAAAATATGCATGGTGTCAAGCTACTCAGACTATTTTACGGTAAGCAAAACTAAAACATACACATGTGCTTCTTATTCTTAAAATCAATAATAAGAACTGAATCAATCCAACAATTCCAAAAATATATCGACTAACAACCACATAAAAATATAAATCATAATTTAATTATTAGAGTTTCTCTCAAATCACAAATCAATATAATATCCCACACAATTTTCAGAATAGCAACACATCAACAATTTTTACAAACAATTTCTAGAAAATTCACACAGCGACAACACAGACACTAATAATCATACCAACACATAGAGATAATATTAATCTCCTAAACCCCACATACGGTCCATCATATCCCCGTTTATAGAGCAAGAACCCCACCCTTACCTTGTATTAGGAATCCGCTCTACAATTCCGTTCGAATCCCAGCTTTTTCCGGTTCGCGTAGTCCTTTCGGTTTCTCCTTCCCGACACAGCTCTCGTATCCCTTTTTCAACCACTGAGCTTCCAAACCCTTGTTTCGTTTTCTCTTATCACGTACAGCCACCAAAACCTAATTCATCATTCTTTTTATTTATTCCCTTAATCCAATAATAACAATAATAATATTATTATATCTAATGGGCTTAAACTTCACACCTCCAATTACTATTTAACACACAACCTCAAAATCCAACTTAATTAAAAAATCCATAATAATATTATTCTTAATATTATTTCTCCGACTAACTGACTAAAATCTGAATTTAACTTAATAATCCAAATGCGCCTCTTAAAATCACACTGACAAATTCAACTATTTCGATACATTCTCAAACTTCTTCTAAATCCCATAATTAAATCCTTCAATAATTTAATTAACTAATTAATTAAATTTGGGGCGTTACACGTCGTGACCAAACGTCAGTTGGAAAGGCGTTGTATTTGTAGCTTCTTTTGGAGATGTTCGACAAGCCCAAAGTGCTTGGTCCAAAGTCTTATGTGTTAGAACAAGATTTGTTCTTATCAATTATCTTAGTTTTGATGATAACAATAATATGAATTTTGCTTAAGATAATATGGTACTCTAATCCAATGCAATTTCCCTTTCAGGAAATATATAAAGAGTACGCATAATTCAGCGCTCAGAAGTTGTATCTCAAATGGTTCAGCATGCAACATCAGAACATGGTCTGGCAAGACATCAGAAGATGGTCGAAGCAGAATCAGAACATGGGTCTATGGAAGCATCAGAAGAACATGAGATCAGAAGCACTGAAGATCAGAAGATGGTATCACGCTCAGAAGCACTTCAAGGTCAGAAGATCAGAAGATGCTATGCACCAAGCTGTTTTGACTCTGATGATATTCAAACGTCGTATTCACAAACATCAGATCAGAAGGAAGTACAGGTGGTAGACTACGCTGACTGACAAAAGGAACGTTAAAAGCTACTAAAGGCTACGTCAGTAGACACAGCGTGAACAAGGCTCGAGGTAGTTGACAAAAGCGTATAACATTAAGTGCAATGCTGTACGGAACACGCAAAGCATTAAATGCATTCAACGGTCATCTTCTCAACGCCTATAAATATGAAGTTCTGATGAGAAGCAAGGTTAACGATTCTGCACCAAAACAACTTATATCAAACTTGCTGAAACGCTGTTCAAATCTAAACTCAGAATCTTCATCAACTCACTACATTGCTGTTGTAATATTTTAGTGAGATTAAGCTTAAACGATAAGAGAAATATCACAGTTGTGATTATAGCTTTTAAGAAGCATTTGTAATACTCTTAGAATTACATTAAGTTGTAAGGAACTAGAGTGATCAGTGTGATCAGTATACTCTAGGAAGTCTTAGCAGTTGGCTGAGCAGTTTGTAACTAGAGTGATCGTGTTGATCAGAATACTCTAGGGAAGTCTTAGGAGTGAACTAAGCCTAGAGTGATCGTGTTGATCAGTAGACTCTAGAAAAGTCTTAGAGGGTATCTAAGCAGTTGTTCCTGGAGTGATCAGTGTGTGATCAGAAGACTCTGGAAGACTTAGTTGCGGACTAAGTGGAAAACCATTGTAATCCGTGCGATTAGTGGATTAAATCCTCAGTTGAGGTAAATCATCTCTGCGGGGGTGGACTGGAGTAGCTTCGTTAACAGCGAACCAGGATAAAAATAATTGTGCAATTTATTTTTATCGTCCAAGATTTAAAGTCACACTTATTCAATCCCCCCCTTTCTAAGTGTTTTTCTATCCTTCAATTGGCATCAGAGCGCCGGTTCTAAGGTGCAAGCACTTAACCGTGTTTAGAAAAGATTCAGGAAGAGAAAAACGCTTCATTTAAAAGATGGTTGATGAAAGTGAAAAGTCTACATCTACACCTGCATCTACATCTGGCTCTGCTGAGCAATACAACGGTAACAATGGTTATACTAGACCGCCGGTATTTGATGGTGAAAACTTTGAATACTGGAAAGATAAACTGGAAAGTTACTTTCTGGGTCTAGATGGTGATCTATGGGATCTTCTAATGGATGGTTACAAACATCCAGTAAATGCCAGTGGCGTGAAGCTGTCAAGGCAAGAAATGAATGATGATCAAAAGAAGCTTTTCAGGAATCATCATAAATGTAGAACTGTTTTGCTGAATGCTATCTCTCATGCTGAGTATGAGAAGATATCTAACAGGGAAACGGCCTATGACATATATGAGTCCTTGAAAATGACTCATGAAGGAAATGCTCAAGTCAAGGAAACTAAAGCTCTAGCCTTAATCCAGAAGTATGAAGCCTTCAAGATGGAGGATGATGAAGATATTGAAAAGATGTTTTCAAGATTTCAAACTCTTACTGCTGGATTGAGAGTTCTTGACAAGGGATACACCAAGGCTGATCACGTAAAGAAGATCATCAGAAGCTTACCCAGAAGATGGGGTCCTATGGTGACTGCATTCAAGATTGCAAAGAATCTGAATGAAGTTTCTCTGGAAGAGCTTATCAGCGCCTTGAGAAGTCATGAAATAGAGCTGGACGCAAATGAGCCTCAAAAGAAAGGTAAGTCTATTGCATTAAAATCAAATATCAAGAAATGCACTAACGCTTTTCAGGCCAGAGAAGAAGATCCTGAAGAATCAGAATCTGAAGAAGAAGATGAACTGTCCCTGATCTCCAGAAGGCTAAATCAACTCTGGAAGACCAAGCAAAGGAAGTTCAGAGGCTTCAGAAGTTCAAGGAAATTTGAACATGGATAATCTTCTGATGAAAGAAGATTTGACAAGAAGAAGGTCATGTGCTATGAATGCAATGAGCCTGGACACTACAAGAATGAATGTCCAAATCTTCAGAAGGAAAGTCCCAAGAAAAAGTTTCATAAGAAGAAAGGTCTTATGGCAACCTGGGATGAGTCAGAAGATGATTCAGAAGATGAGCAGGCTAACTGTGCGCTGATGGCGACAGAAGATGACGGATCAGAATCTACATCAGAATCAGATTCTGAAGAGGTATTTTCTGAACTTACTAGAGATGAGTTAGTTTCCGGTCTAACTGAACTTCTGGAACTCAAGTCTCAGATTAGTCTCAAATACAAAAAGCTGAAAAAGCAATTTGAATTTGAAACAAAGAAGCTTGAGTTGGAGAATTCTGAATTAAAAGAAAAACTTTTAAAATTATCCAATAATGTTGGATCTCCTTCTGATTCAGAAAAATCCACTCCTAGTCTAAACCATATTCTGAAAGAATATGATTTAAGTTTCAGGAAGTTCTTATCTAGAAGTATTGGCAGAAGTCAGCTAGCTTCTATGATATATGCCGTATCTGGAAACAAAAGAGTTGGCATTGGTTTTGAGGGTGAAACCCCATACAAACTTGAACCTGTTGATGAAATGAAAATTACATACAAGCCATTGTATGATCAGTTCAAGTATGGCCACTCTCATGATATTAGGCACACTTCACATGCTCAAAGTTTTCACATAACACACACCAAGAAGCATGTGACACAACCTAGGAAATATCATGAAACTCACATTAAAAATTATCATGCTGTCCCTCCTATTGCTTATAATGTTAAACCCAAGTTCAATCAGAACTTGAGAAAATCTAACAAGAAAGGACCCAAGAAAATGTGGGTACCTAAGGATAAGATTATTCCTATTGCAGATATCCTTGGCTGCAAGAAGGACAAAGCACAACATGTCATGGTACCTGGACTCTGGATGCTCACGACACATGACAGGAAGAAGGTCTATGTTCCAAGACCTGGTGCTTAAGTCTGGAGGAGAAGTCAAGTTTGGAGGAGATCAGAAGGGCAAGATAATTGGCTCTGGAACTATAAAGTCTGGTAACTCTCCTTCCATTTCTAATGTACTTCTTGTAGAAGGATTAACTCATAACCTCTTATCTATCAGTCAATTGAGTGACAATGGTTATGATATAATCTTTAATCAAAAGTCTTGCAAGGCTGTAAATCAGAAGGATGGCTCAATCCTATTTACAGGCAAGAGGAAGAACAACATTTATAAGACAGATCTGCAAGATCTTATGAGTCAGAAGGTGACCTGTCTTATGTCTGTTTCTGAAGAGCAGTGGGTCTGGCACAGAAGATTAGGTCATGCTAGTTTGAGAAAGATTTCTCAGATTAACAAACTGAATCTGGTCAGAGGACTCCCTAATCTGAAATTCAAATCAGATGCTCTTTGTGAAGCATGTCAGAAGGGCAAGTTCTCCAAACCTGCATTCAAGTCTAAGAATGTTGTTTCTACCTCAAGGCCATTAGAACTCTTGCACATTGATCTGTTTGGACCAGTCAAAACAGCATCTGTCAGAGGAAAGAAATATGGATTAGTCATCGTATGATTACAGCCGCTGGACTTGGGTAAAATTCTTAAAACACAAGGATGAGACTCATTCAGTGTTCTTTGATTTCTGCATTCAGATTCAATCTGAAAAAGAGTGTAAAATCATAAAGGTCAGAAGTGATCATGGTGGTGAATTTGAGAACGGATCCTTTGAAGAATTCTTCAAAGAGAAAGGTATTGCCCATGATTTCTCTTGTCCTAGAACTCCACAGCAAAATGGGGTTGTAGAACGAAAGAATAGGACTCTGCAAGAAATGGCCAGAACCATGATCAATGAAACCAATATGGCTAAGCATTTCTGGGCAGAAGCAATAAACACTGCATGCTATATTCAGAATAGAATCTCTATCAGACCTATTCTAAATAAGACTCCTTATGAATTGTGGAAGAATAGAAAGCCCAACATTTCATATTTCCATCCTTTTGGATGTGTATGCTTTATTCTAAACACTAAAGATCATCTTGGTAAGTTTGATTCCAAAGCTCAAAAGTGTTTCCTTCTTGGATATTCTGAACGCTCAAAAGGCTACAGAGTATACAATACTGAAACATTGGTTGTAGAAGAATCAATCAATATCAGGTTTGATGATAAGCTTGGTTCTGAAAAACCAAAGCAGTTTGATAATTTTGCAGATTGTGATATTGATATATCAGAAGTTGTTGAGCCAAGAAGCAACGCATCAGAAGCAGAGCTCCTCAGAAGCAAAGAACCAGAAGATCAAGTATCAGCTTCTCTGGAGGATCTAAGTATTTCTGAAGAACCATCTGTCAGAAGATCATCCAGACTCATCTCTGGTCATTCAGAAGATGTCATTCTTGGAAAGAAGGATGATCCAATCAGAACAAGAGCATTCCTTAAGAACAATGCAGACTGTCAATTAGGTCTTGTATCTTTGATCGAGCCAACTTCTGTTGATCATGCTCTAGAAGATCCAGACTGGATAATTGCTATGCAAGAAGAACTGAATCTGTTTACAAGGAATGATGTTTGGGATCTTGTTCCTAGACCAGATGGGTTCAATATAATTGGTACAAAATGGGTCTTCAGAAACAAGCTCAGTGAGAAAGGTGAAGTGGTAAGAAACAAAGCCAGACTGGTGGCTCAGGGTTATAGTCAGCAAGAAGGGATTGATTATACAGAAACCTTTGCACCAGTGGCCAGGTTAGAATCTATTCGTCTATTAATTTCTTTTGCCACTCAACATAACATCACTCTCTATCAAATGGATGTTAAGAGTGCCTTCTTAAATGGTTATATAGATGAAGAAGTTTATGTCCATCAACCTCCTGGTTTTGAAGACTCTATGTCTCCGAATCATGTGTTTAAACTAAAGAAATCATTATATGGATTGAAGCAAGCTCCCAGAGCTTGGTATGAACGCTTAAGTTCTTTCCTTCTAGATAATGGTTTCACTAGAGGAAAAGTGGACACTACTCTCTTTTGTAAAACCTTTGAAAAGGATATTTTAATTTGTCAAATATATGTAGATGATATTATTTTTGGAACATCTAATGCTACACTTGGAAAGGAGTTTGCTGAGTCTATGCAGGCTGAGTTTGAAATGAGCATGATGGGAGAACTCAAGTATTTCCTTGGAATACAAATAAATCAAACATCCGAAGGAACGTATGTTCACCAAACCAAGTATGTGAAGGAACTTCTGAAGAAGTTTAATCTTCTGGACTGCAAAGAAGCCAAAACTCCTATGCATCCAACATGCATCCTAGGTAAGGATGAGGTAAGTAAGAAGGTAGATCAGATGTTATACAGAGGTATGATTGGATCTCTTCTATATCTGACTGCTTCTAGACCTGACATTTTATTCAGTGTTTGTTTGTGTGCTAGATTCCAATCAGATCCTAGAGAATCTCATTTAACTGCTGTTAAGAGAATTCTAAGGTATCTGAAAGGTACTACTAATGTTGGCTTAGTTTACAGAAAATCTAAAGAATACAACTTAGTAGGATTCTGCGATGCTGATTATGCTGGAGACAGAATTGAAAGAAAAAGTACTTCAGGAAGTTGCCAATTTCTTGGAAGTCATTTGATCTCTTGGTACAGCAAGAAGCAAGCAACTATTGCTCTATCAACGACAGAAGCAGAATATGTAGCTGCTGCCGGTTGTAGTACACAGATGCTCTGGATGAAGAGTCAGTTAGAAGATTATCAGATATTTGAGAGTAACATTCCTATATTCTGTGATAATACTTCTGCTATATGTTTATCTAAGAATCCTATTCTTCATTCAAAAGCTAAACATATTGAGATTAAACATCATTTCATAAGGGACTATGTTCAGAAGGGTGTCATATCTTTAAACTTTGTTGATACAGACCATCAATGGGCTGATATCTTTACAAAACCCCTGGCTGAAGATAGGTTTAAGTTCATTCTGAAGAACATCAATATGAATTTATGCCCAGAATGAGAAGATGAGAAGTTCTTATGTATGAGTATCTTCTGAAATGAATGTGGAACATTTTTTTTTGTCAGAAGTTCTGATTGAAATCTTTTAGAAATTATGATTCGGTTATTACTAACGTTTCATTATCTAAGTTGATTCAGAACCTCTTTTAAAGCAAAACAGCTGTTACGTTTTATCTCGGGATGGTAAACCTGTCGTTACTATTCATGGATAAGCGCGCGTGCAGTTGAAGGGACGCCGACCATAGGTAACTGTGCTAGTCACCTCATTTGTCTTTATTATCTCTCCTCACGTCACGTAACATTAAATGCTTTTCTTCATTCGTTTCACTTTATTTTCTTTTAAATACTCTTCAAAATGGTTTTTGGTTTCCTATCTCCTTGCATTCCTCATCAAGTTTTTCTCTCTCTTCCTTCCATATCAAACCCTACCTGTTCATTTTTCTGCAAACCCATCATGAACTCTTCATCAAGCCCAGGAAATAATGAAAATGATCAAAACAACAAAAGAAAAGCTGTTGAAACATCACCTTCCAAACCCAAAAAGATCAAAATCACCTATGATCCTCTCAAGGTGAATCCATTCGAAGCAATGTTGTCTGGAAACTATTCTAGACGTGTGTTTCATCCTCCTGGTGAAAGCCCTCCATCATCTCCATCTTCTTCCTCATCTTTCGACCTTCAAGACTCAGCTTCCTCTTCATCTAACCCTTCCTCTCCCTTGATCGACTCCGAAGAAATCTCTTCTTCTTCACCTGCTGGGAATGCTGTCTCTGGTAAAGATGGTGGAAGATCTGCATCAGAACCAAGTCTCCCTGAAAGCCCGAGAAGCAGTCAATGAGGCGTTTCACTCCTTCATGGCATGTTGGCACAGACTTTGTCTTAGCTAGGGTCTTAGGATTTGGTCTTTGTAGTTTCCTTTTCTTGTTGCATCTGTTTTCCTGCATTCCTGTCTTGTAAACCTTTTTGATTATCAATGAAAAAGTTTCTTTGATTCCAGTGATTCTATTTGTCGTTTTATACATCTGAATCTTTTTAAATTTTCTTTTTGATGTTATGACAAAAAGGGGGAGAAGATAAATGATAAATGATTTGATTAATCTATCAGTTGCTGGGTAAAGGCTCCCACACATTCACTAACAAGAACTGCAAGTTCTATATGGTTTGAGTGTTCTGCAGGTACAGAGAAGTGAAGTGAATCTTCAGAAGCAAACACTAGAAGCAAAACCATAAGAAGCGTTATTCTGTAAAAAGAATAAGCTCTTGGAAACTGAAGCAAGCTGAGTGCTGTCAAGCTTCAGAGATCAGAAGCAAGAAAGAAGAATGAATCAGAAGCACTGATAATAGAATTTGAATATCATTGTCTATCCTGTTCTGACAAAATTCTATTTGCTCTGATACATATAATGTTATGGCTCTGATACATTATTTGCTCTGATACATTATTTCAGCCTATATGGCTCTGATACATATAATGTGTTCAAACATACATTTTATGTTCTAACTCGTTCATGCTGACTTTTGTCGTTTAGTTTTTGTTCTGTAACATTTCAGGATGTAGAGATGCTCTGATAATGCTCTGGTACATTCAACAATGTTCTGATACAAATCTAGCATGAAGTGATGATTGGTAGACATTCAAAGTTCTGAAGCTATCCGAGGGAAGCAGAAATCAGAAGATGTGAATGTTCTAAAAGATCCAGAAAATTCAAGTTCTGAAGCTGTCCTGAATGGAAGCAGAAGTCAGAAGCTGTGAATGTTCTGAAGATCAAAGAAATTCAAGTTCTGAAGCTGTCCACGATGGAAGCAGGAATCAGAAGCTGTGAGTGTTCTAAGGATCTAAAGAAATTCAAGTTCTGAAGCTGTCCAATGGAAGCAGAAGTCAGAAGCTATGAATTCTCTGAAGGCAGAAGCTTATATGATCGTCTCTACCGAAATAATCAGGGAAGTCTTTTATCAAAGTTCTTCGAGTATTTATTTCAGGGGGAGATTATTTATCTCAGGGGGAGATTGTTAATCTCAGGGGGAGACATATTCATATGCTTATGCTATAGCTGTGTAATTTGTCTTTTGCCGTCTACTCTTTCTGATCGCAAATTCATATCATTTATATATGTTTTTGTCATCATCAAAAAGGGGGAGATTGTTAGAACAAGATTTGTTCTTATCAATTATCTTAGTTTTGATGATAACAATAATATGAATTTTGCTTAAGATAATATGGTACTCTAATCCAATGCAATTTCCCTTTCAGGAAATATATAAAGAGTACGCATAATTCAGCGCTCAGAAGTTGTATCTCAAATGGTTCAGCATGCAACATCAGAACATGGTCTGGCAAGACATCAGAAGATGGTCGAAGCAGAATCAGAACATGGGTCTATGGAAGCATCAGAAGAACATGAGATCAGAAGCACTGAAGATCAGAAGATGGTATCACGCTCAGAAGCACTTCAAGGTCAGAAGATCAGAAGATGCTATGCACCAAGCTGTTTTGACTCTGATGATATTCAAACGTCGTATTCACAAACATCAGATCAGAAGGAAGTACAGGTGGCAGACTACGCTGACTGACAAAAGGAACGTTAAAAGCTACTAAAGGCTACGTCAGTAGACACAGCGTGAACAAGGCTCAAGGTAGTTGACAAAAGCGTATAACATTAAGTGCAATGCTGTACGGAACACGCAAAGCATTAAATGCATTCAACGGTCATCTTCTCAACGCCTATAAATATGAAGTTCTGATGAGAAGCAAGGTTAACGATTCTGCACCAAAACAACTTATATCAAACTTGCTGAAACGCTGTTCAAATCTAAACTCAGAATCTTCATCAACTCACTACATTGCTGTTGTAATATTTTAGTGAGATTAAGCTTAAACGATAAGAGAAATATCACAGTTGTGATTATAGCTTTTAAGAAGCATTTGTAATACTCTTAGAATTACATTAAGTTGTAAGGAACTAGAGTGATCAGTGTGATCAGTATACTCTAGGAAGTCTTAGCAGTTGGCTGAGCAGTTTGTAACTAGAGTGATCGTGTTGATCAGAATACTCTAGGGAAGTCTTAGGAGTGAACTAAGCCTAGAGTGATCGTGTTGATCAGTAGACTCTAGAAAAGTCTTAGAGGGTATCTAAGCAGTTGTTCCTGGAGTGATCAGTGTGTGATCAGAAGACTCTGGAAGACTTAGTTGCGGACTAAGTGGAAAACCATTGTAATCCGTGCGATTAGTGGATTAAATCCTCAGTTGAGGTAAATCATCTCTGCGGGGGTGGACTGGAGTAGCTTCGTTAACAGCGAACCAGGATAAAAATAATTGTGCAATTTATTTTTATCGTCCAAGATTTAAAGTCACACTTATTCAATCCCCCCCTTTCTAAGTGTTTTTCTATCCTTCATTATGCCAATTCTTGGGTTTTTTCCCCACATGTTTCTTGATAAGACCAATTATTATTTTGTTTGCTGCTTTGACTTGTCCATTTGCCTGAGCATAGTAAGGTGTAGAAGTGAACAATTTAAAACCCATTTCTTTGGCGAAGTCTTGCATTTTCCGCCCAGTGAACACTGATCCTTGATCAATAGTTATACTTTCTGGGATTCCAAATCTGTATATAATATGTTTCTGAATAAACTCAATCACGGCCTCTTGATCCACATTCGCGAGTGGTATTGCTTCGACCCATTTTGTGAAGTAGTCTATTCCTACCAATATGTATCTTTGACCTTTAGACGATTTGGGGTGAATTTCTCCAATCAAATCTAGTGCCCATCCCCTAAAAGGCCATGGTTTCACTATTGAACTTAATTCGTTTGCTGGGGCGTGTTGGATACCTGCATGTTCTTGACATTCTTGACACCCTTTCGCAAACTCTATGCAGTCTTTTAACATGGAAGGCCAATACATTCCATAACGAAACAGAAGCCATTTCATTTTGTGTCCTGCTTGATGTGCACCACATGCTCCACTGTGTACATTTGAAAGAGCCAAATATGCTTCTGCTTCATCCAAGCATTTCAACAATACACCTTCAGGAGTTTTCTTGAACAATTCGTTTCCCATCAGGAAATATGACAGGGCTCTATATTTCACCTTCCTGTCTGTGTCTGTCGAAGGATTTTTTAGATAGTTTACTATTGGACTCCTCCATTCTGCATCTGTCAATGAGTCTATGTTTAATACTTCGAACTCTTCTTTGTTAGCGTAACCTAATTGTGAATTCTCCAGATCACTTGGGGAAAGTTTAGTAGACATTGCTCTCCCTCTTACTTCAATCAGTTCCTCTAACTTCTCTTTTGATACCCTGTATCCTGAGGCTAACTGTGCCAAGTCATTTGCTTCTTGGTTGTTGGTCCTTGAGACGTGTTTCAATTCCACATATTCGAATTTTTTAAGCAGCCTATTTTCTATAACAAAGTACATGATCAAGTTTTCTTTGATGCATTTGTACTCCTTTGTTAATTGCTTAATCACTAGTTCGGAGTCTCCTTTAATTTCGACTCAGGTTGCCCCCAATTCTAACAAAGCTTCAAGTCCAGCAATTAATGCTTCATATTCAGCTTCGTTGTTGGAGCATAAAGGACCTTCAATTTTGTACTTGAGCTTTGTTGGAATTCCATCAGGAGAAATTATCAATATTCCAACACCAGATCCTTCTCTATGAGTGGAACCATCGAAGTATAGCTTCCAAGGCTTCAAGTCTACATATTGTTGAGGGTTCTCAACCACTGCATGGTCAACAATGAAATCTGATACAATCTGACATTTCATTGCCTTGAGAGGTTGAAATATCAGCGAGTACTCAGTAAGGGCTAAAGCCCATTTGCCAGTTCGACTGTGCAATATTGGCTTTGATAACATCACAATGAGACGAAACATAAACATCAACTGGCTTTATATAATACTTGAGTTTGATACAAGAGAAATATAAACAAAGGCAGAGTTTTTCTATTGCGCTATACCTAGTCTCTGCATCATTGAGTACTCTACTTAAATAATAAATGGCTCTTTCGATGCCATTTTCATCTTCTTGTGCTAACATACTGCCTATTGTATTATCTGAAGCTGAAATATACAGGCGCATGTGCTTCTTCCCATTTGGGGGAGATAAGATTGGTGGATGGATCAAGTATTGTTTGATTTTATCAAAAGCTTCTTGATGTTCGACACGCCATTCGAACTTCCCTTCCCTTAGACGAAGTAGAGGGGAGAAAGCTTGCGTGCGTCCACTCAAATTAGAGATGAACCTTCTTAAGAAGTTTCTCTTCCCCAGCAAGGAGTGCAATTCTTTCTTCGTGGATGGAGGCTTGGTTTCCATAATAGCCTTCGTTTTATTCTGATTAATTTCTATCCCCTTTTTATGAACCACGAAGCTCAGGAAATCTCCAGCCTGCACAAAGAAAGCACATTTGAGGGGATTCATTTTTAAGCCATGTTTTCTCATTCTTTCGAATGATTGGCTTAGATGATCGAGATGATCGCAATCTGAGACAGATTTAACTACGATGTCATCTATGTATACTTGCATGAATGTTTCTATAAAATCATGAAATATAGAATTCATTGCTCTCTGGTAGGTTGCCCCAGCGTTCTTTAAACCGAAAGGCATTACAACCCACTCATAGGTGCCTATTGCCCCTGGGCAACGAAAAGCTGTTTTAGACACATCTTCTTCTGCAATGAAAATCTGATTATAACCAGAGTATCCATCCAACATGCTTAAATACTCGAAACCTGAGGCTGAATCCACTAACATTTCTGCCACAGGCATGGGATATTCATCCTTAGGAGTTGTTGCATTTAGATCACAAAAATCTATGCATACTCTTAATGAACCATTCTTTTTAATAACTGGTACAATATTAGCAGTCCATTCGACATACCTTGTGGTTCTGATGAACTTACACCGTAGGAGTCTTTCGACTTCTGCTTTAATCTTCGAATGAATTTCTGGTGCAAACCTTCTAGGAGTTTGCTTGATGGGCTTTTTTCCTTCCTTTATGGGTAACTTCAATTCGACCAAATCGCGCCCTAAACCAGGCATCTCATCGTAATCCCATGCAAATCAATCTTTGTTCTCCTTCTACAACGCGACCACTTTTGACTTCAGCGTTGGCTCTAGTTTCGCACTGACGTATGTTACCCTCCTTTGATCTCTATCTCCGAGATTTACTTCTTCGAGTGGATCTTGGGCTAACATCTTGATATTTGATCCCATTGGGTCCTTCTCGAAACCCAAAGGCTCTTCGTCGTAGATTGCATCCAATCTTTGACCTATCTCTTCTCCTAAAATCTCTCTGACTTGGACTGAATCTTCAAGCAGGTGAGGGATCGTATCTATCCCCAAATCTGGCATTTCTTCCTTTTTTAGACCTTCATTAAACAATATGTTTGACAATTCGGCTTCGAGAGCCGTTTTTCTTTTATTCTCGGCTACGTAAGCCGAAATCTTTTCGAAAAATGATGACTCAGACATCATCGACTTCGTCATCCCAGCCTGTTGGCCGTATTGTCGGATAATGCTCCGTTGGTGGGGTATCTTCTGGGTCATCCATTATTTCCCTATTCCACTGGAAACCATTTGGGTGTAGAGTTAAGTAGTACAACGCATTTTTATTTGGGGTATACATCTCTTCTGCAGCATGACAAGGTCCTATGTTTGCCAAGTTCCTATCGAAGTTAGTTTTATTAACTTGATTAACTTCAGCCATATAGTAACTCTGATCCCCTTCAATATTCTCTACTATACCATCTTCTCTCCAAATGGTTACCCTTTGATGCATTGTCGATGGCACATCTGCAACTCCGTGGATCCATTCTCTTCCGAGCAAAAGGTTGTAGTTTGCTTTTGCTGGTATAACCATAAACATAGTTGGCCTCGTGACTGAGCCAACTGTTAAATTCACCTGAACAACTCCCAGTGTCTGTCCTATCTTGCCTTCATAGTTAGATAAAACCATGTTGTGTGGCCTTATATCGGTATCGAACATACCAATTCTTTTCAGCATGTATTGGGGCATTAGGTTCACTGCTGCCCCCCCATCTACTAGGACCTTATTAATGCCAACATCTTCAATTTTAGCCCTTATGTAGAGTGGTTTCAAATGATTTCGCATACCTTCATCGGGCCTCTCGAAGAAAGCATTCTGCTCTTCAACTGCACCGTTGTTTAGAACATAGTAACACACAGGTCTGTGTTTCGCCATTTCTTCGATATCAGCCTCTTCGCAGTCTTCAACTTCAGTTTCCTGATTAAACTCATGAGGGAGTACAGACACAACGTTGCAGTTGAGGTTTATAGATGACACCCCGTCAGAATCGAAATCATTTGTCATTCTATCCTCTTCCTTCCAAGGACTGGTGTCATACCCCAATTTTTGACCCTAAGATCATATATCATTCATATCCCAATCATTAATCAAGAGCTTCACTTGGAAGTTTTGTTTGTGGTGTTGCACTCACCTCATCAATAAGAGGGACCGTCAAGCACCAATGATTGTTTATCTTGTATGCATATTATACTAACCCAAATACCAAAAATATTGCTTTGTTTCTTTGTAGGCTTTTGTTTTGTAGGTACCAAGCCAAGACATGCAATAAACAAGGCATTTTCCACATTTTGGACTGATGAAATCGATTTCCCTCTTGGGTAAATCGATTTCCCTACAGCAATTTTCAACAAAATCACATTTTGGATAGCATGAAATCGATTTCCCTCCTGGGTAAATCGATTTCCCTAGTGTATTTTGCGCCAAATTCTCTTCTGGAACAGAGTGAAATCGATTTCACTCCTGGGGGAAATCGATTTCCTTAAGGCGAAATTCAAAAAAAATAGAGAGGGAAGCTTGATTTGATTTTGGCACCTATTTTCTTTGACCATTTTTGTCATTTTACCAATTTTCCACCTCACCAAAATAATTCCCTTCATTAATTCCATTTTAACCTCATTATACCATTTTTACCATTTAAATGCCACTTTAATCACCAATTAAACACAAGTTAATTAACCAAGAGCAAATGACCAAATTGCCACTACTCTTGCTCTCATCCTATAAATAGAGGCCACTACTCTCTCATTTCTCAAGCTTGGAGAGCCAAAAAATTGCTTGCAAATTCATTTCTCACCCTTTCCAAAACCCTCACCCAAAGTTCATTTTCATAAGATTAGTGAGATTCACATTGAATCTTGCTAATTTTGAACTAAACCTGCTACATTTCTCTCTTTTCTTTAGTTGTTCATCTCCAAATTTGAAGGATCTATACACTTTGTGCTTGCTCTTGAAGCTACTCCAAGACTTTTGTTCAAGAAGTGGTAATTTGCTAGATCCATGATGTAGATCTTTATTACTTGTGTTCAATGCATCTTTGATGCTATATTGATGAGATTTGCTGGTTTTGTGATGGAAATTCCGTGCTCAAGTTGATGCGTGATCATAAGGTGTTTGTATATTTGTTTAAATCAAGTTTCATGCCTTTAAATGATGTTTTTTCTGAAATTTACACTGATAAAATCGATTTCCTTAAGGCTGAAATCGATTTCCTGCTGAACGTAACTTGTTTTTTTTGAAAACTGCACTATGGAAATCGATTTCCCCCTGTATGAAATCGATTTCCTGCTGGCAGAATGTGGTTTTTTGCCTTTTTTATGCTTGTTTTGGCTTCCTTCTTCCTCCACTTCATTAATATCATTGGATCTAGGATGTTGATAGGTTTGAAATGACCTAATCCATAATATTAGATGAATGATATTAATGATAGTGTGAGTTGATTATCTTTTGTGAATTTTATTCTTCTTCCTCCACTTCATTAATATCATTGGATCTAGGATGTTGATAGGTTTGAAAGGACCAAATCCATAATATTAGATGAATGATATTAATGACAGTGTGAGTTGATTTTACTTTATGCATTTTATCTTCTTCTTCTCCTTTTTTTCTTTTGATCGATGAAAGTCTTAACACTTTGAGAATTCTTATGGATTCTTAGTAAAGACTAGATCGTTACCTATTTTCTTTTCGTGCGGTATTGCTTTCGGAGAATGATCTACATATCATTTCTCTCGCATGCATTAGCACATAAAGTTTTGACCGGCCTCGTTGTAGGGTGATTTCTACATAAATCACTTGGCGATCTGCTTAACATAGCGCAATATTTCGTGTCCCGAATAAAAAAAGATCAAATATGGAAGAGGATTGTATGCGGTTGATTTAAGACTTATGGAGGTTTATCGTGTAGTCGCTATGATTTTATCAAGCTTCTGATAAATGTCCATTGAATTTAAATCCGAGAACATCCTTCACTCACCATCGATCTTCATTACTAACTTTGATAACATACTTGACAAGTTTCAAGATGGTTATCTTTAACATTTAACAACTAACTTTAATTTCCGCAATTTATTATACCGCTCTTTATATTTCTCGCTTTATTTTATCATTTCATCATATTTACATTCCGCTATTTTTCCTTTGTCCATTTGGACGTTTATATTTCCGCTATTTTCTCTTTGTCCATTTGGACGCTATGTTTATGTTTCCGCTATTTTCTCTTTGTCCACTTGGACCATACTTTACTTTTATGCTAAAACACTAATAAATAACAAAAATCTAAAAAACACCTAAGGCTCTCTTTTGGACTATTGGTTACTATCCCTAGCATTTTGGAGACTCGGACTTATGGACTTAGGACCTCTGGACTCTCTTTCTGTTATTACTCTGTGATTGTTCTGTCTGTCTGGCATTGGATTGTTGTCTGTTTATGTGTGCAGGTATTTCCTTGAAAGTCCTTGATGGTTAATTCCAAAGCATTGAGATAAGGATTTTACCCGAAAACAGCCGTTACTCTGCCCGATTTTCGTCAGAATTTTAATGTGCTTAATGCAAAGTGGTGCTAAGACAATAAGTTCATCTGGATCCCCAAGTGATAATGTTGGTTTAGTATTGATATTCCAAAGGAAGGGAAATCTACCTTGACTCACAATGTCAAGTGTTGGCTTCTTATTTCGGTTAGACCGTTCTTTTCCTTAGCTTTTATTTTATGCAATAGGATAGCCTCTTCATCTCCTCCCACTTCTTAAATTTTCAAAATCTTCTCCCTTTTTCCAAAATATTCTTATGTTTGCAAATCTTTTCAAAACCTTTTTCTTAAAAAATATCTTTTGCCCTTAGTGGCTTCTTCTTCAAAAGTTTACACACTGTTAATTGTCGGAACGAGTGGTTATACCCCACGATTTTGAAATTGATTGATATAATGAGATCTTTTCCGCGTGAGAGAGCTAGTGGCATACTCGTCGATTTTATCCGAGTTGGAGCCCTTCTCTCATTTGCGATGTAAAGAACTCATTTGTTCTCATGCTCAAGATCAATGGCTGAGTATTTCTCTCCGACGACGATAAAGTGTTTATTCGTTTTTTTTAAAAATGTTTTTCCCTTTTAAGAGGAACTACATTAGCTCTGACTTCTCCATTGCACCGAGGAGGTATGTAGGCACAAGGCTTAACGCTTTGCCGAGCTTATTTTAAAAATAAAACAAACCCCTTTTTTAGCACACACACAACACAGATTTTCAAAAAGGTTCCTGTGGAGTACCACAGATATGAGGGGTGCTTAAAACCTTCCCCTCATATAATCAACACCCGAACCTGTGTTCTCTTTCTTGTTTTAAAAGCAAAACTTTGGGTTTTACGTTCTTTTCCCTTTTCCTTTGAAAATATAAAGCGCGGTGGCGATTTCAAACGAAATATTGATTCGAGTCAATCTCATGGCTTCGATATCAGATTTTCCCCGCTACAGAAAAATGGCGACTTCACTGGGGATCCAGTTTTAAGTGTGTTAAGCCTATTTTTGTTTATCTGTGTGTTTTTATTTGTATATATTGTTGTGTGCTTTATTTGTTTATCTTCTTTTTTTTTCTTTTTGGTGCTCGATGGTTCCTCTGTGATGAGATAAAGTTCTAACCCGGACTTTGGTGAGTAACTTGAGATAGGAGGTGGTAAGACCAATAGTCGCATGTCAGGAGCAATCCTTACCATGAGCGTCATATGGTGGAACCCCAATCAATGGAGGCCTCATGGAAGGTAGTAGAGGTTGTTACGAACCATCGTGATAACGCTATTACTTTCAATAGTGAGTATCCGTAGAAGCTGAATGGCCTAGAACCTTTTTAACCCATCTAAGCCTTTTTAGGATGTAGTGCAGAAACAAGATCAAGTACCAATTTGAGCTTGTTGTCATGCGATACTACGCTCAGACGAGGTCTTTTTAGGCATATTATTGGCGCCCATGAGCAATTGTGCGTGCCGGTAATATCCGATAGAAGATTGAAAACTCTGGGAACCTTTGTAGAACCCGATTGGCAGGTACACAATTCCCTAGAACACACCTTGTGGGATGGGTAGACCTATGGCTCCATGCTCGTGACATCGAACCTAAGAACCTGGACTGTGTGATTTTGTGTGATTTGCTGTGATCTTTTGTGCTCTTGATTGTGGTTGATGCATAAACCATGCATTCATGCATTCATAAAAATGACATTCACAAATGGTTTTTAAGGAACTTAGAGACTTTCTTTGTAAACATCACAGGTACCATGGATCAAAAGAGAAGCATCAAGAAGTACACTTTCAGGAATTCAAGCGCAAAGGAATTGAAAGAGCTAGCAATTTTGGTTCCTAATATTGACAACTTCAAAAACCGTTATGGGAAATTGATCTCTATTTGGAAGACCAAAGTGGAAAAGGATGATCAGTTGCATGGAAGGAAGTTGCTGATAAGTTGATGGTCGAGAATGCTCATTTGAAGGCCTTTTATGAAGATGAGTTGGAGAAGCTCCGTAGGAAGCTGCAGAGAGGAGTTGGATCTTCGTCAGAAGTGTTCCCTTCTAGTTTGAATCTTTTTGTAAGCTTTTCCATTTCTAATGAAAGAATACTGTTATGTTTTATGTTGTTTTTGTTAATGTTTACAATTAATGTCTTAAAGTTCCTTGAAAACCAATAAAAATCATTTGCATTGCATTTCATGCATCATTCTGCATTTTGGTCTTGCTTCCGAGAGTAGTCCCGAGGTCTTATTCAGTGTTCTTCATACATAATCAAGCTGTCTCACCGGTATAATACTCGAGCTAACTGCAAGAAGAAGATGGAAGGTCTTGAACAAGAGAATCGTGAGCTACGTGAAGAGGTTGTTACTTTGAGATCTGGTGTGGATCGTCTCACTGCTCTGGTTGAGACATTGATGGCTACTCAAAATCAGAATCTGAATCAGGTTCCTCCTCCCAATGCCCAAGCTCAGGGTCAGACCACTGTGATTTGTGAAATTGCTGCTACAACCATTCCTGCTGTTCCTGTTGGTGCTACTCAGCAACGTATGCCTAATGGATATCCTTAGGGTATGCCTGAAGGTTATCTGTCTGTTCCTGAGATGACTCGTCCGTTGACTCCTGTTATGGTCAATACGTCTCCTATTGTTCATACTGGTCCTTTTGTCCCAGAGCCCATTTATGATGCTGCTCCAAGTGAAATTCAAGACAGAATGGATGGTTTCCAAGATCAGTTTGAAGAATTGCAGAAAGAAATGAAAGCCCTGCGTGGGAAAGAACTATTTGGAAAGAATGTGCATGATCTTTGCCTTGTTCCCAATGTGAAAGTACCTGCTAAGTTCAAGCTGCCTGAATTTGAGAAGTATAAAGGAAACTCCTGCCCTCAGGCACATCTGGTGATGTATGTAAGGAAGATGTCCACTCACACTGATGACCAACGTCTGTTGATCCATTATTTCCAAGACAGTTTGACTGGAGCTGCTTCAAAGTGGTATATGGGCCTTGATAGCACTCATATTCGCACTTTTAATGACCTGGATGAAGCGTTTGTGAAGCAATATAAGTACAATGTGGACATGGCTCCTGATAGGGATCAATTGCGAGCTATGATGCAGAAAGAGAAGGAATCTTTCAAGGAATATGCTCAGAGATGGCGTGAGGTTGCCGCCCAAGTGATTCCTCCAATGGAAGAAAAAGAGATGACTAAGATTTTCCTTAAGACTCTTGGTCCGTTTTACTATGAGAAAATGATTGCGAGTGCTCCTGTAGACTTCACCGAAATGGTGGGTATGGGTGTCAGGTTAGAAGAAGCTATGCGAGAAGGCCGTCTGGTTTGGAATGACAATTCGTCTGGTGGTGCACAGAAGTATGGTTCTTCATTCCAGAAGAAGAAGGAATCAGATGCTAATGCTGTTTCTCATGGGAGGAATAGTCGATTCAGAAATCAATCTCAACAAGTGGCGTCAGTAACTCCTGTTGTGAATTCAGTGCCTGTAGCTCCTGATAATCAACAACCAGCAAGGCGGAATCCGTATCCTCGAGTTAATATTGATCCTATCCCCATGACGTACACTGAACTGTATCCTGCTCTAATTCATAAGAAGTTGGTTCAACCAAGGTCACCACCTCCTGTTCCAGAGAAACTCCCTTGGTGGTACAAGGCTGATGCCACTTGCGCTTTTCACCAGAATGCTCCTGGGCATGACTTAGAGAATTGCTGGCCTTTGAAGAATGAAGTTTAGAGATTGGTTCGTTCTGGAATGCTTTCTTTCCGTGACATTGGCCCTAATGTGAAGAACAATCCGTTGCCAACTCATGAAGCGTCTGCTGTGAATATGGTGTATGGGTGCCCTGGGAAGTATAAGATTTACCGTGTGGAACACATCAGAGGATCATTGGTAGAGATGCATGCCACTCTATGTGAATACAGTCATTATGAGCATAATCATGCTGCTTGTAGGATCTGTTCAGTTAATCCTCGAGGATGTTATATTGTGAGAAGAGATTTGCAAGAGATGATAGACCAAAGGCTCATTGAGATTCTGAGGGATAGAGATGAAGATGATGTCAATGTGATTGAACCATGCTTTGAAATCCTAGAATGTGTAGAGATTGGTTATTATGGCAAAGCTGCTGTAAAACCTCTTGTGATATGTTTGCCTGGATCTGTACCTTATAGTTCCGACAAAGCTGTACCTTACAGATACAATGCCACCATGCTGGAAGCTGGAAAAGAAGTTGAGATTAAGCCTCAGTCTTCTGTTGAGAATATAGCAGATGTTAGTAGAGTGACTAGAAGTGGACGAGTTTTTACTCAGCCCCAAACAGTTATGGATGTCCATAGGAATCCTACTCAAGTGCCTGTGAACAATAAGGATGCGACAAAAGTGAATGCTGGATCATCTTCAGGAAAGGAGATGGATGAGATTTTGAAGCTTATCAAGATGAGTGATTATAAGATCGTGGATCAGCTTCACCGTTGTGGTTGTCGTTTTTTTACCTCATCGTTTCACTTGGGAGGACGACACGCTAGACCCTTCACGCGAAATTTGGAAGGAGAATGCGCCCGTGGTGGGATGAATTTTGTTTCAGTTCTTCCTACGATATCACACGAACTTTCTTATTGTCCTACGAGTAGGAAAGGGAAAAAAAGATCTCAACTAAACCCTAGGAGTTTGCAAAGTGTGGGGATTCACCTAGACTAGAAATTCTGGAGTCCGGGAGGTCGGTTATACATAGGGAAGTGTTTAAACACCCTACATATCTGTAGTACTCTACAGGAACCTTCTCTGTGTCTAAATGTGTTTGTGCTGCTAATGATTATTGGGAAAGTTTCTCCTTTGTATTAGGAGAAGGAATTGAATTGAATAAAAGAAAGACAGACAGACTGACTGACTATTTTTGGTATTTTATTAGCTCGCTGAGATTCCTTGTGAACCTCATGCCTACATATCCCTAATGGAAGTCAGAGCTTAATGTAGTTCGGGGAACTAATTAATTATTAATTATTTTTGGGTGCCTTGCTTGAAGCTCAAGGTTGAAGCTTGAATTAAATCTCTGTTTACAGTAAAGAGACATGAAGTCATCTTTATAGAGAGGTATTTCTACTATTCCACCACAAACATTAAAAGAGTGACAGAATAACTGAATTTATTTCGTTCAAGAGGGGGACCTTACTTGTGTATGTGCAAGTATACCAGTCAAATGCCTCTTAAATGAAAGAAAAATGCTCATCCAAATTAGGGAAAGTTACCACATGTCTGGGTTTTACTGCCAGCTCATGCCTTTCAAAATCCTAAATGGGAGACTTGATTAAAATGAAATGTAATGTTTGTTTGTTTGAATGTGGTGAGATAGAGGAAAGATCTCTCTATAGAGATAAGCTATGTCTATCTACTGTATAAAAGATTTGATTTTTAACTGGCTTGTATGAGGCCCAAGCTTGAGGCTTTTTGATTAATGTATTATTTATTGACTCTGGGAGATGACTCCACTGGGGGTTAATTACAAGGAATTTTTGTATTCTGTACAAGGCCCAGAATTGAGGCTGACTCTAGCTAGAAAAAATATTATTTTCTGCCTTGTACAATGCCGAAGGTTGTGGCTAACTCTTAAATAAACTGAGTATGGATGATTCTATGGGAAAAGATCCTAGATGTTAGGAATCTTTGACATATGAAATATGGTTTATCTGCCTTGTACAAAGCCCAAGGTTGTGGCTACTGAATGATGAAGGACTCACTGGGGAGACTCTATTATCTGCCTTGTACAATGCCCAAGGTTGAGGCTGACTATTAACAGGGGAGTTTTATTGTTTTGGTGCCTTGTATGAAGCCCAAGGTTGAGGCTAACTATTTTTTTTGGATTTTTGACTCTACTAAAGGATTTATTTATTAAAAGACTGATTTTTTTTGGAAGCTAACCCTTTCCAGGGATTTTGACTCAGCTGGTGAAATTGTCTGTTAAAAGACTGATTTTTGTCATGTTTTTGGAGGCTGACCCTTTCCAGGGGTTTTGACTCTTTTCGGGAAATTATCTCCTAAGAGAAATGAATCTTTGGTTTTTGAAGAAGTGATTTTGGAGGCTAACCCTTTCCAGGGATTTTGACTTTTTAAACAGATTTTGGAGGCTAACCCTTTCCAGGGGATTTTGTTAAAATGAAAGAATGATTTGGAGGCTAACCCTTTCCAGGGGTTTTTATTAAGATGATGGGAGAAAGATTATCTAATGAGACTTCTTGTTTAAAGCCCAAGATGAAGGCTGACTCTGACTGAGGATAAACAAAACATGGATCCTAGACTCTGCTAAGGAAGATTAATGAAGATAAGGGTGACAGAGACTGTCCATGCCTCTCATTCCAAAAGGTGTACTCAATGTAAAATTGAGACAAACTTAGCTTGTTTAAAGTCTGGTTTAAATTGGAAGAAACTCACCAGGGTAGGTTAAAAGGTGACTAAAGACCTGTTCCTATGTTTATAAGAAACCTGATGGGTCCTTGTATACAAGCTCAAGAGAAAGCTGGAAATGCTTTTAAGAAGCCTGTGGGTCCTTGTACAAAGCCCAAGAGGAGGCTAATCGAGGGTCATCGAGGGTCCTTGTTATAGCACAAGAGAAAGCTATGTAGTTTTGAACTTATTTTGGCTTTAAGCAAATGGGTAAGAGGTTTCACCGGGAATAATTCCTCTTTGGGTGGATGTGTCCTATTTTTTGGATTCTAAGGTTTTTGCCAAGATGTTTCACCGGGAATAATTCATCTTGGGGGTTTAACTACAAATCTCTAATTAGGAAAGAGCCTTCACCGGGAAGACATTCTCAATCCTAGGTCATATTCCTATAATATATATATAGTTTTCTAAACAATATATAAACAGTTCTATATTTGACAGTAATTTAAACAAAGACTGTAAATTGAAAGCTTGTAAAGCCTAACCTGGATGGAGTGGAGGCCTTTGAAGAAGTATGTACAAAGCCTTACCAGCAATTGATGGATAACAGTTGAATATACATATATGATAAACAGTTAATGGTTTTTTGAAAACAGAAGAAGTGAAGATGGACATAGGTCACATAGGTATCTGAAGAGTTTCACCGGGAATAATGTCCTTCAAATACCAGAAGAATGTTTTGAAAACAGAAAGAAGATTTTGTAAATATAGTTTTGGAAAACAAACTAAGAAAAGAAAGAAGGTGTTGGGACTTACACTCTATTAGAGGCCCACTTAAAAATGATTTACTGTTTATGAGAAACAGTTGAAAATGATTGAAATGATATAAGGTTTTGTTGTTTGAAAACCTTAATCATCTGTTTAATCAGAGATTGAAAACAGTTTTGAATATTGACAAAAGTCAACTTAATTAAGGCAAAGATGAAATCTATACCTAATTAAGACCTAAATAATTAGGGTTTTATCATAAAATTATTCACAAAGTAATTAGGTTAAAACAAAATGAAAATATATATCTTAAAGTATTTAAGAAAACACTTAAAACATACTATTTTAAACCTAATTAAAATACATGAAATAAATAATATTTTTATGATTTTTTTTTATTCATAAAATAGGTATATTAAATAACAAGTGTATAAAAAATGAAGTGAAAATGGATTAATTTGATAGGTTAAATAATTATGTGAAGTTTGTGAATAAAACAAAGGAAAATAGTGGTAAAAAATTGGGTTTGTCTCCTTCAAGGCTTGAACCCACGCCCTATAGATTACCAAACAAAACAAATACCAACTGGGCCACGCACGTGGCTTGTTTAAGAAGGGAGCCCATATGATTATATGTAGAACTAAGCAATGAATGAGCTAAAAAAGAAAATAAATGAACAAAAGGTCTGAGGGGGGGATCGAACCCCAGACCTAAGGCAAGGCTTTTGGACGCGCGCTGTAACCATTGGGACACTACGATGAATTCGTAGATAACACACCCATCATTCAAAATAAAATAAACTCGTTTCTGGGAAATTCAAAAAAATGGCGCCACCATCTTCATCTTCAACCTCAAGCTTCAAATTTTTGAATTTGCTATCTCCTTCGTTTCTCAACCAAACTTAAAGATGTAAACATGGATTTTGCTCGTTTTTGAACGAGGATCATGATGGTGTCCTTTAATTTTATTTATTTTCAGTATAACATAAAATTCGCAAGCATGAACACTAAGAACCCTAAAACTGAAATTAAACATGAAATACTATATATGCATGATTTGATGCAATTGATTGAAGGCTAATGATCTATGAAGGTGCAGAAACCGACTGGTAACTTCATTTTAAATTTATCATGCGTGAATCATAGAGTTTGAAGCTTTTGAAACTTACCTGAAAAATGAAGATTAAGCTCTGATCAAAAGGTGTTACAGAGCTGTTGTAACGATCCAGATAGCTTCAATGACTCCTTTGGAAGGTGTTGAGATGCCTGGCTTGGACTGAAAGTTCCCAGAACTTCTTGCTTGACCCCAACTGCAACAGCTCCAAGTGAGAGGTGAAGATGATGATTCTCCACTCCCAGAAGTGTTTCAGAGGTTTGGATCACCTCTAAATGACTCCCCTAAGGTGTTTGAATACTTAATTTCAAAGGAAGAGCTCTGGTTTGAAGAATCCGAGTCTTCTTGCCAAAGAACCTTTGAAAACCTTAAGTATGAAGAAAGAAGAGAGAAAGCAAGAATTATGTTGCTTTGGTGTGTTTTCTGAATGAGAAAGAGCCCTCTATTTATAGGCAATTGGTTCAGAGTAATTGTGCATAGTGAGCTTGCTTAGTGAAGTGAGTTTGGTTTCTTAGCCAAGAAGAAAATTTGAAAAGATCCCAAATGCAATGATGCATTTTAGGGCTAGCTTCCCCAACCATTGATCTTGTATAATCTAAGGGAACATTTTTGATTCAGAGGAGAGTTCTAATTGGCTTAGAGCAAGATTCCTTGATGATTCATCATTTGCCATAAATTCAAAAATGCAATCATTACATAATCACATGCCTTTGTTTTTGGGAATCTTCTCTAATCCTTATGCAATGATGAATTTGGATGCATGGCATGTTTTCAGATGCATTAGAGGTCGTGTAGCATCACTTAGTGAAGCAAAATGCACAAAATTGCAAAGTTTCAAATTGTACATGACCTATAATATCACTTCATGAGGCCAACTTTGAACAAGCATAACTCTTAGCTCAAAATGAATTTGGAGAAGGTTGAACATAATTTGGAAAGTTCTAAACATCTACTTCAAATCATTAGTTTATGGTTCCTTCAGAATCCTTTGGCAAATTTGTGAAAAATGAGGCCAAAGTTGGAAGAAAACTAGGTTAAGAACACTTAGAAAATTTTCTAAGTGTTTATGACCTAAAACTTCAAAATTTCCAAATCTCTTAAATGATTGATCTTTTGAAAAAATTTCCATTGTAAGATGTTGTTTTATTTTGCAAGATCTACTACTTTCATGTTGGAAGTTTTTTGAGTTGTGTAGGTGAAATTTTGAGTTCCCACAATGCCCTCAAAAACCCTAATTCCCGACTTTTTGCTCCTTGATGATTCTTCTTGAATTTCTTTGGTCAAATGACTTTAATATCCATATATTGATGATATTGATCTTTGAAAGTCATGGTTTGACCAAAAATCTTAAAAGTCAAAGGTGATCCCATACAGTTGACTTTTTCCAAATAAGGTGAGATTTTGGACTTTTGTGTGGAATTAAGATCTTCTCCTCAAATGAGTGATGTAAATGGGTTATATTGAGGTAGTAGAGGTTCTTGAATCATGTCTTGATTTTTGGATCCATGCCCTGATTAAAAGTCAACTATCCAGATGAATTAGGTTAAAAACCCTAATTGTCGACCAGATGAAATTGGTGACTGTGGATCTTGAATTGAGGTGTGATGTCCAGTGGATCTTATTGTACGGATCATTTGAAGATGATTGAAGTCTTTAATAGATGTCCTGGAGCTTTTTAGGGTTTCCCAAAGGTGATCCCTGATTTCAGTCCTTGATAGGCTCAAAAACCCTAGTCTGGTGACTTGAGTAAACCTGTACTCAGATGACTGAGTGTCTAATCAATCATAGGTGAATATAAAAGTGAAGCTTTTGAGTCCTATGATTGTGTTAGAGACCAATCCTTCTATTGATTGATCCTTTGCCTAAGTTTTCTTGTCTTTGAACATCCTTGATTAAATGCCAGATGAAGAAGTGACTGCTCTGGGTACTTGCTTTGACCTGATGAAAATCCTGAAGATATGTCATCTCAGGGGGGTCAAAAATTAGGGTATGACAACCGTACCCCGTATAAGATCTCTATAATGGAGCTGCTGACCAGTTCTCCTGCTCATAGGGATTCTTTGATGAAAATACTTGATCAAGCCTTTGTGGATCATGATGTGACGCTGGATCAGTTTAATGGGGTTGTGAGTAATATCACTGCGTGTAACAATCTGAGCTTCAGTGATGAAGATTTGCCTGAGGAAGGAAGAAATCATAATTTGGCTTTGCACATCTCTGTCAATTGCAAAGGGGACTCAATGTCCAATGTGTTGATCGATACTGGTTCATCGCTGAATGTCATGCCGAAATCCACTCTTGCTAAGCTGTCTTATGGTGGCACACCAATGAGATTTAGTAATGTGATTGTCAAGGCTTTTGATGGATCGAAGAAATCAGTGGTTGGAGAGGTTGATTTGCCTATTGGTATTGGACCATTTGTCTTCAAGATTACTTTTCAAGTGATGGACATTTTCCCTGCATATAGTTGTTTATTGGGACGCCCATGGATCCATGAGGCTGGGGCAGTTACTTCGACTCTCCACCAAAAGTTGAAATTTGTGAAAGATGGAAAGATGGTTGTTGTGAATGGAGAACAAGCTTTACTGATTAGTCATCTCTCTTCGTTCCGTACCATAGAAGCTGATGAAGTGGTCATTGGAACTGCATTCCAAGCCCTGTCTGTTAATGATGAATTCAAAAAGGATGAAGCTTCCATTGCCTCCTTCAAAGATGCTCAACTGGTGGTTCAGAATGGACATTCAGGAGTCTGGGGACAAGTGGCGAGTCTGCAAGAGAACAAGAATAGAGCTGGTCTGGGATTTTCTGCCTCAGACAAGTCTGTGATGAAGCCTGAATCTACTTTTCGTCCTTATCAGGAAATGTTCCATAGTGCCGGATTCCTACATCCGACTCTTCCAGAAGTGAACGCTGTTATTGAAGATAAACCAGAGCCAGAAGTGCCAAACTTTGTGACCCATGGAAAGATGATTAAGAACTGGATCACCATTGACATTCCTGAGTGTACTCATGCTTCAAAGTAATTTGCTTTTATGTTTTTCAAAATCCTTTCATTCTGCCCAAGATGAAAGCGAAGTTGTTGTGGCTTTTTCCTGTTTGTTTCAAACATTAAAATCATCAATAAAAGTCATTTTGTTTCTGCATATACATGCTTTTTATCTTTTTGCTTTTTCTGGAAAGTGGTAACACAAAAAAAACCTTAAAAAATGTTTTCATTTGCCATAATCTGCACGATTACATGTTTGCATATATCTTTCCTTTTTTCTGAAATAATAATCACTTGTGCAGATTAATTAATAAAACCGTTGAAAGTAATGACCCTGCACCCTCTCCTAACTTCGAGTGTCCTGTGTATGAGGTGGAAGAAAAGAGTGATGAATGTATTCCTGATGAGATTTCCCGACTGCTTGAGCACGAGGAAGACACCATTCAACCATATAAAGAGCCGTTAGAAGTCATCAACTTGGGTTCTAAAGAAGATAAGAAGGAAGTCAAGATTGGGGCACTGCTTGGTCAAGATGTTAAAAAGAGGATGGTAGAGCTTCTTAAAGAGTATGTTGACATTTTTGCGTGGTCCTACCAAGATGTGCCTGGGCTGGACACAGATATTGTGGAGCATCGTTTGCCGTTGAAACCAGAATGTCCTCCTGTCAAGCAAAAGCTAAGAAGGAGTCATCCCGATATGGCGGAAAAGATTAAGAATGAGGTCTTGAAGCAAATTGACGCAGGTTTCCTTGTCACTTCTGTGTATCCTCAATGGATTGCTAATATAGTGCCTGTTCCGAAGAAAGACGGAAAAGTTCGTATGTGTGTTGATTATAGAGATTTGAACAAAGCCAGTCCGAAAGATGATTTTCCTCTACCTCACATTGATATGTTGGTAGATAGTACGGCAAAGTTTGAGGTTTTCTCCTTCATGGATGGTTTTTCAGGATATAATCAGATTAAGATGGCACCTGAAGACATGGAAAAGACAACCTTTATTACGCCATGGGGGACATTCTGTTACAAAGTGATGCCTTTTGGGTTGAAAAATGCTGGCGCGACATATCAGAGGGCCATGACCACTCTTTTCCATGATATGATGCACAAAGAAATTGAGGTTTATGTGGATGACATGATTGCCAAGTCCCAGTCAGAGGAAGGGCACATGGAGGATCTTTTGAAGTTGTTTCAGCGTTTGAGAAAGTATCGTCTCCGCCTAAATCCAAACAAATGTACTTTTGGTGTCCGTTCTGGAAAATTATTGGGTTTCATTGTCAGTCAGAGAGGAATTGAAGTAGATCCTGATAAAGTCAAAGCAATTCAGGAAATGCCAGCACCAAAGACTGAGAAACAAGTGAGAGGTTTCCTCGGACGTTTGAATTACATCTCCAGGTTCATTTCCAATATGACTGCTACCTGTGAGCCCATCTTCAAGTTGTTAAAGAAAAATTAGGGATGTGTGTGGAATGAAGATTGTCAGAAAGCTTTTGACAACATCAAAGAATATCTGCTTGAACCTCCCATTTTGCTCCCTCCAGCTGAGGGAAGGCCTTTGATTATGTACCTCACAGTGCTTGAAAATTCAATGGGATGTGTGCTGGGACAACATGACGAGTCTGGTCGAAAAGAGTATGCAATATACTACCTTAGCAAAAAGTTTACCGAGTGCGAAACAAGATACTCGCTGCTTGAGAAAACTTGTTGTGCTTTGGTGTGGACTGCTCGCCGACTAAGACAGTATATGTTGAACCACACCACCATATTGATTTCCAAAATGGATCCAGTTAAGTATGTATTTGAGAAACCTGCATTAACTGGAAGGATCGCTCGCTGGCAAATGTTGTTATCAGAATATGATATTGAATATCGAGCTCAGAAAGCTGTGAAAGGAAGTGTGTTGGCGGAGTACCTCGCTCACCAACCAATTGATGATCATCAATCTATCAGAATGGACTTCCCAGATGAAGATATATTGTATTTGAGAGCTCAAGATTGGGATGAACCGTTGCCAGAAGAAGGACCAGATCCTGAATCCAAGTGGGACTTAATTTTTGATGGAGCTTCTAACATTCATGGCCATGGAATTGGCGCTATTATTATCACTCCGCAAGGGTCACATGTACCTTTCACTGCAAGGATATGTTTTGACTGTACAAACAATATTGCTGAGTATGAAGCTTGCATCATGGGACTTGAAGAGGCCATTAATCTGAGAATTAAGATTCTTGATGTTTATGGAGATTCTGCGCTTGTGATTAATCAGATTAAAGGAGAATGGGAAACTCGTCATCCTGGCTTGATCCCTTACAAAGATTACGCCAGAAGGTTGTTGACGTTCTTTAACAAAGTTGAATTCCACCACATCCCTCGAGATGAGAATCAGATGGCTGATGCATTAGCCATATTGTCCTCCATGTACAAAGTGAATTTCCATAATGAGGAACCTCATATTACAATCAGACGTCTTGATAGACCTGCTCATGTATTTGCAGTTGAGGAATCGACAGATGAAAAGCTTTGGTATTTTGATATTAAGCACTTCCTTCAGACTCAAGAATACCCACTTGGGGCATCAAATAAGGATAAGAAAACTTTGAGGAGATTGGCTGACAGTTTCTTCATCAATGTTGATGTGTTGTATAAAAGGAATTATGACATGGTTTTGCTCAGATGCGTGGATAGACACGAAGCAGACATGTTGATGCATGAAATTCATGAAGGATCTTTTGGTACCCATGCCAATGGACATTCGATGGCTAAAAAGATGCTTAGAGCATGTTACTATTGGCTGATAATGGAATCTGATTGCTACAAGTTTGTAAAGAAGTGTCACAAGTGTCAAGTGTATGCTGACAAGATTCATGTGCCTCTGACACTTCTCAATGTCATTTCCTCTCCGTGGCCTTTCTCTATGTGGGGTATCGATATGATTGGCATGATTGAACCCAAAGCTTCAAACGGACATCGATTCATCCTGGTAGCAATCGATTACTTTACCAAGTGGGTAGAAGCTGCTTCATATGCTAATGTGACAAAGCAAGTTGTGGTCAGATTTATCAAGAACAACATCATCTGCAGATATGGTGTACCGAGCAAGATCATTACTGATAATGGCTCGAATCTGAACAACAGCATGATGAGAGAACTGTGTGAAAGTTTCAAAATTGAACATCACAACTCTTCGCCTTATAGGCCAAAGATGAATGGAGCTGTTGAAGCAGCAAATAAGAATATTAAGAAGATTGTGCAAAAGATGGTTGTTACGTACAAGGACTGGCATGAGATGCTCCCATTTGCTTTGCTTGGGTACCGTACATCTGTTCGTACTTCAACAGGGGCAACTCCCTTTTCTTTGGTTTATGGTATGGAAGCAGTGCTCCCTATTGAGGTTGAGATTCCATCGTTGAGAGTTTTAATGGAAACCAAGTTATCTGAGGCTGAGTGGTGTCAGAGCAGGTTTGATCAATTGAATTTGATAGAAGAAAAGAGAATGACGGCTTTATGCCATGGTCAGTTATACCAGAAAAGAATGAAGAAATCTTTTGATAAGAAGGTTCGACCTCGTGTATTCAGAGAAGGCGACCTCGTGCTCAAAAGGATCTTGTCTTTCACCTCCGATTCAAGGGGCAAGTGGACTCCTAATTTCGAAGGACCATATGTTGTTAAGAAAGCCTTCTCTGGCGGTGCATTAATTCTTGCAACTATGGATGGAGAGGAGCTTCCACGTCCCGTGAATGCGGATGTAGTCAAGAAATACTTCGCCTAAAAATAATAAAAGAACAGCTCGCTAAGTTGAAAACCCGAAAGGGCGGCTTTGGCAAAAAAGAGCGTCTCGGTGGATTGAAAACCCGAAAGGGCGGTCCAGGCAAAAATTAGAGACATAAACAGAATAAAATACCCGGTGGACTGAAAACCCGAAAGGGCGGTCCAGGCAAAAGTTAGGGATTCATGGCAAGTAACTACATCAGACAAGACTTGATCATCAGCAGTCATCTGTTTATTATGAAGAAGTTCAACACATTTCAACGGAAGCCTTTGCTCAGGAATTCCAAGTTGAGAGAGAGGATGGGGTCATTACATTTCAATGTACCTTTTCCACAAAATTACCACTTTCCAAACTTTGTAATAATCCATGGGGTCTTGCCTTTTGCAGGCTACCATTCTATTAAAAAAAGTTTGAGCCTTTACCTTTTATTGGCCATCTTATTTCTTTCATATCTCTCAAAATGTCATTTATTGTTGATAGTAATTTTTGAAACAAAAAGAAAATTGATCTCAACAAAATCCTTTTTTGAAATATATAAAAGGAAGTTTTACTTTGATTCATGAGTGCATTACAAGGAATGGATATGTTGATGTATTCATATGCAAAAGGGGAAGAATATAGCCCACTTAATGTACTTTTGGCGTGGTTCGAAGATGATGTAGAACTCGGTTATTTTGTTTTCTCAGCTCCAATGTTTCCTCAGTGTTGGGTAGCATTTATTCTGATGCCATCAAAAGATTGTTATAGCAGTTTCTGCTCTGGTGTTCAACTTGAGACATGCTTGATTATGTTATCCTCGTACTCTATCTCTTGAGTTACTACTTGTGCTAAGTTTTGGCAGCATATGCATCATTAACATGCATCAAAAAACAGTCATGCATTCACATTTGCTATCATGAAGTTTACTGTCAAACAGATTGCTCTTTCATTTAGAGTGTCTTAAGCAGAAAAAGCTCACTTTCCTTGAAAATCCCCACTGAATTTGTTTCTAGGTGGATAATATGTTTCAGTTATTCTGTTCAGATGTCTACGAACAGAAGACCAGTGAGTTTTTCCCTCACTTGGTCCAGTCTTTTTGGGGCAGCTTCTTTCCATTTGGTCATGGATTGAATTTTGGTTGCTGGACGATGAATATTGAGATTATGCATTTGTGTTTGCATCCTCAAATCATTAAAAAAAATATTATTGATTGCTCTTCACCATCAGTGATACGAAGGGCATCTCTTTCTACCTCCAGTGGGACGTTGGTAGTTCACCTTCAGTGGAACGTTGGTGTATTTTGTTATCTTCATCGTCAGTGGTACGTCGATGTATTTTTCTTCAATACCTTCAGTGGAACGTTGGTATGTGTTATCGTCAGTGGTACGTCGATGAATTATCTCTTTTTATATCATCAGTGGTACGGTGGTATATCTCTTCAATACCTTCAGTGGAACGTTGGTAGTTCACCTTCAGTGGAACGTTGGTGTATTTTGTTATCTTCATCGTCAGTGGTACGTCGATGTATTTTTCTTCAATACCTTCAGTGGAACGTTGGTATGTGTTATCGTTAGTGGTACGACGATACATCTCTTTCTACCTCCAGTGGGACGTTGGTAGTTCACCTTCAGTGGAACGTTGGTGTATTTTGTTATCTTCATCGTCAGTGGTACGTCGATGTATTTTTATTCAATACCTTTAGTGGAACGTTGGTATGTGTTATCGTTAGTGGTACGGCGATACATCTCTTTCTACCTCCAGTGGGACGTTGGTAGTTCACCTTCAGTGGAACGTTGGTGTATTTTGTTATCTTCATCGTCAGTGGTACGTCGATGTATTTTTCTTCAATACCTTCAGTGGAACGTTGGTATGTGTTATCGTTAGTGGTACGGCGATACATCTCTTTCTACCTCCAGTGGGATGTTGGTAGTTCACCTTCAGTGGAACGTTGGTGTATTTTGTTATCTTCATTGTCAGTGGTACGTCGATGTATATCTCTTCAATACCTTCAGTGGAACGTTGGTATGTGTTATCGTCAGTGGTACGGCGGTACATCTCTTTCATCGTCAGTGGTACGTCGATGAATTATCTCTTTTTATATCATCAGTGGTACGGTGGTATATCTCTTCATTACCTTCAGTGGAACGTTGGTATGTGTTATCGTTAGTGGTATGGCGATACATCTCTTTCTACCTCCAGTGGGACGTTGGTAGTTCACCTTCAGTGGAACGTGGGTGTATTTTGTTATCTTCATCGTTAGTGGTACGTCGATGCATTTCTATTCATATCATCAGTGGAACGATGGTGTGTTCTCTGTTAACGAAGGATAGGTATTCTGATTCCCCAGTGAAAGAGGATGCATATTTCTCATCCCCAGTGAAAGAGGATGTCCCTTTTTCTCATCCCTAGTGAAAGATGATGCTTTGACCTCTCTGGTGCGAAATGCTTTCCTCAGTGAAGTTCCTTTCCTCAGCAGAGTTTCGTCTCTCCAACAGATCCTTATCTTCCCCATTGGAATTCTTCCCACAAAGACATTTTGTGTTCCCAGTGGATTTCCTTTGCATCCCCAGTGTTGCTATGTTTCATCATCATCATCATCATCATATGCATTCATTAAACCTTTGCATTGCATCTTAGGATCAAAAATTGTGTGTTTTATATATTTAAGTCTCTTCAATCTCGTCAAAACGAAGATTTGCAATCATCGTACCTCTGGATCGAAGAAACTTAAATAGGGGCATCTGTCATACCCCAATTTTTGACCCTAAGATCATATATCATTCATATCCCAATCATTAATCAAGAGCTTCACTTGGAAGTTTTGTTTGTGGTGTTGCACTAACCTCATCAATAAGAGGGACCGTCAAGCACCAATGATTGTTTATCTTGTATGCATATTATACTAACCCAAATACCAAAAATATTGCTTTGTTTCTTTGTAGGCTTTTGTTTTGTAGGTACCAAGCCAAGATATGCAATAAACAAGGCATTTTCCACATTTTGGACTGATGAAATCGATTTCCCTCTTGGGTAAATCGATTTCCCTACAGCAATTTTCAACAAAATCACATTCTGGACAGCATGAAATCGATTTCCCTCCTGGGTAAATCGATTTCCCTAGTGTATTTTGCGCCAAATTCTCTTCTGGAACAGAGTGAAATCGATTTCACTCCTGGGGGAAATCGATTTCCTTAAGGCGAAATTCAAAAAAAAATAGAGAGGGAAGCTTGATTTGATTTTGGCACCTATTTTCTTTGACCATTTTTGTCATTTTACCAATTTTCCACCTCACCAAAATAATTCCCTTCATTAATTCCATTTTAACCTCATTTTACCATTTTTTTTACCATTTAAATGCCACTTTAATCACCAATTAAACACAAGTTAATTAACCAAGAGCAAATGACCAAATTGCCACTACTCTTGCTCTCATCCTATAAATAGAGGCCACTACTCTCTCATTTCTCAAGCTTGGAGAGCCAAAAAATTGCTTGCAAATTCATTTCTCACCCTTTCCAAAACCCTCACCCAAAGTTCATTTTCATAAGATTAGTGAGATTCACATTGAATCTTGCTAATTTTGAACTAAACCTCCTACATTTCTCTCTTTTCTTTGGTTGTTCATCTCCAAATTTGAAGGATCTATACACTTTGTGCTTGCTCTTGAAGCTACTCCAAGACTTTTGTTCAAGAAGTGGTAATTTGCTAGATCCATGATGTAGATCTTTATTACTTGTGTTCAATGCATCTTTGATGCTATATTGATGAGATTTGCTGGTTTTGTGATGGAAATTTCGTGCTTAAGTTGATGCGTGATCATAAGGTGTTTGTATATTTGTTTAAATCAAGTTTCATGCCTTTAAATGATGTTTTTGCTGAAATTTACACTGATGAAATCGATTTCCTTAAGGCTGAAATCGATTTCCTGCTGAACGTAACTTGTTTTTTTTGAAAACTGCACTATGGAAATCGATTTCCCCCTGTATGAAATCGATTTCCTGCTGGCAGAATGTGGTTTTTTGCCTTTTTTATGCTTGTTTTGGCTTCCTTCTTCCTCCACTTCATTAATATCATTGGATCTAGGATGTTGATAGGTTTGAAATGACCTAATCCATAATATTAGATGAATGATATTAATGATAGTGTGAGTTGATTATCTTTTGTGAATTTTATTCTTCTTCCTCCACTTCATTAATATCATTGGATCTAGGATGTTGATAGGTTTGAAAGGACCAAATCCATAATATTAGATGAATGATATTAATGACAGTGTGAGTTGATTTTACTTTATGCATTTTATCTTCTTCTTCTCCTTTTTTTCTTTTGATCGATGAAAGTCTTAACACTTTGAGAATTCTTATGGATTCTTAGTAAAGACTAGATCGTTACCTATTTTCTTTTCGTGCGGTATTGCTTTCGGAGAATGATCTACATGTCATTTCTCTCGCATGCATTAGCACATAAAGTTTTGACCGGCCTCGTTGTAGGGTGATTTCTACATAAATCACTTGGCGATCTGCTTAACATAGCGCAATATTTTGTGTCCCGAATAAAAAAAGATCAAATATGGAAGAGAATTGTATGCGGTTGATTTAAGACTTATGGAGGTTTATTGTGTAGTCGCTATGATTTTATCAAGCTTCTGATAAATGTCCATTGAATTTAAATCCGAGAACATCCTTCACTCACCATCGATCTTCATTACTAACTTTGATAACATACTTGACAAGTTTCAAGATGGTTATCTTTAACATTTAACAACTAACTTTAATTTCCGCAATTTATTATACCGCTCTTTATATTTCTCGCTTTATCGCTTTATTTTATCATTTCATCATATTTACATTCCGCTATTTTTCCTTTGTCCATTTGGACGTTTATATTTCCGCTATTTTTCCTTTGTCCATTTGGACGCTATGTTTATGTTTCCGCTATTTTCTCTTTGTCCACTTGGACCATACTTTACTGTTATGCTAAAACACTAATAAATAACAAAAATCTAAAAAACACCTAAGGCTCTCTTTTGGACTATTGGTTATTATCCCTAGCATTTTGGAGACTCGGACTTATGGACTTAGGACCTCTGGACTCTCATTCTGTTATTACTCTGTGATTGTTCTGTCTGTCTGGCATTGGATTGTTGTCTGTTTATGTGTGCAGGTATTTCCTTGAAAGTCCTTGATGGTTAATTCCAAGGCATTGAGATAAGGATTTTACCCGAGAACAGCCGTTACTCTGCCCGATTTTCGTCAGAATTTTAATGTGCTTAATGCAAAGTGGTGCTAAGACAATAAGTTCATATGGATCCCCAAGTGATAATGTTGGTTTAGTATTGATATTCCAAAGGAAGCGAAATCTACCTTGACTCACAATGTCAAGTGTTGGCTTCTTATTTCAGTTAGACCGTTCTTTTCCTTAGCTTTTATTTTACGCAATAGGATAGCCTCTTCATCTCCTCCCACTTCTTAAATTTTCAAAATCTTCTCCCTTTTTCCAAAATATTCTTATGTTTGCAAATCTTTTCAAAACCTTTTTCTTAAAAAATATCTTTTGCCCTTAGTGGCTTCTTCTTCAAAAGTTTAGACACTGTTAATTGTCGGAACGAGTGGTTATACCCCACGATTTTGAAATTGAGGGGTGCTTAAAACCTCCACCACAGATATGAGGGGTGCTTAAAACCTTCCCCTCATATAATCAACACCCGAACCTGAGTTCTCTTTCTTGTTTTAAAAACAAAACTTTGGGTTTTACGTTCTTTTCCTTTGAAAAAATAAAGCGCGGTGGCGATTTCAAACGAAATATTGATTCGAGTCAATCTCATGGCTTCGATATCAGATTTTCCCCGCTACAACTGGAATGCATCTTTTCTTCTTCTAAAATATTTTCAGCTTCGAATAGTCTGCGTTCCACCGGAGGTTTGCTTGCTTTTGCCCCCTGGTGTGGGACTTGGTTGCTACTAGACTCTCCAGCTTCTCTTGGTCTGTATTCTCTTTGAGCCTTTTTCAGTCTCTGGTGCCTTCTCCACTGGGATCTGGACATAGGATTTTTTCCTTTGTAATTCTCCAACCGATACATCTCTCGATTTGAGTTTTGAAATTGCTTCCTATATGCCATTGTAGTCCTTCCTCCTTGGTCCCAACTTCGCCATTTGTTGGTTCTTGCACCAGCTTGCACCCATTTGTCCCTAGGTACACCTGCAGGGACTTTGAATGTTACCCTTCGAGCCCTAGGATGTGGGTTGTCAGATCTCTTCGTTGGGGTCCATATATCGAAACCATACAGGTTAGGACGTAATCCCTGAGTTTCTCGACCCATGTAGCAGTACACCCTCTCGAATGAATGTGCCAGCATTTTATCATAGACTGCCCCACATCTGGGACACAGTGCAACTTCAGTGTTTTCCCTGTGACATCTGACCAAAAATCCCACCAAGCTTTCTTCCATCTTTGGGTATACTTTTAGCAAAGGGTTTGGTTCTCTCCCGGGGTGTTCCCATCTTTCGCGTCGAGCCATTTCGAAGTTGGCTTCGACCCTTCGATTCAGCATAATCGAACACCTTGGACACATCCATTATTTTCCGCCATTCCTTTCATGGCAATTCCAGAGATAATCTTTGAGACTTTCCCCTCTTGGAGGAATTTCAATGTTTCCCTTTTGCCTTGTCAACCATGTCTCCAATTCGCCAAATTCAGACACTGGTCGTCTGACACTGACCATGTTAACAACTGCTAGAGGGGCTTCAGAAATCTGGATTTGCTGAAGTTTTACCCTGAGGTCTTCAGTGGCCTCACTGGTTTTTTCTCTCGAAACTTTAGTTATCTCTGTCTTGGAGGATTCTTCAACATCAGTATTGAAGACCGCATCGTCATTTAGGCTTTCAGTAGCCTGCTTTCCGGTTAACATTGTCTCAGCTTTCGCAATGTCTACCTCAGATACCTCTACCATGTTGACATCCAGTGGTTCACACAGGCTAGCGTCAGCAATGTTCAAAAGATTTGTGTCGACCTTCATGTGACTCTTAGTCTTGTCAGCAAACTTCAAACGTCCATCCTTGATAGCATTTTGAATTAGATCCCTGAAAAGAAAACATTGTGAGGTTTTATGGCCCAAAAAACCATGATATTTACAAAAGCCTCTCTTCTTCCGTTGTTCTAACGGAGGAATTTTGGAATTTGGAGGCAGTATCATTTGGCCATCTTTTACTAGTAAATCAAATATTTCATCATACTTAGTAACGTCGAATGTGTAAGTTTTCTTAGGGAATCTATCGTTCTTATCGTTTTCTACTGGGTTTTTTCCATTTGCAGGATAGAGTAATTTGCAAGCATAAGGTGGCGCTTCTTTCAGTTCGACTAAATCTATTTCGACCTCTTCTATGCCGTATGAGTCGCTGAAAGATTCGTCATCGGCGTCTTCCGCCTCGACGTATGCTACCCTTTCCTTTTTATATCCCTTGTTTGCTCTAGCTTTTTCTGCTTTCAAACGTTCGACTTGTCGAACCCTATCTGCCAACTGGGCCATATCCCTAAGGTACTGAGTATCTAGTTTCTTTCTAATTGAATAATCTAGACCACCGGCAGCCATTTCGACCAATTCATGCTCTGGGACTGTTGTGAAACACCTTGATTTCAACAGTCGGAACCTATTTAGGTAATCATCAATTGGTTCTGTAAACTTCCTCTTAATGCTGGCCAATTCTTTCAGACTTATCTTGGTTTGGCCCATGTAGAACTGTTCATGGAAAACCCTTTCTAAGTGTGCCCAAGCATCTATCGAATTTGGTGGTAAAGTAGTGAACCAAATAAAAGCATTCTTTGTTAGCGAACTAGGGAAATATTTGATCCTTAAATCCTCGTTCCCTGCTAAGTCTCCTGCTTTTGTCAGATATCTGGCAATATGTTCCACAGTTGACTCGCTAGTTTCGCCTGAAAACTTTGTGAACTTGGGTACTTTAGTGCCTCTAGGCAACTCTGTCTGCATGATATAATCTGATATGGGGGATGTATAATTTGGACGTCGGAGTCCAGTACTAAGGCCGTTATTGGCCATAACCCTTTTTATCATGGCGGTTAAGTTATTTTCCGTAGCCAGATTTTCTCTTCTGACTCTCTAAACGATTTCATCTAGATGTTCGTTCCTACCCACTATCCTTAATCTGGGTCTTACTTCCTCCATTTCCTGTTGAACGGGAACAGCTCTTTGATTCGAAGCCTCCAAATCTATTACTTGGTTCTCTTCGATTGCCGCTGTTCTTTGTGGGGCAACTACATTATTAGTGGTTGTCCTAGACGGAGGGATCACATCTTGAATACGTTCCATACTGGGTCCTTCATCTCGATACAAGGACTGCTTGTCCTTTCGTTTAGGGTATGGAACTCCCATGAAATCTGCCATTCGATTCATTTGAGATGATATCTTTTGGAAAATCTCCACATTCTCTCGATTCGTACTAGTAATATTTGTTGCTAGTGGATTCAAAATTGAAGCCAGTTCCTTGGCCAAGACCCCTAACATATCAAGGTTGCTTGCATCCATTTCTGGTCGGAATGCTGCTGGATTACTTGTGGTAAAATTGGGTATTTGGGCAAAGAAGCCAGTATTTTGTGCACTTCGACCCACTGAACCAACATTTGGCGAAAACGTCGCATTGTTAGTTGTAGCATATGTAGGTCCTGCCCCTCGTACGCCTGTTCCATATGGATATGGAATTCCGTATGGGTAGTTTGGCCTCCATTCAAATGCAGAGTTCGACCCTGGGTTGAATAAGTTATTTGCAGCATTTGTCGAGAAAAGTTGTTTGCGCTTGTGGATGAAGGTGCGGTAGTCGACACTGACACTGGAATAGTCCCTGATGGTCCTGTATTATTCTCAGGTATAGCCTGGGAACTATCCGTGGGTCTCGATCCATTTGGACCCGGTGTATCCCGCGCTTCTTGAGTAGAAGTCGAAACATGCGTAGAATTTGCCGCTCCTGATCCTGAGCCTTGTGGGGGATCTTGATCTCCCCCTGCACTGGTCGTGACGACCATTTTCTTGTTGTACCTTCGTTTGGGAATCGGTTGTGCACTGTTTGTTAATTTACCGTTCCTAAGGTTCATACAAGGTCTTGATATTGTCTAGACAAAATAAAACAATTGATTAAAAACAATCTGCTTGACACAGTCCCACTGGGCGTGCCAATTTGTTTACGGTGATTTCCGGTAAACAACCGCAGGATCGACTAGATTGATCCTAGGACATAGTCAAAAAGATTGTTATTTATGATGATTCGAACCATGTTTATGATTTGCCTTGAAAATAAGAATTACTCAATCGAAACAATAAAGGTTAGCAATCACTTGGTTATACACGTAAATATAACTTCAGCGAAAGGTAAGTCAAGATAAAACATAAGATAAAAACTGTAAAAGTGCAAGAATCTTAAAGTGCAGAAATGTTAAATACTTCAAAGATAAATAACATGAAAATAAAGAGTGCAGGAATGTAAATGACAGGAAGTAAACGAAATGCAATAATACCGAAAGATACTTGAAAATAAAGGAAAATACACATGTATTAAAATAGTGGTGGTGTCATACGTACATTTCTCAGCGAACTCTTTCTCTTAACACTTGATACTTGAGTAATATGCGAGTGATTTGTACAAAATGAACACACTGAATCCTAACATTAGAACCCTTATTTATACTAGTTTCGACCTTAACGGTCCTACGCTAATCTAATGCCACGTTTCTTATGAGAATCACTGAAAAGCCATCTGTCTCTGGACAGTTATGCAAACTTCTTCGAATTTCAAATCTTCCCGCCTGAATCCTCCTTCGACGCGTGGCAATATAACTTAACATTAAAATACCACGAAAACACGCTAAGCATCAGTACTTAACATATCTCGTAAAATTTGTCTAAGTCTCGAAGATAAACACTCTTACTAGTTTCAGCATTCACTATCTTCGGTATGACTTAAAATTCTTCATCCTCGAAACATGGCCATCAGGAGCCATTTTATCTTCAAAGACGGTCATCAACAACCATCCTCCTTCGAGTCTTCACCCTTCGAAGGATCATATTTGCAAAACGAAATCTTCAGCTAACACACGGTACAAGAGCTTATAAACTTTACTGTCCAAACTCTACGAAGGTGGAAGTCAGTAGAGATGTCAGAGTGAAAGAGTCTAAAACTTGGGATTGTGGCACGTTTAATCCCACCTCTGGTGTTGGAGGTGCTTCTGAAGAAGCTTGGAAGTTGTTTCAGAAGATGAATCTGCTTCCGAAGTTGAAGTAGAGTATGAAGGTGACTCTGAAGAAGAATCTGGAAGTGATCCAGAATCTAGTGGTCAAGACTCTAGGAGTCATTCTTCTGAAGGTAATCATTCTTCTGAAGATGATCATTCTGAAGGAAGTGTTTCTAGAGGAGGTCCAGAAGCTAATATTGTTCCAAATTCTGGAAAAGATTCAAAACAAGTTCAGAGACCACAAAGAATGAGACAAATACCTAGAAGGTTTGCAATGTTCAAAATGTTACATGATACTGAAATAAACTTTGACTGTGAAGTTATTCAGTTTGCCATGTTAATTGACTCTAAACTTGTGAATACATAAGAAGCACTCAAGAAGAAAGCATGGTCGAACGCCATAAAACAAGAACTTGAGGCTATAGAAAAAAACATGACTTGGGAGTTTACAGAGCTTCCAAAGGAGAAGAAAGCCATCGACATGAGGGGGGTTTTCAAGATGAATTTGAATCCAGATGGATCAATTGGGAAACACAAAGCGAGCTTATTAGCTAGAGGTTTTCCCCATAAACTTGGGCTAGATTACTTTGAGGTGTTTGAATCTGTAGCTAGACATGAAATAACCAAGTTAGTGATTGCTATAGCTGCCAATAGGAATTGGTATATGAAACATCTGGATGTTAAATATGTATTTTTGAACGGTCTTTTACAAGAAGAAGTCTATGTGTCACAACCTCCTGAATTTGTGAAAAAGAATCAGGAAAGGACGATGTCCAAGTTGCATAAAGCTTTGTATGGATTTTAGCACGTGACTAGAGCTTGGAACTTGAAGATTGATTCTTTTTTCAAGAAGTAGGGTTTCAAAAGTGTGAGATGGAATACAACATTTATGTTCAGCATACTTCTAAAGGCAATATGATTCTATTGTGTTTTTATGTTGATGACATTTTGTTGCGAGGAGCTGTTTTGATGAGATAGTCAAGTTCAAGAAGGTGTTGATGAATGAATTTGAGATGATTGGCCTAGGAAAGATGATATACTTTCTAGGGATGGAGATTTTGTACTCTGAGAAGGGTATCATCCTCCATCAGCTAAAGTTTGAGCTTCTAAAGAGATTTGCGCTGACAAATAGCAAGTCTGTTGTCACACCTGCTAGGACGAATCACAAGCTAGAATCTGATGATAAGGGTGATGATGTAGATGCTACAATATTTAAACAGTTGGTAAGCTCACTGAGATATATCTCTAACATCATACTTGACATCAATTACGCAGTTGGAATGGTGAGTAGGTTTATGAATAAACCGAAGTGGTCACACTACCAAACAACTGTTAGGATTCTGAGGTATATTAGAGAAACTCTAAATGTGAGACAGAATGGATGTGCTACTCAGTTTCTGATTGGTACGGTGATAGATTTGACAGAAGAAGTACTTCTGGATATTTATTCAAATATCTGGGAAGTCTCATTTCTTGGTGCTCCAAGAAGCAACCAATGGTTGTGTTATCAAGTTGTGAAGTTGAGTACATTGCAAGAGCTTTATGTGGGTGTTAAGATGTGTGGTTAGTGAATTTGTTGCAGGATCTGAAGATCAAGGTGAAGAAACATGCGAAGTTGATGATTGACAACAAATCAGCTATAAGTATTGCTAAGAACCCAATACTGCATGGGAGAAGCAAGCATATTGACACGAAGTTTCACTATATGAGGAATCAAGTTTAGAACAGAGTGCTAGAAGTTATGCATTGTAGCATCCAGAAGAAACTTGTAGATGTTCTGACCAAAGTCGTCAAGACTAAACACTTCATCAATTTGAGGAATGGAATTGGTGTTGTTGATTTTAACTCTGAATGTGAATTAAGGGATGGTGTTGAAGTGTAATTACATATTCAGTATTGCTGTTAGATTGTTGTGAGCCTTGAGTTGAGCTTTAGCTAGCTGGCCTAATATGAGTTTAGTATATATTCCATTTGTGCTTTGTAATATATAGAAGAGTAAAATCATTCTTGTAACCGTTTCCAATTGATTAGAAAAGTTAGTTACACTTTCTCTCTCTTATTCCATCTTCATTTTGTTCCGTTGTGCACCAACAAACCTGAATTAAAAGAACAAAAAACAAAGTCTATATTGACAATGTCTTTGCATATAATATAATGTTAAATGTGATAAATGATAACGGTGATCATAAATCAAAGCCTATTAAAAATTATAGACAAAGTAAAAAATTATCTAAAATGAAATGATGTAAATAAAGTAGAATTAAATCCACTTTACAATCTCTATGATTGAAGTTATAAATAATTGATGAAGATAATGAATATACTAATGTGACTTCAAATATTTTATATATGTAGAAGTCTTTCAGAATTTAGGACACAAACAATGTTGACATTATATTTCTAAAACTTTATTGTTTTTACTCCCAATTTATTTTGATATGATAATGTCAGTTTTATGATAAGCCATGAAGCTTCAAAATTTAGTTAACAATGTTTTGTAATATACAAAAGTACATGAGACTTGTGTATTGCATAAGTCGAAAGTCTAGTTATAATCAATTGAATCATATCATGAAAATCTCTCAATTGGGGATGCAGACGAAGTGGATTGGAGCTTTATCTAACAATTTTCTCTTATATTATTGGGTTGATTTAAAGACTTGACAACTCTTTTGTATGTCATTGGTAAGTTCAAATGATTAATTTGTCATGAAGTTGAAGCCAACGTAGAGACAAGAAGAAGATGAACATCACTACTACTTTAGATTCTTTCCCACACCCTTCTAATTCACCAGCCAACAACTCAAGATCAGTTCCTTAGTATAATACTCCCTCCGTCTCATAATAAATGTCTTATTTGAGCAATGCGCAGTTTTTAAGAAAATGATTGAATGTGTTAGTTTTAGTAAAAAAGTTAATATCATTTACTAGAATACTCCTATTAATAGTAGTTGAATAACGTGAAAGTTAATAAATAGGGGTATAATACTGGAAAAATAATAATGATTGATGCATTATAATTGTAAATGGACAATTAATTTGAGACAAGAAAAAATGCAAATGAGACACTTATTATGAGACGGAGGGAGTATTTGTTAAGGTGGTCCTTAAAGAGACCCATAAGATGTTCAAGAGTTATAAACACTTTTATGTTAGTTGTTTTGTTAAACTATTGTAGTGTCAGATGCTTAAATGTATATTTGCAAATTAGAGTGAGTTAATCAAATGTGATTAGTTCCAATCTATTTTAGAAACCGATTTGTGATGAAATAAAAGTTATGATATGTGAAGTTGAAATAGAATGTGCACTACGCCGTTCAAGGGCTTTAAAAGCGCTTTTATTGGCCTTTAACAGCGCTTTAAAGCGCTGCCAAAGCCAGCGCTGCTATAGGCTACGAAAGCGCTTTTAAAAGCGCTCTGGTAGGCCCCCCCTATAAGAGCGCTTTTATGGAAAAAGCGCTCTTGTAGGCCCCCCTTTAAGAGCGCTTTTCAGGAAAAAGCGCTCTGGTAGGCACCCCTATAAGAGCGCTTTTTTCAAAAGCGCTTTCGTATGTTGCGTTTTTTTTTTTTTATGCTTTTTATTATTTCTAAACCTGCACTTTTTGGCAGCAATATTTTAGAACCTGTAATTTACTATTTTTTGGCAGTATTTTTTCATGAACCTATAATTTATCATTTCAAATCGATATATACCATTATAATCGATATCGATTATATACAAATAAAGTATTATATTATATACCATTAATGTAAATCAAAATACATATATACATATTTCTAAACCAAAACAACTAAACCAATTCACATGTTTCTAAACCAAAACAACTAAATGGGAAACAACTTCCGAGTTCTTATGCAACCAATGTACGCTTCCTGTATTATCTGGAGCTATGTTGTATTGATGCTTTAGTGGAGAACCAGTAGTCACCTGAGCTATGTTGTATTGTGTCACAGAATATGAATCAAATAACTGTACCCCGAACGATCCTGCCACAGAAGACGACTTCGGGGTACATTACTTGATTCATATTCTGTGGAACATAATCGGAAGGGGCACATTGTGTTCTATCCTTTACCAATCCATCCACTGTTTGAAGCTCAACCTACAATAGAAAAACGTGATTATTTACACAACATTCACATTAAACTTAGAAGTAAACTTTGAAGCTCAACCTACAATAGAAAAACGTAATTAGTGTTGGAGCTAAAGGTGCAGAACCTTTGCCTTGCAACTGTGAAAAAAAAACTATAGAGCATGAATATGTGAAAGTTCTAGAATATGTGAAACTACATTGATATTTTAAAATAGTCCTTGACATTCATAATGACAAATCTACAATGACTAATTTGATTGAGAATATTCAAACCGGGGTTTTGTTAACCGCAAATAGAATCCAACCAACCGGGGTTTTGTTAACCGCAAATAGAATCTGCCCTAACTCAGATTTTAATTCCGAAAAGAATTCCTCGTTTAATCTGCATAACAAAACACTCCATCACAACAGAATACAAGTACAATACAAATCACATTCACTCAGAAAAGTACTACGATACGAACCGAGGTCTCATTCTGGCAATCTCAAATTCAAAATCCTGAGCTTCATTGTCAAGTAAGTATTCAATCAGCTCTTTTGGAGTTTCAGGAACTTTACGTGACTGAGCAAATAAAAAATTAACAAACTTTAGTTACTAAATAATATATAAATGATCACTTTTCAGATTCCTTATATCAAAAAAGGTCAAACACTAAAATAATTGAGTATGAACCATTATACCAAAACAACAAATTATGAGAAGCAAAAGCTGAGCCAACATCACAAAAACCATACAAAAATTTCAAACATCATACAAAAGCTGAGCCAACATCACAAAAACCCTAAAAAAATTTCATGTTAGAACAAGATTTGTTCTTATCAATTATCTTAGTTTTGATGATAACAATAATATGAATTTTGCTTAAGATAATATGGTACTTTAATCCAATGCAATTTCCCTTTCAGGAAATATATATAAAGAGTACGCATGATTCAGCGCTCAGAAGTTGTATCTCAAATGGTTCAGCATGCAACATCAGAACATGGTCTGGCAAGACATCAGAAGATGGTCGAAGCAGAATCAGAACATGGGTCTATGGAAGCATCAGAAGAACGTGAGATCAGAAGCACTGAAGATCAGAAGATGGTATCACGCTCAGAAGCACTTCAAGGTCAGAAGATCAGAAGATGCTATGCACCAAGCTGTTTTGACTCTGATGATATTCAAACGTCGTATTCACAAACATCAGATCAGAAGGAAGTACAGGTGGCAGACTACGCTGACTGACAAAAGGAACGTTAAAAGCTACTAAAGGCTACGTCAGTAGACACAGCGTGAACAAGGCTCGAGGTAGTTGACAAAAGCGTATAACATTAAGTGCAATGCTGTACGGAACACGCAAAGCATTAAATGCATTCAACGGTCATCTTCTCAACGCCTATAAATATGAAGTTCTGATGAGAAGCAAGGTTACTAATTCTCAACAACTCTGAACGAAAATAAACTTGCTGAAACGCTGTTCAATCAAAGCTCAGAATCTTCATCAACTCACTACATTGCTGTTGTAATATTTTAGTGAGATTAAGCTTAAACGTTAAGAGAAATATCACAGTTGTGATTATCGCTTTTAAGAAGCATTTGTAAACTCTTGAATAGATTACATTAAGTTGTAAGGAACTAGAGTGATCAGTGTGATCAGTATACTCTAGGAAGTCTTAGCAGTTGGCTGAGCAGTTTGTAACTAGAGTGATCGTGTTGATCAGAATACTCTAGGGAAGTCTTAGGAGTGAACTAAGCCTAGAGTGATCGTGTTGATCAGTAGACTCTAGAAAAGTCTTAGAGGGTATCTAAGCAGTTGTTCCTGGAGTGATCAGTGTGTGATCAGAAGACTCTGGAAGACTTAGTTGCGGACTAAGTGGAAAACCATTGTAATCCGTGCGATTAGTGGATTAAATCCTCAGTTGAGGTAAATCATCTCTGCGGGGGTGGACTGGAGTAGCTTCGTTAACAGCGAACCAGGATAAAAATAATTGTGCATTTTATTTTTATCGTCCAAGTTTTAAAGTCACACTTATTCAATCCCCCCCTTTCTAAGTGTTTTTCTATCCTTCAATTGGCATCAGAGCGCCGGTTCTAAGGTGCAAGCACTTAACCGTGTTTAGAAAAGATTCAGGAAGAGAAAAACGCTTCATTTAAAAGATGGTTGATGAAAGTGGAAAGTCTACATCTACACCTGCATCTACATCTGGCTCTGCTGAGCAATACAACGGAAACAATGGTTATACTAGACCGCCGGTATTTGATGGTGAAAACTTTGAATACTGGAAAGATAAACTGGAAAGTTATTTTCTGGGTCTAGATGGTGATCTATGGGATCTTCTAATGGATGGTTACAAACATCCAGTAAATGCCAGTGGCGTGAAGCTGTCAAGGCAAGAAATGAATGATGATCAAAAGAAGCTTTTCAGGAATCATCATAAATGTAGAACTGTTTTGCTGAATGCTATCTCTCATGCTGAGTATGAGAAGATATCTAACAGGGAAACGGCCTATGACATATATGAGTCCTTGAAAATGACTCATGAAGGAAATGCTCAAGTCAAGGAGACAAAAGCTCTTGCCTTAATCCAGAAGTATGAAGCCTTCAAGATGGAGGATGATGAAGACATTGAAAAGATGTTTTCGAGATTTCAAACTCTGACTGCTGGATTGAGAATTCTTGACAAAGGATACACCAAGGCTGATCATGTGAAGAAGATCATCAGAAGCTTACCCAGAAGATGGGGTCCTATGGTGACTGCATTCAAGATTGCAAAGAATCTGAATGAAGTTTCTCTGGAAGAGCTTATAAGCGCCTTGAGAAGTCATGAAATAGAGCTGGACGCAAATGAGCCTCAAAAGAAAGGTAAGTCTATTGCATTAAAATCAAATATCAAGAAATGCACTAACGCTTTTCAGGCCAGAGAAGAAGGTCCTGAAGAATCAGAATCTGAAGAAGAAGATGAACTGTCCCTGATCTCCAGAAGGCTAAATCAACTCTGGAAGACCAAGCAAAGGAAGTTCAGAGGCTTCAGAAGTTCAAGGAAATTTGAACGTGGAGAATCTTCTGATGAAAGAAGATTTGACAAGAAGAAGGTCATGTGCTATGAATGCAATGAGCCTGGACACTACAAGAATGAATGTCCAAATCTTCAGAAGGAAAGTCCCAAGAAAAAGTTTCATAAGAAGAAAGGTCTTATGGCAACCTGGGATGAGTCAGAAGATGATTCAGAAGATGAGCAGGCCAACTGTGCGCTGATGGCGACAGAAGATGACGGATCAGAATCTACATCAGAATCAGACTCTGAAGAGGTATTTTCTGAACTTACTAGAGGTGAGTTAGTTTCCGGTCTAACTGAACTTCTGGAACTCAAGTCTCAGATTAGTCTCAAATACAAAAAGCTGAAAAAGCAATTTGAATTTGAAACAAAGAAGCTTGAGTTGGAAAATTCTGAATTAAAAGACAAACTTTTAAAATTATCCAATGATGTTGGATCTCCTTCTAATTCAGAAAAGTCCACTCCTGGTCTAAACCATATTCTGAAAGAATATGATTTAAGTTTCAGGAAGTTCTTATCTAGAAGTATTGGCAGAAGTCAGCTAGCTTCTATGATATATGCCGTATCTGGAAACAAAAGAGTTGGCATTGGTTTTGAGGGTGAAACCCCATACAAACTTGAACCTGTTGATGAAATGAAAATTACATACAATCCATTGTATGATCAGTTCAAGTATGGCCACTCTCATGATATTAGGCACACTTCACATGCTCAAAGTTTTCACATAACACACACCAAAAAGCATGTGACACAACCTAGGAAATATCATGAAACTCACATTAAGAATTATCATGCTGTTCCTTCTATTGCTTATAATGTCAAACCCAAGTTCAATCAGAACTTGAGAAAATCTAACAAGAAAGGACCCAAGAAAATGTGGGTACCTAAGGATAAGATTATTCCTATTGCAGATATCCTTGGCTGCAAGAAGGACAAAGCACAACATGTCATGGTACCTGGACTCTGGATGCTCACGACACATGACAGGAAGAAGGTCTATGTTCCAAGACCTGGTGCTTAAGTCTGGAGGAGAAGTCAAGTTTGGAGGAGATCAGAAGGGCAAGATAATTGGCTCTGGAACTATAAAGTCTGGTAACTCTCCTTCCATTTCTAATGTACTTCTTGTTGAAGGATTAACTCATAACCTCTTATCTATCAGTCAATTGAGTGACAATGGTTATGATATAATCTTTAATCAAAAGTCTTGCAAGGCTGTAAATCAGAAGGATGGCTCAATCCTATTTACAGGCAAGAGGAAGAACAACATTTATAAGACAGATCTGCAAGATCTTATGAGTCAGAAGGTGACCTGTCTTATGTCTGTTTCTGAAGAGCAGTGGGTCTGGCACAGAAGATTAGGTCATGCTAGTTTGAGAAAGATTTCTCAGATTAACAAACTGAATCTGGTCAGAGGACTCCCTAATCTGAAATTCAAATCAGATGCTCTTTGTGAAGCATGTCAGAAGGGCAAGTTCTCCAAACCTGCATTCAAGTCTAAGAATGTTGTTTCTACCTCAAGGCCATTAGAACTCTTGCACATTGATCTGTTTGGACCAGTCAAAACAGCATCTGTCAGAGGAAAGAAATATGGATTAGTCATCGTAGATGATTATAGCCGCTGGACTTGGGTAAAATTCTTAAAACACAAGGATGAGACTCATTCAGTGTTCTTTGTTTTCTGCATTCAGATTCAATCTGAAAAAGAGTGTAAAATCATAAAGGTCAGAAGTGATCATGGTGGTGAATTTGAGAACGGATCCTTTGAAGAATTCTTCAAAGATAATGGTATTGCCCATGATTTCTCTTGTCCTAGAACTCCACAGCAAAATGGGGTTGTAGAACGAAAGAATAGGACTCTGCAAGAAATGGCCAGAACCATGATCAATGAAACCAATATGGCTAAGCATTTCTGGGCAGAAGCAATAAACACTGCATGCTATATTCAGAATAGAATCTCTATCAGACCTATTCTAAATAAGACTCCTTATGAATTGTGGAAGAATAGAAAGCCCAACATTTCATATTTCCATCCTTTTGGATGTGTATGCTTTATTCTGAACACTAAAGATCATCTTGGTAAGTTTGATTCCAAAGCTCAAAAGTGTTTCCTTCTTGGATATTCTGAACGCTCAAAAGGCTACAGAGTATACAATACTGAAACATTGGTTGTAGAAGAATCAATCAATATCAGGTTTGATGATAAGCTTGGTTCTGAAAAACCAAAGCAGTTTGATAATTTTGCAGATTGTGATATTGATATATCAGAAGTTGTTGAGCCAAGAAGCAACGCATCAGAAGCAGAGCTCCTCAGAAGCAAAGAACCAGAAGATCAAGTATCAGCTTCTCTGGAGGATCTAAGTATTTCTGAAGAACCATCTGTCAGAAGATCATCCAGACTCATCTCTGGTCATTCAGAAGATGTCATTCTTGGAAAGAAGGATGATCCAATCAGAACAAGAGCATTCCTTAAGAACAATGCAGATTGTCAATTAGGTCTTGTATCTTTGATCGAGCCAACTTCTGTTGATCATGCTCTAGAAGATCCAGACTGGATAATTGCTATGCAAGAAGAACTGAATGAGTTTACAAGGAATGATGTTTGGGATCTTGTTCCAAGACCAGATGGATTCAATATAATTGGTACAAAATGGGTCTTCAGAAACAAGCTCAGTGAGAAAGGTGAAGTGGTAAGAAACAAAGCCAGACTGGTGGCTCAGGGTTATAGTCAACAAGAAGGGATTGATTATACAGAAACCTTTGCACCAGTGGCCAGGTTAGAATCTATTCGTCTATTAATTTCTTTTGCCACTCAACATAACATCACTCTCTATCAAATGGATGTTAAGAGTGCCTTCTTAAATGGTTATATAGATGAAGAAGTTTATGTCCATCAACCTCCTGGTTTTGAAGACTCTATGTCTCCGAATCATGTGTTTAAACTAAAGAAATCATTATATGGATTGAAGCAAGCTCCCAGAGCTTGGTATGAACGCTTAAGTTCTTTCCTTCTAGATAATGGTTTCACTAGAGGAAAAGTGGACACTACTCTCTTTTGTAAAACCTTTGAAAAGGATATTTTAATTTGTCAAATATATGTAGATGATATTATTTTTGAAACATCTAATGCTACACTTGGAAAGGAGTTTGCTAAGTCTATGCAGGCTGAGTTTGAAATGAGCATGATGGGAGAACTCAAGTATTTCCTTGGAATACAAATAAATCAAACATCAGAAGGAACATATGTTCACCAAACCAAGTATGTGAAGGAACTTCTGAAGAAGTTTAATCTTCTGGACTGCAAAGAAGCCAAAACCCCTATGCATCCAACATGCATCCTAGGTAAGGATGAGGTAAGTAAGAAGGTAGATCAGAAGTTATACAGAGGTATGATTGGATCTCTTCTATATCTGACTGCTTCTAGACCTGACATTTTGTTCAGTGTTTGTTTGTGTGCTAGATTCCAATCAGATCCTAGAGAATCTCATTTAACTGCTGTTAAGAGAATTCTAAGGTATCTGAAAGGTACTACTAATGTTGGCTTAGTTTACAGAAAATCTAAAGAATACAACTTAGTAGGATTCTGCGATGCTGATTATGCTGGAGATAGAATTGAAAGAAAAAGTACTTCAGGATGTTGCCAATTTCTTGGAAGTCATTTGATCTCCTGGTACAGCAAGAAGCAAGCAACTATTGCTCTATCAACGACAGAAGCAGAATATGTAGCTGCTGCTGGTTGTAGTACACAGATGCTCTGGATGAAGAGTCAGTTAGAAGATTATCAGATATTTGAGAGTAACATTCCTATATTCTGTGATAATACTTCTGCTATATGTTTATCTAAGAATCCTATTATTCATTCAAAAGCTAAACATATTGAGATTAAACATCATTTCATAAGGGACTATGTTCAGAAGGGTGTCATATCTTTAAACTTTGTTGATACAGACCATCAATGGGCTGATATCTTTACAAAACCCCTGGCTGAAGATAGGTTTAAGTTCATTCTGAAGAACATCAGTATGGATTTATGCCCAGAATGAGAAGATGAGAAGTTCTCATGTATGAGTATCTTCTGAAATGAATGTGGAACATTTTTTTGTCAGTAGTTCTGATTGAAATCTTTTAGAAATTATGATTCGGTTATTACTAACGTTTCATTGTCTAAGTTGATTCAGAACCTCTTTTAAAGCAAAACAGCTATTACGTTTTATCTCGGGATGGTAAACCTGTCGTTACTATTCGTGGATAAACGTGCGTGCAGTTGAAGGGACGCCGACCATAGGTAACTGTGCTAGTCACCTCATTTGTCTTTATTATCTCTCCTCACGTCACGTAACATTAAATGCTTTTCTTCATTCGTTTCACTTTATTTTCTTTAAATTCTCTTCAAAATGGTTTTTGGTTTCCTATCTCTTCGTCTTCCTCTTAAAGTTTTTTCTCTCTCTCTCTCTCTCTCTCTCTCGTTTTTCTTTTCTTCTCTCAAAACCTAGCGTTCACTCTAAGTCTGTTGAAGCTCCATGACTCAAAGGCGACAGATCTCTGTGCATCTCGGGATGGCACTTCTAATACCGCTCAAGTCAGACTCTTCTTTGATGTTGTTATCAACTTTCATCCAAAGACAGAAGACTTTCTTGAGTTATGGGAGGAGGTTAAGAATGATATTCTTGACTCCTATGTTGAGGGAAAGCCCCGTTTGCAACATTAGCTCTCTGTCTGTGAACTGTCCCTCACTTCCTCCTTGGTTCTGGGATCTCTCCTACAGTGGAGGTTTCAGTCTGGAAGACAAGAAGTCCTCCGGGATTCTTGATGGGTTGACACAGAGCGTGTCTAGCTAGGGTTCTGTTTTTAATTTTTTGTAGTGATTTCCTCTTTGGAAACTCTACTTTGTATTTGCTAGGAATGTTTCTCATCTTGTTAAACATAGGAACCTTTTGTAATATCTTTTGATTATCAATGAAAAGTTTCTTTGTATTTTACATTCCAGTAAATGTCTTATTTGTCGTTTTATGCATCTGAATTTTTTAAAAATATTCTTTTTGATGTTATGACAAAAAGGGGGAGAAGATAAATGATAAATGACTTGATTAATCTATCAGTTGCTGGGTAAAGGCTCCCACACATTCACTAACAAGAACTGCAAGTTCTACATGGTTTAAGTGTTTTGCAGGTACACAGAAGTGAAGTGAATCTTCAGAAGCAAACACTAGAAGCAAAACCATAAGAAGCGTTATTCTGTAAAAGGAATAAGCTCTTGGAAACTGAAGCAAGCTGAGTGCTGTCAAGCTTCAGAGATCAGAAGCAAGAAAGAAGAATGAATCAGAAGCACTGATAATAGAATTTGAATATCATTGTCTATCCTGTCCTGACAAAATTCTATTTGCTATGATACATATAATGTTATGGCTCTGATACATTATTTGCTCTGATACATTATTTCAGCCTATATGGCTCTGATACATATAATGTGTTCAAACATACATTTTATGTTCTAACTCGTTCATGCTGACTTTTGTCGTTTACTTTTTTGTTCTGTAACATTTCAGGATGTAGAGATGCTCTGATGATGCTCTGGTACATTCAACAATGTTCTGATACAAATCTAGCATGAAGTGATGTTGGTAGACATTCAAAGTTCTGAAGCTATCCGAGGGAAGCAGAAATCAGAAGATGTGAATGTTCTAAAAGATCCATAAAATTCAAATTCTGAAGTTGTCCTGAATGGAAGCAGAAGTCAGAAGCTGTGAATGTTCTGAAGATCAAAGAAAGTCAAGTTCTGAAGCTGTCCTGAATGGAAGCAGAAATCAGAAGCTGTGAGTGTTCTAAGGATCTAAAGAAATTCAAGTTCTGAAGCTGTCCAATGGAAGCAGAAGTCAGAAGCTATGAATTCTCTGAAGGCAGAAAGCTTATATGATCGTCTCTACCGAAATAATCAGGGAAGTCTTTTATCAAAGTTCTTCGAGTATTTATTTCAGGGGGAGATTATTTATCTCAGGGGGAGATTGTTAATCTCAGGGGGAGACATATTCATATGCTTATGCTATAGCTGTGTAATTTGTCTTTTGCCGTCTACTCTTTCTGATCGCAAATTCATATCATTTATATATGTTTTTGTCATCATCAAAAAGGGGGAGATTGTTAGAACAAGATTTGTTCTTATCAATTATCTTAGTTTTGATGATAACAATAATATGAATTTTGCTTAAGATAATATGGTACTCTAATCCAATGCAATTTCCCTTTCAGGAAATATATATAAAGAGTACGCATGATTCAGCGCTCAGAAGTTGTATCTCAAATGGTTCAGCATGCAACATCAGAACATGGTCTGGCAAGACATCAGAAGATGGTCGAAGCAGAATCAGAACATGGGTCTATGGAAGCATCAGAAGAACGTGAGATCAGAAGCACTGAAGATCAGAAGATGGTATCACGCTCAGAAGCACTTCAAGGTCAGAAGATCAGAAGATGCTATGCACCAAGCTGTTTTGACTCTGATGATATTCAAACGTCGTATTCACAAACATCAGATCAGAAGGAAGTACAGGTGGCAGACTACGCTGACTGACAAAAGGAACGTTAAAAGCTACTAAAGGCTACGTCAGTAGACACAGCGTGAACAAGGCTCGAGGTAGTTGACAAAAGCGTATAACATTAAGTGCAATGCTGTACGGAACACGCAAAGCATTAAATGCATTCAACGGTCATCTTCTCAACGCCTATAAATATGAAGTTCTGATGAGAAGCAAGGTTACTAATTCTCAACAACTCTGAACGAAAATAAACTTGCTGAAACGCTGTTCAATCAAAGCTCAGAATCTTCATCAACTCACTACATTGCTGTTGTAATATTTTAGTGAGATTAAGCTTAAACGTTAAGAGAAATATCACAGTTGTGATTATCGCTTTTAAGAAGCATTTGTAAACTCTTGAATAGATTACATTAAGTTGTAAGGAACTAGAGTGATCAGTGTGATCAGTATACTCTAGGAAGTCTTAGCAGTTGGCTGAGCAGTTTGTAACTAGAGTGATCGTGTTGATCAGAATACTCTAGGGAAGTCTTAGGAGTGAACTAAGCCTAGAGTGATCGTGTTGATCAGTAGACTCTAGAAAAGTCTTAGAGGGTATCTAAGCAGTTGTTCCTGGAGTGATCAGTGTGTGATCAGAAGACTCTGGAAGACTTAGTTGCGGACTAAGTGGAAAACCATTGTAATCCGTGCGATTAGTGGATTAAATCCTCAGTTGAGGTAAATCATCTCTGCGGGGGTGGACTGGAGTAGCTTCGTTAACAGCGAACCAGGATAAAAATAATTGTGCATTTTATTTTTATCGTCCAAGTTTTAAAGTCACACTTATTCAATCCCCCCCTTTCTAAGTGTTTTTCTATCCTTCATTTCAAACATCATACAAAAACCCTAAAAAAAATTCAAACATTATGAGAAGCAAAAGCTGAGCCAACATCACATGGTGCACACAATTTCCACCCTTGGAATCCCATTAAATCCGCTCAATCCTCACTCACATATGCCACAGACCCTAATATACAAACAAAGCAAAACAGGGCCGGGTTTGAAACCTCACACTCTCATCCTTGTTACCTCACTTTCATCTTCAACCTCACATTTCCAGAATTAGGGTTTCAAGAAACAACAAAATAGTGAAAGATGATAGAAGATTTACCTGCAAACGAAGCAGAAGAACGAAGCTGAAGAACGAAGCTGTGAGCGAAGCAGAAGAACGAACGGCGACGGCGGCGGCGGTTGGCAAGAAGAACGATGACGGCTGTGTGGAGGTTGGCGGCGACGGTACTGGGTTTGTGAAGAGAAACAGTGAAGAAACAATGAAGAAACAATGAAGAATGAAATACAGAACGCGCGTTTGTTTTAATTTGTTTTAAAAAATTTAATTTTAAAATGAGCTACTAAAGCGCTTTTCAAAAGCGCTTTCATAGGTATACCTATACCGGCGCTTTTTCTCTAAAAGCGCTTTCGTACCATATACCTAATTTTTCCTATACCAGCGCTTTTGGAAAGCGCTCTCGTATCCATCCTTTACCAGCGCTTTTTAGAAAGCGCTCTGGTACCCCCCCCCTTTACCAGCGCTTTCTATAAAGCGCTCTCGTAGCCCCCCCCTTTACCAGCGCTTTTTAGAAAGCGCTCTCGTACCCCCCCCCCCTTGCCAGCGCTTTTTTCCCTTGTTTTTTATTTTTGTTTTTTGCGCAACCTATAGCAGCGCTTTCGTAGATGCGCTGCTAAAGGACAAATTTGTTGTAGTGGTGATTTTGATGTATTTTGGTTGTCAATTATAATATAAAACTGAGTTTTGGTTATTTAAATGATTAGTGGATTAGTCATACCAAATGAAGATATACAAATATGAAGTAATTTTTTACGATCTGGCTTAATTAGTTTTGACTAGAAATAATTATCTAAATCCAAATAAATAATTGTTATCAAATCAATCTATAATTTAGCTTGAGATTTACTGTTATTTTTAAGGTAATCTTGTAGCTGTGTAGTTGGGAAACTTAAACTATATACTTTCGCTTTGCTACGACTTAGTTGTGCTTTTGCTAGATTATTTAAATATTAGTTTGAATTTTGCTACGAAAATTTGTCCAAGATAATTAACCACTCGATCCATGCTAGAGCCTATATTACAGTTAATCCATAGTAAATCTCCAACTAACTGTATTTGATAGAGATTAGCTTCGAACTAGCTGCTATATTTGTCGGAGCTAATTGCAGATTTTCTTGTTGTGGGGGACATTGTAGATTTTCTTGTTCTGGAAGACTGGAAATAACATTGAATTGTGGAATGAACTAGAATAAATTCTTTAAACTTTCTTCCCTTATTTATTCAACATTTAATATTCAATATTTATTAATATTTATGTTTGATTTAAAGTTTCATTTGAAAAACCCGGAAAGGTTTTAAAAATCAAAAAAATTCAAACCTTATTTTCTTGTGATTTTTTCAACTTCACACTCGTGTCATTAGTAATTTCTTATTCTTATTAAATATTTCATATTATACAATAATTTTTTTATTTTTTAAATCTAACTTTGAATTTTAATATTAAAATTGAAAGTTAGAGGTGGCATTCTGAATAAGCAACCAAGAAACGCAAGCATAAAAAAGTTATACTCCCTCCGTTCCTTGATAATTGTCACTTTTGTGAAAAAAATTTGTTTCTTTTTAAGTGTCACATTTCAAAGTTCAAGAAACTATTTTTGTTGTTTTGTCAAAATTACCCCTAATCATTATGATAGAGAGAGAGAGAGAAAAAGTTAAATAAAATATTAAAAAGTTTAGAGTATTATTGGAAAAAGAATAATCATTACTTAAAAAGAAACAATAACCATTGATTGTCTTGGTATGTGGAAAAACTTAAAAAGTGACAATTATAAAGGAACGGAGGGAGTATAATTAAGGATCGTGGCCTACAAAAGGAAGAAAAAAGTGATAGTTTTAGGCATGGAAACAAAAATTGTATTTGTGGATATCACGCCTCAACTTGTCTTGAGTTTCACGGATAATATTCGTATTAACTAAGTTCGAGTTTGAATTTGAGTTTTTTCTGATTTTAAAATACAAGGATGAGGTGGATAATCGTGACAATAGTATCCATCACTGTCTCGTCTCCAAATCCAATCCATTTATTTCAATATCAACTTGTATTAACAATTTCAATGAACAATGACGTAACATATTCTTGGTTATTTGGTTATGTGTTTTACTTTGTTAATTATTTGTATTGTAATAATGTATGTTATTGTTAGTTTGGATGATACATGTTACGTGTTTGGGGTAGATTATAGATTTTAAAAAAAATGATTATTATATTTTTAAGAGTTGATTTCACTCCAAAGTAATGTATATCTAACTTTTTTTGTATATAAAATACTCCGTCCTCTTTAAAATTAGTATCTTTTCAGGAAAAAAATTGTTTTAAAATAAATATTATTCTCACTTTTTAATGTAACAATGATTACTATTTTTATAATTTTTTTTTAATTATTAGTCTGTACACTATTTTTAACATATTAATAGGATTAATTTAGTAAAGTATTATATTTTACGATAATATTATTGTACTTTTTAATCCATATACAAAAAATTTTAAACGACATTTATTTTTGAAAGAGACGAAGAGGAAGCAGATGAATTAGAATTTTTAAAACAAAAATGAAATTCATGCTATAATACGACAAAAAAAGAAAACCTAGATACGAATCGAATATTGATGAGCAAATAGTAGAACCTCCCTTGCAAAAATGGCAAAATGTGTTAGCAACTTAGCATAGTATATATAGCTCATAGCCCAATAGCATCATCGTTTATAGTAGTAGTACTGTGCCTACTCAATCCCTATTCCTTTCAATCAAAGTTTTCTACCATGCATCAATCAATTGGTCACTTCTTACTAGCCAGCTCGTGAGTAGTAGCAGTAGTAGTAGTAAGAAAACTGAATTGATTCTTAATTATCGTTATCGAACTACACACAAAAACAGTTGAAATGAATTAATTGGAGAAATTAAACACAAAAACTGATAAGATACGATTTGATTAACTTTACGTAAAGAAACAGTAAAATAGCAACCTAGACTTTAATTGTATAAAAAGTAATATTAGCATTTTAATGTAACACATGGAAATAGCAAAGTTTCTGATCTACATAAGACAAGATCAAGGTTGGTTCATACTACATGACACATGCATGTTGATATCAAATCTTTGTCTTACGTAGAGAGAGAGAGAGGACTTATGAGAATGTGTTGTCCCATCACTAATTGTTATACTAGTATGAATTTTGAAAAGGCTCAACATTGTAAGAACTCTATATATATTCTCACCTTCTTGACCCACTCCTATTTTTGCCCATTCGAATCATATTTCACATCCACCACTCTCTTCCTATAGCATGCAATATAATGTAGAGAATTACTACTTGTATTTTTAACTAATAGTTTGGTTTGGTTTTGGTAGGTGAGGTCGATCGCTCACTTCAATAGAGCGTTGGAAGAAAGAATTCAAGGATTGTTTTCCCATAAATAAAATAGGTTGATGCTGTGTCATTCCTTTTGACATATACTACTTCCTCTGGTCTCATTTATAAGAAAAGATTCTCTTTTTAGATACATTGAATAAATAATATATCTGGACAACATACTATTTAAATACATTATTTATTTAATGTATCTAAAAAAAGAATATTTATTTATAAATAGGACCGGGGGTAGTATTATACTACTTCCTCCGTCCCACAATGAGTGATTCAGTCCATCATTTCACACAGATTAAGAAAAGTTGTTAAAAGCAAGAGAGAGGATAGTATTCTTACTATAGTACTCTTATTATGTATTGGGAATGATGAAACTTTTATTAATTAAAGGGTAAAATTAGAAAAAGTGTATTAGAAATTGAAATAGATCAATCATTTTGGGACATCATTTTATTCCAAATAGATCACTCATTGTGGGATAGAGGAAGTATTTAGGAAGAGTTTCTTACACATTTCAACACTCTTATTTTCAATTTTTAATATTTTTTAATAAGCTCTTTTTATTCGATTGAAATTTAAATGAGTTCCACTAATTTTATGAAACCTAGCATTCGATTGAATTATAACAAATTAAAAGAGAGTGTGAGATGAATGCAAACTAGGTTAGTTAAGCATAACATGCATTTACACCATGAGGAAGTTTGGTTCATCATGCACATGTATAGAAGAAGAGTGCATGGTGACATGATTATCTCTTCATTAGTTCTCAATACATTCCTCCATGCACTCATGCACTAATCATTATATATATTAGAGAGAGAGGAGATATCAAATTACATCTAAAGGGTTACGCCACGAGTTACACTAGCTCTTAAATTCATTTTTAATTAATATTTTTTAAAAATAACTATTGGATTGAAACATATTATCATATAAATCATACTTATAAAGTTTGAGATTAATCTATAATGATTTACTATGTCATTGAATTACTTCAAAATTAACATTATATAAAAGTTCATTTTAACGTTAATCATTTGATATCTTGATGGTATAGTAAACCATTATAAATTAATCTCAAATTTTATAGGTATGGTATATATGATATTATGTTTCAATCCAACCGTTGATTTTTAAAAATATTTAATCAAAATAAAATTACGAGCGAGTGTAACTCGTGGTATAACTTTTCGGGTTTAATTTGATCTCTCCTTAATATATATATATATATATATATATATATATATATATATATATATATATATATATATATATATATATATATATATATATATATATATATATATATATATATATATATATATATATATATATATATATAAGGAGGGATCAAATTACACCCGAAGAGTTACACCACGAGTTACACCCGTTCAATAACTACATCTCGAAATAATATTTTTTAAATTCAACCGTTGGATTGAAACATAATATCATATAGATCATTCCTATAAAGTTTGAGCTTAATCTATAATGATTTACTATATCATCAAGATATCCAAAGATTAACGTCAAAATGAGCTTTCATATAACGTTAATTTTGATGTTATTCAATGACATAGTAAATCATTATAGATTAAGCTCAAACTTTATAGGAATGATCTATATGATATTATGTTTCAATCCAACGGTTGAATTTAAAAAATATTATTTCGAGATGTAGTTATTGAACGGGTGTAACTCGTGGTGTAACTCTTCGGGTGTAATTTGATCCCTCCTCTCTCTCTCTCTCTCTCTCTCTCTATATATATATATATATATATATATATATATATATATATATATATATATATATATATATATATATATATATATATATATATATATATATATATATATATATATATATATATATGGAGCGTATCCGGTGAGAACTGATAACTATTGTGAGAAATGAGAACTAACGATATCAATCGTTTGATTTTATTAACGCTTAGGATTTATTTATTTTATATAGAGATCACCTTATTGAATTTTTTTCTTTTATGTTTAAGATTTACAAATTCTATAATAAGAGAATTTTACCATAAATAATTTTCTATTTCTTATTCTAACATTTAGAATAAATTAAAGACTATTTTGTTTCTATTTTTTTTATTTGACAAAATTAAACAAATAACAAGATTTAAAATTTTAATTTTCCAACATCCAATATGCACCTCAACTATTATAATATTGTTAAAATGGTAGAATTTATTTTAAATTGTCTGAATTATAGAATTTACAAAAATGAATAATATCCTAACTTTCAAATAAATAAATAAATCAAACTAAACTATTGATAATAATAATAATAATTTCACATTATCGGATGTTTTAATAAAATTAAAATACACGTACTAAATAATTAATGTATTTTTCTTTAAAATAATCACAATACTAAAATATTTAAAATAAAAAAGTTGATTTTATTTATAATATTTTTTATACTTTAAAATTAAAATAGTTCTTTAATTTATGATAAATAAAATCAATTTTTTATTATTTTTGAATGTCTACTATTGTGACTATATTTTTGAGATGCATATTTTTTTTTTGGTTTATAACCACCCCCTCCCGATCGTAGTTGCGGGGGATCGAACCGTGGTCCTCCCTACCAAGTTCAGCGCCAATCACCACTGAACCAACTAATCTTGTTATTTGTTTAATTTTGTCAAATAAAAAAAATTAGAAAAAAATAGTCTTTAATTTATTCTAAATATCAGAATAATTATTTATGGTAAGATTGTCTTATTATAGAATTTGTAAATCTTAAGCATAAAAGAAAAAATTCAATAAGGTGATCTCTATATAGAATAAATAAATCCTAAGCGTTAATAAAATCAGACGATTGATATCGTTAATTCTCGTTTCTCACAATAGTTATCAGTTCTCACCGGATACGCTCTATATATATATATATATATATATATATATATATATATATATATATATATATATATATATATATATATATATATATATATATATATATATATATATATATATATATATATATATATATGAGGAGGGATATTCTTACTCCAAGAGTAAGTTATCAAGACTTACTCCTCATCATGACCATTGATTCTTCTCAATCTAATGGTTAAAATTAATGAGTATTATTTTTCTCACTCCACATTTAATTAATTTTTAATTTTAACCATTAGATTGAAAAGAATCAATGGTCATGATGAGGAGTAAGTCTTAATAACTTACTCCTGGAGTAAAAATATCCCTCCTCTATATATATATATATATATATATATATATATATATATATATATATATGATGTATTCTATGATAATGTTATTTTTATGGGAGAACACGAGATTAAATCAAAACCATTAGATATTAAAATAAATAATGAAGATTATCTGTCATTTTTTTTCTCTCTCCTCTATCATTTATTTAAACGATGGAGGGGAGAAAAAAAAAAGAATGACATAATATATTTTCAATAATGCATGTTATAATTATTTATTTTAATATCATTAAAAAGAATTCTTGATAATTAGTACATGTTAAATATTAATTTTTCATGCAATTCATTTCATCCATAAATAAATGCATTATTCCTCTTATAACATTTTAAGTATCAATTATCATTCAATATAATTTTTCTTATAAAAAAAGACCTAAACTAATATCAAAATAAATTTTAAAACCAAAATATTGGTTTACTTTAAAGGTACATGCAAATTACTTACTCGTAATAAATATATAGTTTACATTCATCACCCACTTATCTTTATTATTTTTTCAATTATACCAAACATATTATTAAGATCTCAATATATTTTCAATTTCAAATTGCACAAATTATAATTATTTATTAAAATAAATTAGTTGTATGAAAAATTAATATTTAACACACAATTTTCAAGTATATATCTCAAATCAAATATATTCTTAATTAATCAAATTCACATACTTAAATTGTTTGTAAATAATAATAAATAATACTTTTAACTTTTTTTACACAGAACATAACATATATGCTATATAGATTTTTAATAAAACTATTACCTTTTACGATATAAGAAAGCATCGGTGTTTATTTCTCCAGTAAATCGCAATCACAAATTAATCATAAAAAATCATAAATCAAAATCACATCAATTTTAAAAATTATATGAACTTAATTGTATATCTTTCTCTGTCACTAAAATTTGTTATTATCTCCTTTAAAATTACAATATTTAATATAAATCACAAATAAAGTATAAATTAAAGCGTGTGTTTACACCAAGTTTTAGGTTCCATTTGCCTCCACCAATTTAGGAGAATTATTTTGATGCAAATGGTTGATCAAGTGAATCTCCGTCAAGAAACTTTATAAACCTTAACATGAATGAATCGTGCATTCACATCAAACATATCAATCAACAATTAATTACAAAATAATATTTCCTCATTTATTCTTGTAAACAAGAAAAATAAAGAGTTACTATTTAGAAATAAATGTATACTTTTGAAACATAAAATTTTTGCCCACTTTTTTAGAAGTATATATATATATATATATATATATATATATATATATATATATATATATATATATATATATATATATATATATATATATATATATATATATATATATATATATATATATATATATATATAAATTGTACAATTGATAAGGAGAAACAATGTTTCAAGTTTCAACGGTTTCATTACGGTAATAGTAAAAAATATTATGAAAGGTTGTGTTGGTCTGGTGGTAAATGCCCCTTCCCTTCATCTGTCATGTTACACCCTACGATTGTACTTTTGGCCATATTTTATATTGTTCAAAATATTAAATAAAACTTAAAAATATATATTCCCACTAAAATTCAAACCTAACACCTCAATATTACCTCTAACTATTTCAACCGGTATGTCATTGTTTCCTCAATGACTTCTTTGTTAAAATATTATATAAATTTATATTCAGTATATTTTGGAAATTATTCAACACCTTATAAGCACCACATATTCCTTCATTTACTTAAGCTAAAGCTAAGTATGCTTCTAATTCTAAACCCCCATTAATCCAGCTAAACGCCCATTAGAAAAATGTTTTTAAGTCTCATCTTCAAGTATGATGTATAATAATACTTTAGATTTTAATGTCTTGTTATTATTCGAATAAGCATTATTACAATTGCATATTTCGCAATAAACTCTTAACTCGACCATTTATTCCATGGAGGTAATATATATTCCCCTCAATCAAAATTAATAATTGTGGTGAAAGGTAAAAGAGATACACACTCAAATCTCAGCACCAACAATCTTGTGATTATTTAAATAATGCCCTAGCTCCATAAGCAAAATGTTAGAATAAGATTTGATTATGTATTCAATCTTTAAGTTTAGATGATAATAATATATATATTTGTTATGCAACAATTTTGTACTCTAATAGTTTCTTAAGTGTGAAGATTCACTATTTTGGTTGATTGAGATTGTTGTCCAGAAAATCATCAGAATCAGTGTCATCACACATTAGAAGAACTATTCATCTAAATTCTAAAGTGACATCAGCAGTTCTGAAGAATGTTGAATGACTCATCAGAAAAAGGATTTACAAATATTCCGAAGCAGAGCTACTTTTCAAGATGAGAATTCAGCTCAGATACGCTATTCGCCTCCAGCTCAGAATTCAAAATATGTCATTCAGATAGGCTGCTGCTTATAACTCTGAAGACTTCTTTCTGCTTTTGAAGAATATTGTCTCTTGGAACATCTACGCTACACGATCTCTTCACTGCACTTTCTACTTTAGATAAGAAGTACATATCAAATGAAAAATGATCAGAAACTTGCAAAAGAAGCAATATGGTATAACAGTACATCACCTTTTCCATTTTTGCAAGACAGATTGTACGGTTTCGTATTTGGTGTGCTCTTTGTTCTCCACGAATTTTTAGAGCCGTTACGTCAAGGAAAGCTACGTATTGTCCTCTCTCAAAGGTCTTATTTTCACGGAACTATATATAAGAGACACTCTCATTTGATGATGTTGCTAATTCACAATGCTATTCAAGCTATATTCTCAAACTCAGCAAATCAACTTCAAAGAGAAAAAGAGAAATGAAGATCTTAGAAAAAATTGTACCAAACATTCCATTGTAAGAAACCTAGTTTCTAAGAATCTGTAAAAACATAAGAGATGTTGCTCATTAGATTGTGTTAACATTTGTGCTAAACAATTTATGTTTCAATTTGTTTTTTAGAAGCAATATCTTGTAAACATTACCATTTATAAATTTGTTGAAATTTGTATTCTTTTAGTGAGTACGTTGTTAGTCTGTATACTTGAGATGGCTAAGGTGTCTTTCTAGACTCTTAGAGGTTGTTTGTAATCTTTCAAGATTTGTGGATTAAGTCATTTTCTAAGGCAAAATCACCTTGGCGGATGGACAAGATTAGCGTTTTCTAAGGTGAATCTGGATAACCAAAAGTGTTCTTTTTCTTCTCCCTTTTAACTATCTCATCAACTATTGTGAATAGTTTCTCTTAAGAAGAATTTTTTTTATAAAACCAAATTCAAACCCCCCCTTTCTTGTATTTTTCTTTACCTTCAATTGGCATCAGAGCTCAGACTCTATGTTGATTTTTATATCAAACACTTTACCTTGTAGAGAGGTCTAGTGTGAGAAAAACTTTTATATTGCTGCTGCTTTTAATACTCTTGGAAGAGATACTTACAATGGCTAAACCTCTAGTCTTTGATGGAGAAAGATTTGATTACTAGAAACATAGACTAGAAAGTTTCTTTCTAGGATATGATATTGATCTCTGAGAGATTTTCACTAATGGTTATGTAGCACATGTTACTGTAATTGGTGTTCCCATCCCCACAAACAAAATGAATGATGAACATAAACGTGTGCTAAAAAAACATCACAAAGCTAGAACCATTATTCTTAACGCTATATCCTACGATGAATATGAAAAAATTACAAACAGAGATACATCAAAAGACATTCTTGACTCTTTAAGAATGACACATGTAGGCAATGATCAAGTAAAATAAACTAAGGCATTGACCTTAATTTAAAAGTATGAAGCCTTCAAGATGAAAGAAGAAGAAACTATTGAGACTATGTTCTCAAGGGTTCAAACTTTAGTCGCAGGACTCAAGGTTCTGGACAAAAGTTATACCATTGTTGATCCTGCTAAGAAGATCATCATAAGTTTTCCCGAGAAATGAAGACTTATGGTAACTGCGCTAAAACTTGAAAAGGATACGAACAACATAACTCTTGAGGAGCTGGTTAGCTCTCTCAGAAGTCACGAAATAGAGGTAGCAGAAGTTGAACCTCATAAAAGAGGAAAATCAATTTCTCTAAAGTCCAGATAAAAAAGGAATAAGTCAGAAAAGAATAAGGTCTTCCAAGCTGGAGAATTAGAAGATTTTGACGATGAGATTTTTTATTATGAAGACGAGTTGTCACTTCTTTTCAGAAGAGTTAAACAACTTTGGAAGAAAAGACAAAATAACTTCCATGGATCCATAAATAGATAAGATCGCTTATAAACATCTGGATGCAAGGAGTCAGAACACTACAAAAACTAATGTCTAAAGCTTAAGAAAGAAAGCACCAGAAAAGAAGACTTCAGAAAAGGAAGCTTCAGGGGCAAGAAGAAATGTCTCGTGGCAACATGGGATGATTCTCACTCTGAAGCATTTGTGTATGACTTTGATGAGGAGCATGCAAACATAGCATTTACGACTACAACATCGGAAGGACACTCAACAGATACTGAGTCTGACTTAGACCAAGTATTTTCCAAACTTTCTCGTTCTGAATTAGAACTAATTTTATCTGAATCTCTGAAAAGATATTAGAAGCTTCAACGAAAATTCAAGTACCTCAAAAGTGTTCATAAATATGAAATTGAAGAATATGGTTTAATTTATTATATTATTATCATTGTTGATGTTGTTATTATTATTATTATTATTATTATTATTATTATTATTATTATTATTTTGTTTAGTTTATTATATTATTATTTTTGTTATTATTATCATTGTTCTGGACTGGGCCAAGATTTGGCCCAGTCTACTTTCGACCCAATTGGACTTGAAGGCCCAAATTATCCCTAAGCCCATAAGAAGCAAACAGTGCTCGGCTCCTTTGAGACCCAACGACAATAAAGCACTGCATCAAGTGCTCGGCGTAAGGTGCTTCCCGCGAGCATCTCATCTGACGAGGGTCTACCGCCTCGTCTAGACCCAGACATACCAAGCACGCTCTCAGTGAGCGTCTCCTCCACCGAGGACCCTTCTCCTCGTGGCCCTATGCCGGGGACCCTCCTCCTCGTAGGGTTCTTTCATATCCAGTCCCCCGAATAATATGGAGTCCACGTAATCCCTAAAAGAACGCGTCTCCCTTAAAATTCGGAGTGGTTGACCAGGACGGAGAGCACGCACCTCTAATATTTCCGCCTAGGAATCCTGGCAGTCTCCTAATTGGGCTTGGGTATCCAGTCCAATAGCGAGATCTTAGCCTAGCGCTGAGGTCAGGTATTCATTCTCTTCTAACTTTTACCTTGTACTTGCGCTCTGTTGCTCGTATTCTCACTTTGGCATCGGAGTACCTTGCAGGTACACTCCCCCCAGTTTACTGAAGATCCAGCTCCTTGCAGGCCTTGAAGATCCATCTGATCAGGTAAGATCAATCATTATTATTATTTTTGTTATTATTATCATTATTATTATTTCATTTAGTTTATTATATTATTATTATTGTCATTATTATTATTATTTTATTTAATTTATTTTATTATATTATCATTATTAATATTTTATTTTGTTTATTTTTGAATTGGCATTGGACCTTCTCTTTCTTTTGCAGCACCGACTTGTTTACTTGTACCCTTTTGAGTTTATTTATTTTTTAATTTATTTAATTAATTTAATCAAATTATTTATTTTATATATTTAATTCATTTAATTATTAATATATATATATATATATATATATATATATATATAATAATAATAATAATAATAAGTCTTTCACCTTTTTTTATACCAAATTCTAGTTATTTAATTAGACAAAAAATCAAAAAATATTTATTTCATTTGATTTAGTTCCATTAGGTCTTATCTCATTTATTAAGGGTCTGTTTGGTAAAAATAGTGGTTGACTGATAAGTTAGCTGATAGCTTATAGCTTATGACTGATGGCTGATGACGGATGACTTATAGCTTATAGCGGATGGTTGAGACTGATAACTTATAAACTAATTGAAGTGTTTGGTAAAATTAGCGGTTCAATTAACTTATAAATGTAAAATGACATAAAAGATATTTAATATAGCTACAGATCAAGTTGCTATTCCTGTGGTTGAAAGCGGTGAAACTTCTTCTGATCAATCTTCTCGTCTTGCAAGGACTCTGGAAGAAATTCAGAAGAGACAGGATGAGCAAAGCTCACTCAATGCTGAGTTTAGAACTTTCATGGTGAGGCAAGATGGACACAACAATGATATTCAAGAGATGCTGGCCAAGATCCTGTCAAAGCTAGGGTCATAGATTGAGTCTGTGTTGTTTCTTTCTTCTTGCTGCATCTGTTTTTGTGCATCTTGTCTTTCTTCTCTGTGTGTACTTCTGTACCTGTTGTTTGCACTTAAATGAAATCATCCTTTTCCTCCGTGTGTTTCTTTTTGTTTGTCTCTGAATCTTTTTTGTTTTTTTGATGATATGACAAAAAGGGGGAGAAGATAAATGATAAATGATTTGATTAATCTATCAGTTGCTGGGTAAAGCTCCCACACATTCACTAACAAGAACTGCTAGTTCTATATGGTTTAAGTGTTTTGCAGGTATAAAGAAGTGAAGAAAATCTTCAAAGCAAACACAAGAAGCAAAACCATAAGAAGCGTAATTCTATAAAAAGAATAAGCTTATGGAAACTGAAGCAAGCTGAGTGCTGTCAAGCTTCAGAATCAGAAGCACCGATAATAGAATCTGATCCAAAATTTGTCTATTTGCTGTGACAAAATTCTATTTGCTCTGATACATTTTATGTTCTGACTCGTTCATGCTGACTTTTGTCGTTTAGTTTTTGTTCTGTAACATTTCAGGATGTAGAGATGCTCTGATGATGCTCTGGTACATTCAACAATGTTCTGATACAAATCTAGCATGAAGTGATGTTGGTAGAAATTCAAAGCTCTGAAGCTATCCGAGGGAAGCAGAAATCAGAAGCTGTGAATGTTCTAAAGATCCAGAAAACTCAAGTTCTGAAGCTGTCCTAAACGGAAGCAGAAATCAGAAGCTGTGAATGTTCTGAAGATCAAAGAAATTCAAATTCTGAAGCTGTCCTAGATGGAAGCAGGAATCAGAAGTTGTGAATGTTCTGAAGATCAAAGAAATTCAAGCTCTGAAGCTGTCCTAAATGGAAGCAGGAATCAGAAGCTGTGAGTGGTCTAAGGATCTAATGAAATTCAAGTTCTGAAGCTGTCCAATGGAAGCAGAAGTCAGAAGCTATGAATTCTCTAAAGACAGAAGCTTATGTGATCGTCTCTACCGAAATAATCAGGGAAGTATTTTATTAAAGTTCTTCGAGTATTTATTTCAGGGGGAGATTACTTATCTCAGGGGGAGATTGTTAATCTCAGGGGGAGACATATTCACATGCTTATGCTATAGCTGTGTAATTTGTTTTTTGCCGTCTGCTCTTTCTGATCGCAAATTCATATCTTTTATATATGTTTTTGTCATCATCAAAAAGGGGGAGATTGTTAGAACAAGATTTGTTCTGATCAATTATCTTAGTTTTGATGATAACAATAATATGAATTTTGCTTAAGATAATATGGTACTCTAATCCAATGCAATTTCCTTTTCAGGAAATATATAAAGAGTATGCATAATTCAGCGCTCAGAAGCTTTGACTCAGAAGGTTCAGCATGCAACATCAGAACATGGTCTGGCAAGACATCAGAAGATGGTCGAAGCAGAATCAGAACATGGGACTATGGAAGCATCAGAAGAACATGAGATCAGAAGCACTGAAGTTCTGATGGTATCACGCTCAGAAGCACTTCAAGGTCAGAAGATCAGAAGATGCTTTGCACCAAGCTGTTTGACTCTGATGATAATCAAACGTTGTATTTACAAACATCAGATCAGAAGAAAGTACAAGTGGCAGGCTACGCTGACTGACAAAAGGAACGTTAGAAGTTATTAAAGGCAACGTCAGTAGACACAGCGTGAACAAGGCTCGAGGTAGTTGACAAAAGCGTATAACATTAAATGCGATGCTGTACGGAACACGCAAAGCATTAAATGCATTCAACGGTCATCTTCTCAAACGCCTATAAATATGAAGTTCTGATGTGAAGCAAGGTTAACAATTCTGAACGAACTTACTCTGAAAAACTTGCTGAAACGCTGTTAAAATCAAAGCTCAGAATCTTCATCTTCATCAAAGCTCACTACATTGCTGTTGTAATATCTTAGTGAGATTAAGCTTAAACTTTAAGAGAAATATCACAGTTTGTGATTATAGCTTTTAAGAAGCATTGTAATACTCTTAGAAAGATTACATTAAGTTGTAAGTAACTAGAGTGATCGTGTTGATCAGAATACTCTAGGAAGTCTTAGCTTGTGTCTAAGCAGTTGTAATTAGAGTGATCACGTGGTGGTCAGGATACTCTAAGAAAGTCTTAGCTTGTGTCTAAGCAGTTGTTCCTGGAGTGATCAGGTTGTGATCAGGATACTCTAGAAGACTTAGTTGCGGACTAAGTGGAAAACCATTGTAATCCGTGCGATTAGTGGATTAAATCCTCAGTTGAGGTAAATCATCTCTGCGGGGGTGGACTGGAGTAGTTTAGTTAACAACGAACCAGGATAAAAATAACTGTGCAATTTATTTTTATCTGTCTAGTTTTTAAAGCTACACTTATTCAAACCCCCCCTTTCTAAGTGTTTTTCTATCCTTCAATTGGCATCAGAGCGCCGGTTCTAAGGTGCAAGCACTTAACCGTGTTTAGAAAAGATCCAGGAAGAGAAAAACGCTTCATTAAAAGATGGCTGGTGAATCTCAAGCAAATCCAACTCCATCTACATCTGGCTCTGCTGAGCAACACAATGGAAACAATGGTTATACTAGACCACCAGTATTTGATGGTGAAAACTTTGAATACTGGAAAGATAAACTGGAAAGTTACTTTCTTGGTCTAGATGGTGATCTATGGGATCTTCTGATGGATGGTTATAAACATCCGGTAAATGCCAGAGGCGTAAAGCTGACAAGGCAAGAAATGAGCGATGATTAGAAGAAGCTTTTCAGGAATCATCATAAATGCAGAACTGTTTTGCTGAATGCTATCTCTCATGCTGAGTATGAGAAGATATCTAACAGGGAAATGGCCTATGACATATATGAGTCCTTGAAAATGACTCATGAAGGAAACGCTCAAGTCAAGGAGACCAAAGCTCTTGCATTAATCCAGAAGTATGAAGCCTTCAAGATGGAGGATGATGAAGACATTGAAAAGATGTTTTCAAGATTTCAAACTTTGACTGCTGGATTGAGAGTTCTTGACAAAGGCTACACCAAGGCTGATCATGTAAAGAAGATCATCAGAAGTTTGCCCAGAAGATGGGGCCCAATGGTGACTGCATTCAAGATTGCCAAGAATCCGAATGAAGTCTCTTTGGAAGAGCTTATCAGTGCCTTGAGAAGCCATGAAATTGAGCTGGACGCAAACGAGCCTCAGAAGAAAGGTAAGTCTATTGCATTAAAATCTAATGTTAAAAAATGCACTAACGCTTTTCAGGCAAGAGAAGAAGATTCTGAAGAATCAGAATCTGAAGAAGAAGATGAACTGTCCTTGATCTCCAGAAGGCTAAATCAACTCTGGAAGAACAAGCAAAGGAAGTTCAGAGGCGTCAGAAGTTCAAAGAAATTTGAACGTGGAGAATCTTCTGATGACAGAAGATCTGACAAGAAGAAGGCTGTCTGCTATGAGTGCAATGAGCCTGGACATTACAAGAATGAGTGTCCGAAACTTCAGAAAGAAAATCCCAAGAAGAAGTTTCATAAGAAGAAAGGTCTTATGGCAACCTGGGATGAATCAGAAGATGATTCAGACTCTGAAGATGAGCAGGCTAACTGTGCGCTGATGGCGACAGAAGATGATGGATCAGAATCTACATCAGAATCAGATTCTGAAGAGGTATTTTCTGAACTATCTAGAAAAGAGTTAGTTTCCAGTCTAACAGAACTTCTGGAACTCAAAGCTCATCTTAGTATCAAATACAAAAAGCTGAAGAAGCAATTTGAATTTGAAATTAAGAAGCTGGAATTGGAAAATTCTGAACTGAAGGAAAAAGTTTTAAATTTATCCAAAAACAGTGGATCTCCTTCTGAAACAGAAAAAGCCATTCCTAGCATGAATCATATTCTGAAAGAATATGACTTGAGCTTCAGAAAATTTTTATCTAGAAGCATAGGCAGAAGTCAACTTGCTTCTATGATATATGCTGTGTCTGGAAATAATAGAGTAGGCATTGGTTATGAGGGTGAAACCCCATACAAACTTGAACCTGTTGATAAGATGAAAATCACATACAAGCCATTGTATGATGAGTTCAAGTATGGCCACTCACATGATATTAGGCACACATCACATGCACAAAGCTTTCACGTTACACACACTAAGAAGCATGTGACACAACCTAGGAAATATCATGAAACTCACATTAAGAAGTATCATTCTGCTCCTCCTGTTAAATATTTTGCTAAACCCAAGTTCCACCAGAACTTGAAGAGAACTAACAAGAAAGGACCCAAGAAGATGTGGGTACCAAAGAAAAAGTCTATTCCTATTGCAGATTCTCTTGGTGACAAAGAAGATAACATTCAACATGTCATGTCACCTGGATTCAAGATGTTCTCAACACTTGAAGGGAAGAAGGACTGTTTTCCAAGTCCTGATAATTAAATATGCTAGAGAAGTTAAGTGTGAAGGAGATCAGAAGAGCAAGTTTTTTTTTTATCTGGAACCATCTGTTTAAGTTTGTTTCTAAAGCAATGGTGTTTCGTTCTTGGCTATTCTGAATGCTCTAAATGCTACAGAATATACAACATTGAAACATTGATTGTGGACGAATCAATAAATGTCTGGTTTGATGATAAACTTGTTTCTGATGAAACAAAGCTGCTTAAGAATTTTGCAAATACAGTTTATCTTATCAGAAGATGCAGAACAAAGAAGTGAATCTTCAGAAGCTGTGTATATCAGAAGGAATGGATCAGAAGATCATTCAGATTTACATCAGCACACTTCAGAAGGAGTGTTTCCAGAAGAGAAACTTGATCAATCAGAAGCAGTGATCAGAATCAAAAGGCGTAAAGTCTATTCATATTCTACAGCTGACATCCATTATCTAATGGTGAACACGTGTCTGTGCGGTTAGTACAAAGCGTGCAGTTGAAAAGACGCCGACCTAGGTAACTGTTTTAAAATCATTTCACTTACCATGTTCTCTCTCCTAATGTCATTTCTCATTAAATGTATAATGATTTCGTTATTTTTCAAATCTTTTAAATAACCCGCTTCATCTTCGTTCCCTCTTTCTCTCTCTTTCTCTCTCTCTTGTGCATCCCCCTCGTTGCATTTTTTTTAAAAAACCCTATTTTTTGATTTTGATCTCAAAGCATAATCATCATGAACTCATCTTCTTGTTCATCAAACTCAAAAGAAAACCTCACCTCTACACAGATCCTTCTAAGCAAATATGAGTGTGCTCCATTGAAAACTTGCTTAATACCCACGAAAGAACTGGAAGTTTTATGTGAAACTGCTGTGGACTTAAACAATCTTAAAGCGAATGGCTTTAAGTGTGATGCAAGAATATTTGAGCAAGGATGGTCTAAGTATCTTGATAGATTGGTTGGACCAATTTATCCTGAACTTGTGAAGGATTTCTGGGTACATGCAACGGTTACCCCAACTGCCATCATTTCATTCGTGCTAGGGCATGAAGTGGTTATCAATGAAAAGCTCATCAGGAAGCTGTACAATCTGAATGATGAAGAAGGCTGGACTGGTTTTCGACATGCATCAGTTGATTGGTCTAAAGTTGAACAACAAATCTCTCAGACTTGTGGAATTGACTCTAACAACACAGGCACCTTAAGGCCATTTTATAGAGTATGGGCTGAGATTATTCTGGGTTCTCTTCATCACAGAAAAAGGATGCTCTCCTCCTCCTACATCAGTCCGGATCACAAGTATACTCTTTTCTGCATTGGCAAAAAGACTGAAATCAACATCTCCCATATTTTGTTTGAGAATCTGAAGACTTCTATCTTTGAGTCAAGAGAAGACGAAAGGGCTAAGTACCCTCATATTTCAAGAACGACTATTCCTTTTGGAAGAATGATTTCAGACATTCTGATTGAAAGCAAAGTGTTGGACTCCATCAGAAAACTCAATGCATCCCATTTGCTTGGAGTAGTTCAAGGTCCCATTTTCAATGGTGTGGATTTGTTCAGATTAGAACTCATTCAAAGTGTACCTTCCGTATGCTCAAGCTTTCCTGACATTCTCTCAAGAAGAGTTGCTGTTGAAGGTTTTGCCCCCTTGTTTCAAGAAGAACTGCATCAGACTGTCAAGCTATACCTGGAAGATTGTGTTAGGAAGCAATCAGATATTGATCCTGCTTGGATCCGTGGCAGAATACTTCCGTCCAAGGCTGACCTTCTAAAGAAGGATCAGAAGGAACAAAAGGCTAGGTCTAAAAGGAAAGCCCGAGAAGATGAGGCTAAGGAGGCCAAGAAGTTGAGAGTCACCTTTGATCCTGACAAGGTGAACTCTGAAGAAAGAAGAGATAAAAGGATCAGAGATTCCTTTCGCAGAACCAGATCCTCTTCTTCTGTACAAACCTCCAGGCAGGTTTTTACTCCATCTCCTTCTGTCCCTAAACCATCTTTCCAATCACCTCCATCTGAACCAAAAATAAACTTCACCTTACCAAATCCTTCTCCATCATCCTTCTCCTCTCCTATTTTAAATCCCACACCTTTAAGTATTCTTCCTCCAACCCCTTCTGATAAATCTTTCTCACCTATTCCCTTTACAAATACTCCATCCTCTTCTCAATCTATCATATCTGATATTCCATCATCATCAATCATTCTCTCAGATATCCCTTCTTCCTCATCCACCGCACCTCCATCTTCTATATCCCATCCCTTACCTATCAGAAAATCCAAACCTTACTGTCTTCTCTACCCTGACTACAAATTCACCTTCAATCCGCCTGAACCTGAACCCTATACCTACCTGGAACTTTTCAGACATGAGGTGATTAGCAGTCTAGACCTTCTGAAGGATGCATTTCTAAATGGTCTGGATGATGTTTCTACAAGAAATCTCTGGAGAAGATTTCGCAAGGATTTTCAAGTAGAAGCAATGGGAGTACAGAAAAGACTAGTGGTTGCTGCTCCTGGTTACCCTGGCTACCTTCTGGAGGATGATAATGGTATATACTACCATCCTCTCAGAAATTGTGTTGCGGCTGAGGAGAAACCCTTTGTGGATGAGCTGGAACAATTAAGACTGGCTGCTGCAATGGAAGCAAATCCATGCAGGGATATTGTTATCTTTATTCCTGATCATCCTGTTCTGCTCGGAGACTTCAAGACACTCTTTAACTATCTGAGGGAAAATCCTTCTAAGAAAGGCCCAAGCGTGGTCATTCCGGAAGTTGTTGACCCACCAGAAGTTGAAGGTCCTTCTGCTCCCAGGAATCTAGCTGCCATTCTTCAGGCACTTAAGAATGGAGACTCAGAAATTCCTGCTGCAGAATATGGAGATGCTTCTATGCAAGAAGCAGATGTTGAAGATCATGTTGCTGAATCATATCCTGTTGAGGAAATCCCTGCAAATGATCTATCCATGGAAGCTACAGATCAAGTTGCTATTCCTGTGGTTGAAAGCGGTGAAACTTCTTCTGATCAATCTTCTCGTCTTGCAAGGACTCTGGAAGAAATTCAGAAGAGACAGGATGAGCAAAGCTCACTCAATGCTGAGTTTAGAACTTTCATGGTGAGGCAAGATGGACACAACAATGATATTCAAGAGATGCTGGCCAAGATCCTGTCAAAGCTAGGGTCATAGATTGAGTCTGTGTTGTTTCTTTCTTCTTGCTGCATCTGTTTTTGTGCATCTTGTCTTTCTTCTCTGTGTGTACTTCTGTACCTGTTGTTTGCACTTAAATGAAATCATCCTTTTCCTCCGTGTGTTTCTTTTTGTTTGTCTCTGAATCTTTTTTGTTTTTTTGATGATATGACAAAAAGGGGGAGAAGATAAATGATAAATGATTTGATTAATCTATCAGTTGCTGGGTAAAGCTCCCACACATTCACTAACAAGAACTGCTAGTTCTATATGGTTTAAGCGTTTTGCAGGTATAAAGAAGTGAAGAAAATCTTCAAAGCAAACACAAGAAGCAAAACCATAAGAAGCGTAATTCTATAAAAAGAATAAGCTTATGGAAACTGAAGCAAGCTGAGTGCTGTCAAGCTTCAGAATCAGAAGCACCGATAATAGAATCTGATCCAAAATTTGTCTATTTGCTGTGACAAAATTCTATTTGCTCTGATACATTTTATGTTCTGACTCGTTCATGCTGACTTTTGTCGTTTAGTTTTTGTTCTGTAACATTTCAGGATGTAGAGATGCTCTGATGATGCTCTGGTACATTCAACAATGTTCTGATACAAATCTAGCATGAAGTGATGTTGGTAGAAATTCAAAGCTCTGAAGCTATCCGAGGGAAGCAGAAATCAAAAGCTGTGAATGTTCTAAAGATCCAGAAAACTCAAGTTCTGAAGCTGTCCTAAACGGAAGCAGAAATCAGAAGCTGTGAATGTTTTGAAGATCAAAGAAATTCAAATTCTGAAGCTGTCCTAGATGGAAGCAGGAATCAGAAGTTGTGAATGTTCTGAAGATCAAAGAAATTCAAGCTCTGAAGCTGTCCTAAATGGAAGCAGGAATCAGAAGCTGTGAGTGGTCTAAGGATCTAATGAAATTCAAGTTCTGAAGCTGTCCAATGGAAGCAGAAGTCAGAAGCTATGAATTCTCTAAAGACAGAAGCTTATGTGATCGTCTCTACCGAAATAATCAGGGAAGTCTTTTATTAAAGTTCTTCGAGTATTTATTTCAGGGGGAGATTACTTATCTCAGGGGGAGATTGTTAATCTCAGGGGGAGACATATTCACATGCTTATGCTATAGCTGTGTAATTTGTTTTTTGCCGTCTGCTCTTTCTGATCGCAAATTCATATCATTTATATATGTTTTTGTCATCATCAAAAAGGGGGAGATTGTTAGAACAAGATTTGTTCTGATCAATTATCTTAGTTTTGATGATAACAATAATATGAATTTTGCTTAAGATAATATGGTACTCTAATCCAATGCAATTTCCTTTTCAGGAAATATATAAAGAGTATGCATAATTCAGCGCTCAGAAGCTTTGACTCAGAAGGTTCAGCATGCAACATCAGAACATGGTCTGGCAAGACATCAGAAGATGGTCGAAGCAGAATCAGAACATGGGACTATGGAAGCATCAGAAGAACATGAGATCAGAAGCACTGAAGTTCTGATGGTATCACGCTCAGAAGCACTTCAAGGTCAGAAGATCAGAAGATGCTTTGCACCAAGCTGTTTGACTCTGATGATAATCAAACGTTGTATTTACAAACATCAGATCAGAAGAAAGTACAAGTGGCAGGCTACGCTGACTGACAAAAGGAATGTTAGAAGTTATTAAAGGCAACGTCAGTAGACACAGCGTGAACAAGGCTCGAGGTAGTTGACAAAAGCGTATAACATTAAATGCGATGCTGTACGGAACACGCAAAGCATTAAATGCATTCAACGGTCATCTTCTCAAACGCCTATAAATATGAAGTTCTGATGTGAAGCAAGGTTAACAATTCTGAACGAACTTACTCTGAAAAACTTGCTGAAACGCTGTTAAAATCAAAGCTCAGAATCTTCATCTTCATCAAAGCTCACTACATTGCTGTTGTAATATCTTAGTGAGATTAAGCTTAAACTTTAAGAGAAATATCACAGTTTGTGATTATAGCTTTTAAGAAGCATTGTAATACTCTTAGAAAGATTACATTAAGTTGTAAGTAACTAGAGTGATCGTGTTGATCAGAATACTCTAGGAAGTCTTAGCTTGTGTCTAAGCAGTTGTAATTAGAGTGATCACGTGGTGGTCAGGATACTCTAAGAAAGTCTTAGCTTGTGTCTAAGCAGTTGTTCCTGGAGTGATCAGGTTGTGATCAGGATACTCTAGAAGACTTAGTTGCGGACTAAGTGGAAAACCATTGTAATCCGTGCGATTAGTGGATTAAATCCTCAGTTGAGGTAAATCATCTCTGCGGGGGTGGACTGGAGTAGTTTAGTTAACAACGAACCAGGATAAAAATAACTGTGCAATTTATTTTTATCTGTCTAGTTTTTAAAGCTACACTTATTCAAACCCCCCCTTTCTAAGTGTTTTTCTATCCTTCAAAGACCGTTACCAAACGGGCCTAAATTATCATATGAGCTTATAAGACATAAGACATAAGCTATAAGCTCAAAAATATGTCTTACCAAACAGAGCCTAAATTGATTTATTTTTGTTAGAATCTTTATTTCTTTCATTAAAAATTAAAAAGAAAAACAAAACAAGAACTTGTAAATAATCTAAGATTTGTAAATAGTCACTTAAATTTATATTTAACATCAACACGTAAATAGTTCATCACTGACTTGTATATAAATCAATTTTTTTAATAAAGTTAACTTAACCTTTTTCACAATTCAAAACACAATTAAACTCAACATCACGCATCAAACCACTTCTTTTTTGCCACGTACTATAATCGATTTCTTTTCGCTATGTGTGACAATCCAATCACTTTTGCCTCCGAGCATCTAATTCAAAACCAAGAATCATTTTCACAAACTAAAATCAACCAACCAACAAATCTATGAACTACGATGACTCTGACTTCTCCATCCTCCGATGAGAGATACGTGGACACACAATTGTGAAACCAATGCGAGTCCATTAATTATTTTTTCCCATTTTTTATCTCTAAATACTCAATCCTTTGTAAATAATAGGCAAACATCCTTTAGACAAACACATTTTCCCAAGGCTAGAGAAGGTTCCCGTTGAGTACAATTGAAGTTAACGGGGCCTAACACCTTTCCCTCACTTAACCGACTCCCGAACTCATATTCGTTGCAATGACCGTCTTATCCTTACCTTTAGGGTTTATCATTATTTCCCTTATTCCTTATGAATGAATAAATTATGGTGGCGACTCTGTGAGTTTTTTCGATCGCGACATCTACTATCTATGTGTGCATGCTCGATTGACTGATCATGAGTGATTGCGTGTCTTCAATATTTTTGGGAGCGTCATTGTGTGACTAACTGTTATGTAGCAACCACATTACATGTACTCAAATTTTGTGCTATTTCTTCTTCTGTTGCTGATGTTTACTCTAATTGCTCTAATTGTTTTAAGTGAGGTTTGCTTATGATGTTCAATTTTTAGTATTTTTGAAGATTTATCTTTTGCACATCTTGTAAGTTTTGAAAGATTTGTTTTGCTAAAATTTGCCAAAGTGGGAGATTATTGTTCCTTTTGGATTGACTGCATTATGTAAAACAACATGGAGTGTACGAGATATTTTGGTGAAGAAAGGATCAAGACCAACTACAAATAGAGATACACAGCCTCTGATCTCCAATTTTACTTTACTCATCTCAAACCTTGAACTGACTCGAAGTTTGACTGTTAATCATGCATGTCCACTACACACCGCCGTACAAGAAATCGAAGGCACTGTCCAAGATTACGTCTCATCATTTATGATTCCTTTGAAAGCTAAATTATTCACATATGATTTCCGATGTCCACTACACACCGCCGTACAAGAAATCGAAGGCACCGTCCAAGATTACGTCTCATCATTTATGATTCCTTTGAAAGTTAAATTATTCATATATGATTTCCGAAACGGTTCATATATAGTGTGTTTTTTCATACATACTAAAAATAGAACAAAATTTCATTAATTTATTTAAAGATATACACCCTCCGGTCACATTTATAAGCAAAAAAAAATGGTTTTCACGATTATTAAGAAATTCAATTAAGTGTAGTTAACTTTTTAGATTTTGGAGAAAACATTGATTAAATTTACTATAATATCCTCTTTATTAAATTTAATGAAGTATTGGAAAATGAAATATAGGGGTATCTTAGGAATTACAGCATTAAATGATTTAGTAATAATTGATTTTTGCTTATAATAGTGACCAAGAATTAGACCATTTTTTTTGCTTATAATAGTGACCAGAGGGTGTATCAGATTAGATATTTAAATAGTTTAATAAAAAATAATCTTTTTAAGTAAGATAATATCATACAAACTTGGAGAAATGTCAAATTGAAACATATAAATAAGATTTCTATCAAGGTTAGTTTATTTTGATCTCTAGGTGGGGCTCAATGAAAGAAAGATGAAGATTTATAGAAAATGTTAGAGATACAACTTTTGAATTGATTGCATTGCAGAGAGGCAGGTCCCATACTGTCATGGAAATTCGAGTCCTACTCCCCATGCATGCTTTTGTATTTACGTGACTAAGGAGTTAAAAGATCACCACAAGGACAGAACCACAGAACACAGATAAAATTGTTAAGTCACATTACTTGTCACTACTACATACTGCTTCTGTACTTTATCCTTTCTTCACTCATTTTCAATCAAACATGACTTCTCCCTGCTTCTGTACTCTATCACACACACTTTTTCCTTTTTTTTTACAACATTTTTTATTGTTTTTTTTCCTTCTAACAACATTTTTGGCATGTCACTGTTCTTTTTTTTTCCTTCATTTATAATTAATTAATAAATCCATGCAACTTCACTTGCCTATATAATACACCAACTCTATAGCATCATCATCATCATCACAGTTTCTCTACAACTTAGAGTCACTTCTGTAACTCTACATGGCTCAAGAATCTCTCTCAAATGGCATCAAGCATCTTCAACTATTATCTGAGTTTTGTGTAATAAGATTCATTGGTTTTCACAGTTGCAAATGGAGGTAGGGTTCTGATGGCGATATCCTAACTGAGCTTTATTATAGTTTTTAATTTTTTGTTCTTGTAATTTTTTAGTTATTTTTCTTGACCTTGCAAGGCTTTTTTAGTTTTTCTTTTTCGATATTTTCGTTTAATTTCGTTTGTTTATGTAGAACTTCTCCTCTCATCTTGTCAACCACTCCCATTTTCTGTATTTTTAGCTATTCCTCCTGAGCTTTTGATCTTGTAAACATGGTTCTTACATGAACCTGTATGATGAAGTTTATATATAAGTCTTTCCCTTATGAATTTCTTCTACTATCTTGAATCTATGCTTGAGTATTAAGTACATTGTTTATTTTAATGAACACAGAAAAATAGAAACTAAATAATATAAGTTTGTAGGCAAAACAAAAGAATGTTCCAACAATGTTGGTGTTATTTACAAGCTAATAAGGTGTCAACATTATATGATTTTTTTTTTTGAAATATGAATATAATAGAATTATAACTTATGATACTGATTTTACTACATTGGTGTGAATGTGATGATAAAATGAAGAAAAAAAAAGCATAAAAATGAGAAAAGTGTGTAATCAGCATCCACTGGCAGTAGAAACAGACTGATTGAAAGAATTGAAAGAACAAAACCAAGATGCTTTTCTTCTCTCATTCTGAGATGATGATCTTCCAAAACCAGAACCAGCACCAGCACCAGCACATCTAGATAAATGGTTCCTCAAGTTCCTTCCCACACTAGTGCAAGGAACCAAAGAAGGACTAACATCAGAACCTCCCAAACAAAGACTAGAGTTCATTCTGAATGAAGAGAATCTCTGACAGCTCGAGGACCGGAATGATCTTGAAATGGAAGAAGTTTTAGAGGCACGTGAAGTTGTTGGTTTGCAAAATGGTGTTGTCATGTCAGAGGAATCGCCAAGAACTTCACTTGAGCAAGTGCAAAATGTTAAGGACAGGTTTGTGGTTGTCCTTTGGATTTCTTTTGGTAAGGGTCTTGTGTGGGGAAGCTTGACGAATGTGACTATGCCGTGGCGACAGAGAGGACATGCAATTGAACCTGGGGGACCATGTCTGCTTGTTGAAGCTGAGGTTGTTGAGCAAAGGTACAAGGCACATTGTGTGCAGAATTCATGATCACAACCTGCATTATCGTACACACAAAGTTTATGTATTTGATAACAACATAAATAGTTGTTTGAGTCAATTATTGTTTGAGCAAATAACAATAATTGGTCCATGAACTTGAACCTTAAGAGTGACTTTTAAGGAATTTTGATAAAAGTCATATTAGGCCATCATAAGTTTGATAAACGTAACTCAAATGAACTTTCAACAAAATCAAATCACGTTGTTAACGGTAGAAGTGTTCGGTCAGAAAACCAAACCATAATAAAAATTATCTATATTGAACCGTTTAAATGTACTCATAACCGAGTTGAATCAAAATAATTGGTTTGATATATCGGTTCAGAATTCCGTACTGTACCAAATCATTCCAAGACTATTTTTCTCAAACTTAACCATTTGCTAAAAACCAAACCTTATACTTTTTTTCAAATTTTCAAATTTTTTTAAGCATTTTTCATTTTAAGTTTCAAGTTTCGGTTCAGTTTGACTTAATAATTTCAAGAAAGACTCTTAAGCAATTTTGATAAAAGTCACATTAGCCATTAGGCCTATGAATCACAGACACCTTCATAAGTAGGCTTGTCGCAATTTGTACAACATGTGTCTGAAAAGTCAGTCAAATATTGCAGATATCAAACAATTGTCCCAAAAAATAGGTTATTTTTCTTGCTGTGACACATTTTCAAATGAAGTCCGACACCTCTACGTAAGACACTTATACAACATATGGGACAATTCAGAGAATAAAATACAAAGAGGTAGATGACAAAAGCCATGGTGTAAAATTTGTAAACCAATATAGGTTGAAGAGAAAAGGGCTATCAAAATATGATATGTAGTAATAAATGGAAGAGAAAAGGATCACATGGATTTGACACCAAACACATTCATGGAAAATAAAAACCTGGTGAGAAAGGGATATGAGTTATGACTATGCAAGTGCAATAACTCCTTATGGAAACACTTGCAAAACACCTTTCTCTATGGCTCTATTCCTTTACACTTGATTCAAAAGTTGTCAATACCAACAGAGAACCATAGTTATGTTTTTTCCCTTTGTTTTTGGTGTGTGAACATGTGCTGTCTCATCCTATACTTTTCAATTATTTGCTCTTATTGTTTTTGACACATTTATTATCATACCATTTGTAGAAAACACATCCAAGCCTCACCAATTACTCAATATATGTAAATAAATACATCAGTCAAATTGAAAAGACTATATATTGTAAATAGAACATTTTGATTTTTGAGAATATCAATTCTGAATGTATTTTCTGGTAACATGAGACTAACTTTTTTAACATTGCAATTGTTGCATAGCAAAAGTTTAAGCATTTAAAAGGGCCAAATCATTTTTCATGTAAAAGCATCTATATCAGCATTGAGTGTATATTATAAGAGAGTGTTATACCTTCTACAGCGACCATACATTTTCTTTCCAAACAAACTGCACATGGATCTAAGCATATCGGTGCTAATTCACTTGTCCTCCATCCACATTCTCTGTTAGGAATGATACCAATAGTAGCAAGAAGAGAGAAAGAGTGATGTTAGTAATCTTTGGAATACATGAAGTTTGAAGCAGAGTAAAAGAGATTTTACCGAATCAATTCATTCAAAATTATTATTTTTTCACCGCAGAACCAAACACATGCTTAGGGGACAACAGACGTGAAGGAGATAGCAATCAATATCAATCTTAAAAGGTTATTAATGACATGAAGAAATCGGTTGAATTTTCAAGAGGATGGTTCTGAAAAACACATACCTAGCAATTTTCACGATGCTCATAAATGGAAGAGATATATATGGCGAAGGAAGAACTTGTAAATTTTCGGCTGGAGGTGTTTTTAAGGTGTCCTCAAGCCAGCTTCTATGCCATGAACGAGCGACCATTAAGGGAGTCCATCTTCAAAACAAAAATCGAGAGTGTAAACCGAAAAATTTGAAATCCATCAAAGATAAATAGCGCATGAGACATTAAAAATCTATGTTTGATTCATGTAAGTACAACAAAACACCATACACAATCCTACATCGATAAAATTGCTCGTATTTCCAATATAACGATTACGTCTAATTTTATAGCAAAGATTCACAAATATTTATTGCTACATACCCATTTGCATTCTCGGCACTGAGACTGGCACGCTTGGCAATCAACAGCTGCGAACCGAACAAAATTACACAAGAAAAAATAAATAGAGCTTCAATGTTAAGAGAAACAACACAATTTTCTACGAAAAGAAAATCGAAACATACTTGACAACATTGTGCATTTCCACCACATGCAGCATAATGAAGTGGAGTGCTCCCAGAGCCTGCGAGTAAGGATTCAGACAGCAGTCGATTAAAGAATATTGAAGAAGCGCGCACGGATATGGAAACAATCGACAGATAGTATGAATATAAACGCACACTTTCGAAATCAAACATTTGACATCACTTTATGACATGAACGAGGAGATAATAAATAATTACCAATTAAATCAATAGTAGTTCCATCCTCTACGGTAACCTCGGACACCGAAGCTCCCAATTCCAAGAGCAACTGCACACTTTCAACATGCCCATTCAATGCAGCCATATGCAGAGCAGTGATGCCTCCATCAGAAGTTTTGTTAATCACCTCGCAAATGCCACTTCGTACACAACCATTCAAAGACAAAATTAGCTTACGGCAACATTCTATAATCGATGATTACAAATTTACAATAGGCTTTCTGAGTGTGAGTTGAGTACCTTTGATCGAATTCTGCGATTGATTTGTAATCGCCTGTCTGTAATACATCCCAAAAATTAGGGATGCTCGGTATATAGTCTGCGAGGAGGATCCGAATGCATCGAGTGTGGCCGTTTAGAGCCGCCAAATGGAGGGCAGTACCTCCATTTAGGTAATCTGTTTTATGAATCTGCAGGCCAATTTAACAACCAATCGTTAACAACTCATTTCACTGATAATTTATCTCATTGTTGAAAAATAGTACAAAATTGATTCGCATTAACTATCTTACATTCGCTTTAAAAAGGATCAGAGTCTGAACCACCTCCCAGTGACCATGTTGGCAAGCTTGCATCAATGCAGTCTGTTAATGGTATAATAAATCGTAAAGTAAGCGAACAAATAGTTTTAGAGAGTCAACAAAGTATGTGTTAAATCAATTTTTTCTTCCGCATATCGCACAAAATAACGGTTTGTTCAAATTCTGCCACGCTACATCATCTAAATACCGTTATAGCCTAAATTAGTACTAATTGTATATCGTGAAACAATAGCGCTACGATGCAATAGCCACAATTTGACAACAAAATGATATTGGATTACCTGACCGCGATAATTCCTGAGATTTATATCAACGCCAGATTCAAGCAAGAGATGCACTATCTACATCGACGAAAAACACAAGATATATTCAGACGAGCCGCAAAAAACACAAAACAAGTAAATGAGGCGCATTGAGTTTCGAATCATACCTCATGATGGCCATGAGCAGCAGAGTAATGCAAAGGAGAATTCCGAACTCCGAACGTCGAATACCTCGCAAGACGAGGGTTATATTCCAACAAGGCCTTAGCCTCTTGAACATCACCATCTCTTGCAGCAGAAACTAGTCTTTCCCCGGATGCAGAACATCCAAAAGAATTTCCAACCAAGCTTAGAAATTTCATGTCCCTCAAAATTGAATTAATCAACACAACAATTAACTATAATCAGGAAACTGGAAACAAATCTAGGTCCCTTCACACAGCCTCAAGACATGGAATCTTCAAAGCTCAATCAAACCTTAATCAATCCAAAATTCTTAATCAAACCTTAATCATTGATTCAATCATTCAATTCACCAAACAAACAACAACCCAATCAAGGTTTCTCAAGCCTCCAAAGGAATTAGTTGTAACTGTCAAAGACCAACCACCCTCACATGATTCTTGAGGCTTTCTCCACAAACCTTAAACCTATGATGCAACAGTAATAAAAAAAAACCAATCATTAGTGCATTTTTCAAAACATTTTGAAATTGAAAAAAACAAAATAAAAACGCACAATTTATTAAATTGGAAGACAAAATCTTTGTACCTTAAAGAAGAATCTCTAATTAACCCAAATTCAAATTCCAATTTCAATTCCAAGTGCCTGACATTAAACATCAAATCAAAACATTCCTTAAAAAAACCGAAACTATTATTATAACAACCTTGTTAAATTTTCGTGATTCTTAATGAAACATTTTGAATCTACCATAATCAAAAAGAAAAAAAGAAAAAAAAGAAGAAAAAAAGAAAATCTTACATCCTTGTATAAAAAAGTTTGTGTTGTTGATTGTTGTGGTTTGTAGGAGAAGATTGTTGAAATTCAAACAACCTCCTCCATTGACCAAAAGGAATGAAAAAAATTGAATTACAACGAGGATGACGGGAATGAGATAAAGCTAAAAAGGGAAAATTGCTAAAAATATCGAAAAAAGGTGACAGATTGATTGTATTGGAAAAAGAGAAAGAGAAAGAGAGAGAGAGAGAGAGGAAGATGAAAAGGCATTGTTGGGGTTGTGTTGTGAGCATGATTGGATATAGTAGTTGTAATTAAAAGGAGTCAACTTGGTAGTTGTGTTGTTTTTTTCTTTGTCCCCACTGTAAGCGGAAGAGAAACTCATTCCTTAAACAGTGTTGTAATTGTAACCAAACACAAACGTCGAGGTTTGATTTGATTCACCTAGGAGTACTTACCTAAGACATAGGTTAGGGGTCAAAATCTTACAACTATCTTCATTTTTATTACACCGATTATTATTACTAGTATTACTCAAATCTCTTTTTTGATTTATGATTCTTGTTAACAAGGGCCGGCGTTAGTTTAAAAAATTGGATTGTTTTGTTGAAAATAAAGTTATTACATGAATGAGAAACTATACTATATCTCTTATTGGATTTCTTAACTTATCAATATCATATTGTAATTATTGTAATTGTGAAATACAATGGGGATGATGGCATATACTTAAAACTAAATGATCGCAAGAGGGTGTTTATGTTCTGATTATGATAGATTAGTGACGCTATCTCCACATCTATGTGGTTGGCTATTGAAAGATGGTTTCTTGGATCAGATAATAGAAAGGAAACAATTTTCTTCTACTTTTTAACGAGTACGTGAGAATAAAGGAGTATAGGTTCTTCCTCCAAAATTAGTGGAACGGTTTCTTTTCTTTTTTCACCTCGTAGGTCACGTGTTTAGGTAACACTCTTGGCATATAGCACGTCAAAACTTTTGGGAGTTGAAGTCTACAAGATTGTCTACACATCCCAAGAAAAATGGATTTCGGTCGCAAGGGCATAAATGCGTTTGGTTCTAGCGATGAGGCAGACGTAATCATGGAGTCCTCTTTCAAAGGAAGAACAAGTTAACATGGTCGTCTCTGATAGCCCATCACATGAGTTTTTTTTTACCAATATCTCCTTAGCATTCATGAATTGGGAGTATTGATTCTCTTTACCCTATTTGAGTATGAGGTTCTTACTACTATGAATATTTCCCCTTCTTAGATATCTGCCAACAGGTGGGATTTCATCAAAGCGTTCAAGATTATCTATGGTCTGTTAGAGATCATGCCTACTGTGGGAGTTTTCTTCTCCTTCTATGGCACAAAGACGACATATAAGGGAGTTTGGTCGTCATAGAGAGGGAATACATGGAGGACTTGAAAGCACTTTTCATTAGGAATTCTTAAGGATGGTGGAACATGAATGTCGTGATGATTGTAAGAAGAGAATTGATGATTACTTCCGTAAGTTTGGTTTTATTTAGGCATTTTGCTATTGTAGTCATATATTTGTGAAAGGTCCTCTAAAGGCGAGGAAGCCATACCACCAACAAAGGGAGACAAAACACAGTTACCCACTATGGGTATTACCTTGCCCGTGACATTCCCCACATGCCCAGTATAGGAAAATGAAATATCTCATATCCTTTTAAGTGCTCTATTCCTTGTCAGTTGGGGACATATTGAGTTTCTAAGTGCTCTATTCTTTGCAAATTGAGATAAATTGAGTAATCAGTGAGCTCACAAGAGATTAATTCTTACTCAATTGATTGACCTTTACTAATTGGTTAATTACCAAAGAGTGGCATTTTGGGGATTTAAAGGAATTAGCAAGGCTAGTATGGTCATTTGTCCACTAAAAGACAAACAACCTTACTACATATCATTTCATTTCCATTTTCTTCATTCATTTCTCATCTGTTGGTAAGAAAGAAGAGAGAAATAAGGGAAAGAAGAAAGAAAAAAGAGAAGAAAAGAGAAAGAGAAGGGAAAAAAGAGAAAAACTTGGATGAAGAAAGCTTCAATCATCAAACAATCATCTTGGATCTTCATCATGGCGGGTTCTTAGATAACTTTAACTTTCGGGAGAAATTGCATGAGAAAAGGGATTTAGGGTTTTATAAAATCCATGATCCATACATGATTCTTATTAAGTTTTGTGTTAGTATTGCTAAACTGTGATATCATGTTGTGTTGATGTTGGATGTCATGGTTTAATGGTGATTGTGTTGTTGTTAGATTGATATTATGTTCATGTTGCAAATCATGTGGTGAAACTATGTGGTTGTTGTTTATTAGTATTGAGAAATGTTTATACATGATGTTCATATTGTCTTGTATGTTTGCTTGTGAAAAATACATGAGGTTTGGTGTTGATTTGTGTAGCATGAAACTCTATGAGTTGTATTGTGGGGTTGTATTGTGGAGTTTGATGTGGTGTTATGAGACTATGTATGAAGTTATGTTGTTGTGGTTGTTGTAGGATGCTATGACATGTTTGACTTCATGGCAAGAAGTACTTGAGTATGTTAGTATATGGGTTGGAATGGTTTAGGATGGCAAAGGATGGAGGAAGATGAGTTTAGAAGTGGAATTTTTAAGAAAATGCAAGTGTCAATCAATCGGTCCTATTAAGAAATCGATTAGTTCACTACAATGAACAACACTTTTTATGACGAAGCTTTCATCTCCAACATTCTAAAAACCGAGAGGATACGTCCTAGAAGCGCAATGTTTTATTTTTTAATAAGTTAAACAACATGTTACGTCGGTGTTATACAAAATCGAGGTAAGACAGCTATAAGTTAGCTCTTTTATTTATCCATAAAATAATTAATAAACATGTTATCTCAGTTTTTTAGAGAATCGAGGTAATATAGCTATAAGAACCTTACTTCGAATCCCCGTTTCTGCATTTAAAACTTTGTTATCAATAAACAAGATTAGGCAATAGTATAAAAATAAATAATTCATCGATGATAATAGAAAAAACAGCACAACAAAGAAAACTATTCAATAAATTCAAATTTTTCAGTCCATTCAACTTGAACATTACCCTTAACTATCCCTAACTTATGGAAAAGTTCAGAACTAACTCTTTCATAAGGTATGAGGAAAGTCGTTTTCTCCCGAGAAGTCTTTATCATTTCCTTCAAGAAGTTGAAAATGGTCCGAGGAAGATTAACTCTACTGTTGTAGGTGAGGAATAACAAGAGATGCTTGTCATACCAAGTAACTGTTTCTAGGTCTTTCTCTCTAGGGAGGAGAATTGCTACTATAAGTTGAAATCAAAATTTGCAATAAGGAGTATAGAAGCAGGACTGGAGAAGTTATTTTGTTTAGCGTAAATTTGGTGAAGTTGAGTCGAGTGGGCATTGTTATTTTCATAGTGTTCAAAGCAACTATCTGTCTCTTGACAGTTCATTGTCATAACAATCAGTGATGGAGTAATGAAGAAATGAAAGTCATTGATATAGGACTGGATGACTTCATCATGACCAGATGGCACAACGGAGGCATTCATCCATAACTCTTTAACAAGATTAATCTATATGGGGCCATGAAGAATTTGAACATAACCATTCAACCTCTGTTTGTTAACAACTTTCCTTAGTTCAAAACGATCGAAATCATTGAAAGCTACATACTTCTCATTGATAACGAACAATAGATTTGCATTCATTTTTGAAACAAGGAAACAAGAAACAAAGAGTTGTTAATGAGACGTTGAAATAGGAAAAGATTTTGAAAGAATGTTTGAAGATCACAACGAGACGTTTAAATAGCTCAAAAGCCTCCTTGATAATCCAAAAGAAACATTACGACTAAAATATAGTTGATCATTGTTATTCTAGTGATATGATTCCAATTCATGTGCGCCACGTCGGTGTTCTAACCTCTCTTTTAATTGTATTTTTTATTTGTAAATAAATGTTCAAAATCGTCGGTTTCAAAAAAAATAGAGGGAACATTGGAACCACTATTTTAATTGTATTTTTATTTGTAAATAAATGTTCTTATCCGTCGATTTTCCAAAAACCCGAGGGAACATTGGAACCTCTATTTTAATTGTACTTTTAATTTGTAAATAAATGTTAGAACTCGTACGTAATCAAATCTTTGTTATCCATTTCATAATTATCAACGCTCAGGACATAATGAGCTGCATGAATAAAAAATAACTTCTATTATAAAAGCATTCTGAAACATCATAAAGCCCTTGAAACTATCCTTCACTTTAAGATGTGCAACATCATTTTATTTATTTATCTAACCCTTTTTTTGTTCCCTAGAATATTATACACCCGTCATTTTATATTCCCCAGAATATTAAGGATTTGAAGATCCAACATCATGAAGATTTTAACGTTTGCAAGAGTGTTTGCCATGAATAGTTCTCTATGATGGATTGCTAGAGTAGAAGATTTTTTGGGTATAAGGTTTGTGTTCTTAAGTATTTATTTGTCTAACCCTTTTTTTGTTCATATTAGAAACAAATGCAAGCAAAAGCCATAGAGAATACATTTTTTTTTGTTTGGAGAATATCAAAGGATTGGAGATCCAACATATGATCTTCGTGGACAATTATTTTTTTCTGTGTAAAAAATGTAATATTCTGGATAAACGTTGTAGTTTGTAAGCAAATTATTTTATTAATGTCCTGTGTAAACTCTGTAACGAGATTTATTAAAAAAAAACTAATGACCCCTTGGTTTTTATAATAGAACGAGATAAAAAAGGCGCTAGGTTTTGTAAATAATAAAAGTGCAGAAGTCGTGGTTTGAACCCATGCCATGATCAACCCTTTACCTAGGTGTTTTAAAAACCGAGGTGTTAAGTCATTACTTTTCATGACACCCTCCATTACCTTAATTCTTTTGTCGAGGTAAGGTGCAGTTTGCGTCTGACATTAAAAGTGCTTTTTGTAGTTGTGGTTCATTTGCTTTTTGTGAAAATTGTGGCAGAATGTCCAGACCAATCAATTGGTTTTTTATAGCAATCGATCAGTTCCCCAGTTTTCACCAGAAAATGAGTTTCTTAACTCCGTTTGACGTGCAATAGTATGTGTAGGAAAGTTCTTTCAATGATCTAGTATACCGTGAAGTAAAAACATGATTTTGTGCCAATGATTGATAGTATATTGAAGGTAAAATATCATGTATGCTTATGACTTGCTTCCCTGTTTCCACCATAAAACGGGATTCGTAACTCTGATTGATGTAAAGTCGGATACCTTGGAAAGATATCCAATGCTCTACCATTTGGTAAATACAAAACCATGTTTGTGTTTCAATTATTAATTGGATATTGATTATGAACTAGTGTGCATAAATGACTAATAATCGACTAATAATTGACCGAAGCTCTATTGGTTTGATGAAATATTATTTGTGTTTATGAATAATATTAATATATGATTGTGTTTTGTGAACCATGGTATGTTTTAATTGGTTATTTTGATTGTATGATAACTGATTAAAACCTATGAGGCTAAACCTAGGTTTGTAACTAAGTGAATTAACTAGAAAGATAATTTAGGTTATGAAATGACTTAGGTGGTGATGCTTGGATGCAAAGGTACCTCGATGTGTATCACAAACTAGTAGTCGCTTGAGTATGAACTAATGGGCTTCATATAGAACATGTTGTGATAATATGAGAATTGGTGGATGTGATCACCTAGTGATTGATGACTGCAATCACGAGAATATTGAGAACTAGTCACGTATTTAGAATTTACCCTTGATCGCGCACATCCCAATTGAGATGCTTATGTAAAGTAGAATTGGGATGTGACACCAATGATTCGTGCCTCACATGGGTTTGAATCCTATCTATGGAATGAGTCCATGGAAGAGAGGTAGACTCCTAAGTGGGTTAGAGTCACATATGACAGAAAATACTCTAAGTGGATTCAAGTCTCATACGAGTGACGGTTCTTGAAGTGGGTTCGAGTCCCATGGAGAATCTGAATCCACAAGAAAGTCGAATTATACGAACATGTGTGAACCAAGCCTTGCCCTAGACGTAGGTCTGATAGGTGATTGATGTTTCGTGCTTCCAAATAGTGATGTATTGAGTTATGTGAATATCCCTTAGATGCTTAAGTCTTAGTTATGTTGTGTGAGTGACACACAAATAATGAAAGTTAAAGACTTGAGTTAAGAATCGATAAGAGATCCCTTTAAAGTCAAGTGGATCCATAGGATAGGGGAACTCACTAAGATTATTATCTCACCCCACTATCATTGTTGTCTATCAGATGTTTATTTGCATGTTAAAACCAAGAAGTTTGTCTGATAATGTTTCGAAGACTTTTGTGATCGTGATCTTCCATTGTGGGTTATGTGCAATTGTAGATATTGTACATAAATATTAGTTTTTGATTAGGTACTATTGTATATTGTGTTTCATAGTTGTATGTTTTGTTTTGTACATGTATATATAATGACGTCCCTACACAGCTTCCAATCATTTCAATTATCATATTAACTACCAGTCACCAGCCTTCAATTATAAATTATGAATCATCATATATAAATCATATATTATAAACTATCAACTAACTTAGTCGGCCGTTATTTTTATCTAAGAGCCTTAAAGGTTAGAATTTGGGGAAAATAAATCATGGAATGCAAACTCTTTTTCTCATTCTGATTAAGAAGTCCTTATAAAAGTAGTACTATTTGCTAAGGCCAGACACTTTTCTCTTGCCTACCACACTCTAGGTGAGCAAATTGAAAGAAAGTTAAACTCAATAACTAGAGGTGTCCCTTATGACACCTTTAGAGCCTTTGTGATCACATGCTTGAGAGCTCGAGACACCTTTTTCTTTGAATGTCATAATGGAAATAAATTGGTCTTTGGAGTCTTTAAAGAGTCCTTGTTGAAGAATACATATGAAGTTGATGGTATATTAAGTAACTCACCATGCTATAGACGTAGTGGTATAAACAAATTATCTTTTATAATCTATATTTTATAGACAAATTGGTATTGTGATATGGAATAGGTATAAAAGGTGTCACATATTCTAATGTGTCACAACATAGTCTAAATATAAAAATGTACACCAAAATTATTTTGACTAAATTTTAACAATGTCATGGATGAACATTTATCAATTCGCAAATAATATGACAATTTTAATTCAAGTTTATGATTTTGAGGACCTCTTTGTATTTTATATTTTCATTACCTTTTCACACTTTAATTATTATAGTACTATATAAAAACATTTAGTCATTTGCCTTTGGTGCTTATGATTGTTTTAGGCTTTTAATGATAATGATTGGCATGCCAACAATTATAACTCCAAAAACACACGAAGGAAAAGGCTGTCCCCAACGAAGTGGTGAAGAGGCAACAATTTTGTGAGATGAATTATGGATGGATACCTCATGCTGTAGTGCGTTGTCGAATCTTTCCTTTTCTTCTCTTTTATTTTTTCCATTTTAAATTACTCTACAAAAATTAATGATGTTGAAAAAAAAATCTTAATAACAATATAAAATAATAATTTTTAATATAAATTGAATACCTAATTGCAAGAGTAAAATATTTTTTCAAGAGAGTTCGGAATGATTATAATAGACGGCAAAATTCTTTCTTAAGACTAGATCGAACTAGGCATGACAACATAATCGATATCCGTGAATTCCCTTCGAATTTGATGAGAAAACCCGTTTTATATGAGTTTGTTTTTGGATTTTCTTTGATTATAAAATATAAAAACAAGTTGGCTAATGAATACACTACTACATTCCAAATCCACCTCTAAACCCGCCCAATTTATTTGATCATTTATTTTATTATTTAATTTTGATAATTTAAATATTAAATATATAGTTAATGCTATTTGATATTTTGATTTATATTGAAAATGTATAATAGGTGAGAATTCAAGCATAGAGAGAAGAGAATGAATATCATATAAAGAGAGCATGGCCGATCGAATATAATATAAGGCCTAAGACAAATATTAAAATGAGGTTTTTGTGTTGACCAACTATAATTATAATATTTGATTTTTAAGAGATGTTTTAAGTTATTTTTAGAATTTGCTATTAAATTAAGAGTTTAAAGGTAGTGTTTTAATTGCTATGTAAATCAATATTACACATACAGTCAATTAAAATTCTCATATTTGTCATGTCAAATTAGTATTTTAAAATTAAAAGTGTGTTTTAATTGGATACATGTCTCTCATTGTTTGACTATGTAAAAATATTTTACACTATAAATGCATATTTATTTTTCGCTTAAATTAAATATAAAGACGTAGTAAGATATTTACATTTTATATTAAAATTTATCCCTCAAATGAACGATTCAAAAATAGAGCCATAAGTTTTTTTTATGATGACGCTAGTCGAAATTTCAGCACACACAAAAGCTATCAAAGTGAATTGGGTTTTCAAGTTGAAACACAATGTTGACGGGTAGATAACAAGACATAAGGCGCGATTGGTCGCTCGCGGTTTTCTTCAGAGAGAAGGACACGGCTACTCTGAAGTATTTGCACCAGTAGCAAGATTGGAGATTGTTCAGCTAGTAATAGCCTTGGCATGCAAGCAATGCTGGTCAACTTTTCACTTAGATGTAAAATACATTTTTGAATGGTCCCTTAGATGAAGAGGTCTATGTCACACAACCTTTAGGGTTTGTCATTCAGGAGGAAGCGAGGAAGGTATATAAGTTGCACAAAGCGTTATATGGCCTCAAACATGCATCTAGGGCTTGGAACAAGAAGATCGAGTCATACTTAGTCAAATTGGGATTCGTCAAATGCAAATCAGAGTATGGTGTCTATGTTCAGGTTGTGGCATAAGATAAAACAATCACCTGCTTGTATGTCGATGACTTGCTAGTAGTTGGAAATAGCTTAGAGAACTTGTCGAAGTTCAAAGAGCTGATGATGAGAGAATTTGAAATACTGGATCTGGGAAATTTTCCTTATTTTCTAGGCATGGAATTTCAAAATGTCGAAGCAAGGTATGGTGCTACACCAAAGGAACTACGTCAAAGAGATACTCAAGAGATTCAGGATGGAAGACTCGAATCCTGCATCCTCAATTGTTAAACCAAATTTGAATTTGGAGAAGCATGGAGAGGAAGACAGAGTCAATGTTACTTTGTTCAAACAAATTTTTGGATCTCTGAGGTATGTGTGCAACATTCGACCTGATATAAGTTTTGCAGTCGGATTAGTGAGCAAATACATGAGTGAACCAAGAGTGTCACACATGAAGGCTGCAAGAAGAATCCTGAGATACTTAAAAGGATCGATAAATTGTGGGATTCTATTTCGAATATATTATGAAAGCAAAGAAGCTATGGTTACTTGTTATTCAGATGTTGATTGGTGTAGAGATATGGAAGATCAAATAAGCGCAATTGGTTATTTCTTTCAAGTCTTTTGTGCCCCAATCTCATGGTGCTCAAGAAAGCAACTTGTGGTGGCATTGTCTTCGTGTGAGGCTAAATCACTACAAGAAAAAAAGCAATTTACGACACAAAGGCAACGACAGTTCCATGAAAACCGCCCTCTTCCTTATATAACGATGGTTGCCGCAACGGTTTTGGAAAACCGCCCCTGATACTCGCGACGGTTTTGGGCCTAAGTGTCGTCCTCTTAAAGCTGTGACGGTTTATGAACAGTCGTGCCCTAATTTTTCCAACAGTGATAATGACTATGAATGTTTATCAGCTGTCGTCCCCCAAATTTTTTACAGCGCGCTTAATTGTAGAAGTGTGAGGAAGAGGGCTGCGACTATTGATGAACCGTCGTCCCCCAAATATTGTATTGGCGCTACACTTAACTAGAGAAGGTGCTACACATAATTGGAGGAAGAGGTAAAACATTTGTTTTTTATTTTAGGTTTCTGGGTATCTCTCAGCTCACGTCTCTCTCAGCTTCCAACAATGATTTCTGATTTTAGGGTTTTTGAGCTCACGCATCTCTCTCTCATCTTGATACAAATAAGCTTCCTACAATTGTCCATAACCGCACCCCGGTGTCTTTCCTTCTAAAACCCTAAATTGTTTTTAATTTTATTTTTGCTTCTGTTTTGTATCTAATGTTGTTGTTCTTGTAACTTCTAAAAACTTTCTTGCTTCTGATTTGTATGTATTGTTGTTGTTCCTAAATGGGATTGAGGTACAAGTCTAGAAGATATTTGTTATGTAAAAATCGTGTTTTGTCTCTTTTAAAATTGTTTTTCACAAACAGATATGGTGGGTTTTTACATTATTAAGGAAGACAATGAAATTTATGGTTTATAAATATGGAATACAAGCTTGAGAAGTATAGATCCCTTTAGAATTTTTGCTTATATTTGTCTGTATTATATATTTTAGTATTTTGATTCCAACAATCGATTTCTCAAAGTTCTGGATTTGTTTTGTTTTAGGTTGTTGAACAAGAATTGTCCGAGTTATGTCATTTGATTAGAACTACCTCGGTCATCTTCTATCTCAGGTACTAGTAATTTTCATTGCTTAAAATAGTTGATTTCGAATCATTTTCCAATTGTGTTCTGCTTCAGCTGCTTAGTTTCTAGCATAAAATGCTGCATCTTTCTCTTTTTGTTTCTTGTTGTTTATGGCATGCAAGTGTTTTATAAACTACAATTGCCAAACAAAGATTTGTAATTATTTATTTGTCAACATGTGCTTATGATTGGTCATGATTTTTGAATTATCATCTTTTCCATGAGGCCTACAAGTAGTATTTTACACAACGGGCCTTACATATTCTTAGGCCAGAGAATGGTTCACATTTTCTCTCTGTTAGGTCTCTTTTTTGTTACTGATTTAGTTCTTTCTAATGTGTTAATTGATTGTCTTTTGAAGTTCGAAATGTGTGATGATGCAATTGAAGTTTTTCACTTATTATCGGAGCAAAAAAACATGAAACCTGATTTATTTACCCTTACTCCTATATTGTCTACAGACATATAGGTGGTAATTTAGTGTTCTACAATGCTGTTTTAAGCTCTTTTATTAATTCGGGTCGTTCTTCTTGTGCACTTGAATACTATGAACATATGATTATTAAAGGTTTTAAGCTTGGATAAATATAGTTTTGTTGGGCTACTAAGTGCACTTTATGCTGAGCGAAAAATTGATGAAGAAGTTACTAAGTGTGGTTGTACTAAGTGCAATTTTCTTAGTGAGTATCACTTGGCTGCCATGTGCACTTTGCTAAGTCAGTATCACTTGGTTTCCATTGTTTTTAGATCAACAGTTGTCTAGAAATGCATGTATGATAGTGAAGCATATGTTTAGGAATCCATTCACATATTATAATCAATTACAGTTATCCTACATCATCTCTGGTAGTACATTAAAGCCTTTGCCAATCAACAGCAGGCCATGTTTGAGCCGGACTGTGATAAACTCTAATTAGAAATGCATATTAAATACTTCACTTTATACATATTTTAATGATTAACTGACTAATGTTTATCTAATTAAGAATTATAATATTACATACTTTGTGATGCTATAGTTTGGTAGAACTATGTCAAGTATTTGTTAATAGATTTGATACATGTTGTGTATACTGCAGCTTGTACATTTTGAACTAAAGAGAACCACCAGTTGTTCAAGTCGGTTGTTAAAGTAAGGCTCAGTTTTCACAATTCATTGTGGTTTTAGGGATTAGTATCAATTTCAAGTGTTGTTTGTGATTTTAAGCTGGTTGATTCTAATTTCTTAGATCCTGGGCGAGATAAGGTTGTTGCTCCAATTGTAAGGTTTGAAAATGTTGATCATGTGTCTAAGTTATCTTCTATATTGGTGTCATGATGAGTTTCCTGCTCTCTTTACCAAGTATCATATGTCTACTCTTTGTTTCTTTAGGTTTTGGCTTGGATTTGGAATTGGTGGCGATTACCCTCTTTCTGCTACAATCATGTCTGAGTATGCAAACAAAAAGACTCGAGGCGCATTTACAGTTGCTGTTGCTATGCAAGGTTTTGGAATTTTTGCTGGTAGAGCTGTTGGAATTATAGTTTATATATTTTTAAAGCCTTTTAACCTGCTCCAGCTTTTTATGTTAACCCAATTCTGTCCACAGTTCCACAAGCGGATTACGTTTGGAGGATAGTCTTGATATTCAGTGTAATTCCGGCAGTGTTGACATACTATTGGAGGATGAAAATGCCTGAAACAGCAAGATACACTGCTTTGGTTGCAAAGAATGCTGAACAAGCTGCTGCAAATATGTCAAAAGTTATGCAAGTTGAGATAGAAACTGAATTGGAAAAGCTTCAACAATTGGATCAAAATCAAAGACATGGAGAGAATAATTTTGGTTTGTTTACAAAAAGGTTTCTTTGTTGTCATGGAGTACATTTGTTTGCAACTTCTACTACTTAGTTCTTGATGGATATTGCTTATTATAGTCAGAATCTTTTTCAGAAAGATGTTTTCAGTGCAATTTGATGGATACACGAAGCTAAAACCATGAGTGCCCTTGAAGAAGTTTATAAAATTGGTAGAGCACAGACACTTATTGCCCTTTGCAACTTTGTTCCTGGCTACTATGAGAAAATTTTCCGCACTAGCTTTCATGTTTGCCTGCGTCAAGTGGAATCCTTAATATCAATAGGATATGGTACAAACTGCATTTAACTTGCTTGTTGATTCTTCTAGTGTTAGTGTTGTTAATTCTAAGTATTTTTTCTTGTTATATTTTATTAATAAATTTCATAGCTACAATACATTTTTTTATTTTTTTAAAAAAAATTCATTTATTTAGCGGGGGTTATAAACTTCCGCAATCAGCATAGAGTTAAAAAGATCATACAAACTTCACGACGGTTTGTAACCGTCGCTACTTACAATTTACAACAGTGTTGTGACTGCCGCGATTAATAACAACGGTTGGAGTGGCAGTTTTAACAACCGTCGCAATACACCCTAGCGACACACGTTTTTGCGACAGTTACACAACCGTCGCGCCTTACCTTTTACGGCGATTCAAACCGTCGTAACCTGCCAAAACTAACCGTCGCGATTGGCCAATTTTCTTGTAGTGAATATATAGCAGAATTCTATGTTGCATGTCAAGCAATTTTGATCAGATATGTGCTGGAAGAGATCAAGGTCGAAGTGAAGAGACCTCTGGTGCTGCACATCGACAACAAGTCAGTCATTAATCTTACAAAGAATCCAGTTATGCGTGGAAGGAGTAAGCATATTGAAGCTAGATTTTACTTCTTAAGGGAGAAAGTAAATCGAGGAAAAGTTGAAGTAAGGCATTGCTCAAGTGAAGCACAGTTGACCGACATTTTCACTAACAAATTGAAGATCAACATATTCCTGAATTTGAGAAAGAAATCAGGAATAGTTCAAATCGACTATGATTAGCGTATGTTCGACAACTTTGATTATAGGGGGTATGTTGAGATATTAGATATAATCCAAGTTGAATAATCCTAGCCCAAGCCCAATTATAGTTTGTTAGCCTACTTAGGGTGCAAGTTAATTATATATAAATAAATATAGTTTGTAATTCAGTTTGCACTTTTGAATTCAATAATAGAATTCTTATTTCCTTATTCGCACTTTCTCTCTTCACTAAAAGTGCCTCATGCACTAACAAAACTCATAAGAGTGAAGTGTAGTAACTTTGAGTTTGAAATCAGTGAACAAGATGGTAGGAAGTGGCTTGGTAAGTATGTCTACTATTTAAGCATGACTTAGAACATGTTGAGTTTGCATCTTGTTTGCTACTATTCTCTCACGAACAAAATGTAAGTCAAGTTTGATATGTTTAGTTCTAGCATGTAAAACTGGATTGTGCGATAAAAAAATCGCACTAAGATTATTACATATTAGTTTGGGAGTGAGGTAATTGATATGAAGTTCAGATAAAAGAGATTTGAACCATAGAAGTTCATAGGTAGTATGTGACAAAACTCAATATTCAAATTTAGTGTTTGACCTTGCTACAAGAGACTATATCTTTGGGCTTCATGCAACCAAGTTGGGGCCAAAGTATACACATGAATATTGAGAATTCAAGCATAGAGATAAGAGTGAATCTCATATAAAAGAACATTCAAGCAAGATCTTCTTGCATGGATTGTATATTTATTATATTGAAAGAGTTAGGGATATGCTTTACAAATATACTAGTTTAGTTACACACTTCAAACCTCCTAACTAACTCTTCTAGCTTTTTAACAACCTTTTTAAAGTTAGTATAACTAACTTTGTTTACGAATTCCCTTATAATGTATGTATAGAATTTTTTGAGATTGTTATATTTTATTATTTGTGGTGTGATTTGATGTTGGAAAAAATAAATATTTTTGTTAAAAAATTTAATTTTGTTTCATGGATGGTGGTGGGGTGGGGATACTCAAACCTAACCCGAACTCGTTTGAGCTTTAATTTTTCATCTCCCTTGGAAATTGAGACGTGGAACATGAATTGTTCGTGGATTCAAATTTGGGTATGACATGTAAAAATTGTCTACGATCTGCCTCGTTGTCATGCCTAAATTAAACTAATGACTTTTATGGTCCGTTTAGTTGAGGATTTTTGGAAGGGAGAGAAAGGAAATATTTTAAATAAAAAGTGTCTTATTTAATATTTTAGAAAGGGGAGGGAAGAGAAGGGGATCAAAATCCCTTATAAAATGATTTTTACCTCGAATCAGAATTTTTATGAAGGAGAAGAGAGATATGTTAAAATATATTATTATATTTACCAAGCTATCCTCATGTGTTTTTTTTATAAAAATAATAATTTATCCTAAAAAAATATTAAAAGATTAGGTTCTCAATCAAAATTTTCTTTTATAATGTTGGACTTTTTTTTGTGGTTAAATTTTTTCTTATTGTTTAAGTTTAAGTTTATGTTATTGATGTTGAATTTTTGTTGACTTTTCACCATCGTTATGTTTTAGTATCAAGTGGTTTTAGCTCCGCCTTCTGACCATAGTTATGGGGGATCGAACCATGATCCTTCCTACCAAGTGCAAACAACACCAATCATTACTGAACCAACCAACGATTGATAAATACGTCCTCTTTGCTTGTGAACCAAACATGATTGTAATTAAAATTTCTTCCTCTTATTCTCTTTTATATTTTGAACAAAATATATATGTAAATCAAATTGTTCTCTTCTCTTTCGTTTTCGTCCTCTCTTTAATAAAAATTTCTCCCCTACCCTCCGTTCTCCATTCGATTGAAATCAAATAGATTTTTAATTAAATTGAAAGATATTTTTATCAATTTTATTCAAATATTTTTGAATAAATAAAGTTAAAAGTGGTTTAATTAGTCAAAGATATTTTAAATTGGTTTTTAAATTTTGATGTGAAATTTAATCACTATAACTAAAAATCAATTTATCACTTCTAAATTGTTTTTTTTTATCACCACCAGTTTAATCCGGTTCGGGAGTCAGTTCTGACATCAAGTAGTTCCAACCCCCTCCCGATCGCAGTTGCGGGGAATCGAACCGTAATTCTGGCACCACTAATACTTTCTAAATTCTAATCGTACTAAATTGAAAATAAAATAATAGTATAGTCTTTATACAACAACATCGATCAATTATATAATAGTTTATGAGATGGCGACTAAAATAAATTTTGACAGCAACAACATCAATCCTATAGTAACAATTTGTATTAGCAAGACTTTTTTTCTGTTCGTAATTAATATTACTTTTATCTTATATTCAATTCAAAAGAGCTTACTCATCAATCGTTGTTTAAACTTTAATAATTATAATTATAGTAACAAATATTAAAACAAAAGCTAGCCTTATGATTAAACTTTGTAATTAATAATCTAATAATAAAACAAAAGCTAATTGATCAAAACTTTATAAATAATGTCAGCAGTGAAATAAATTATTGAAATCGCTTCAGTATCTGGACAAGTATCTTCTTCTTCTATTTTATCCGTAAAACATCTTCTTTTAAAAGTAAAGAATTCCAATAAAAGAAAAAACTCAAAAAGTGAACAGTAATGAGTATTAATTAAAAAACTAATTTTTAAATCATTATTGTAAAAATAAAACTTTTTTTTCAAGTACTTTTGTCTAGAAAGTACTACTTCATTACAGGGGTGGACAACGGGCCGGGTTGGACGGTTTCGGGCCCAAAACCTACACCCAATCCAACCCGCGGTTGACTTATGAAGACCCAATTCCGCCCATTTTTTCATACGGTTTGAGCGGGTTGGGTTAAGACGGATCACGGGTTCATATGAACGGTTTTGCGGGTTATTGGACTAAAGATTTCTTTGGCCCAGTAACACATTCTAAACTTTTATTTACAAATATTACAAAATAAAAATATCCATTATTCATGAAAATGTTTTATACACTAAAATTGCAGTAAGCACATGGAGTCAATTTATCTCTGCAAAAGATAAACCTTTCAATCTATCTCTGAAATAGAGAACTTTCTATCTCCATGATTTCTAACTAGTCAATAAATAACTTTCGGCAACTTCCTTCCTGCAACATAAGTAAAAAAAATATTTAAATCACTACATGATACAAAATAGGTTATTCTTGGATATAAAAGATAAAAGTTTGACAACTTTATAAAAACAAATTATGACAAAGAACTTGATCTTTTTCTTGGTCATTACCTTTTAATTACAATATTATTTCATAGTTCATTAAAGCTAAGACAAATATGATATTCACTGATAACAAGTTTTAAATAAATAGGAAAAGTTGTAATTCTTGATTAAACACTTCAATTAATTTTCTGGTGAACCATCTGGATAGTGAAACAATTTGTCATTCTTCATCATATCATCTGAACAATTATGAGTAAAACCTTGTATTAAAAACTAAAAAAATGTTAACAAAGTTTCAATAATTCTGTAGTGAAACAATTAAATTTTTGAAATGAAATTACAACTCAACCTTAAAAGGACTATTATATATCTTGAAATTGATCCAAAAACACACTTCAACCAAACACGAAACCTCTCCACAAGCAAAGAAAAACATCATTGTAAATCACAACAAAAAACAACATTAAGAAATGAAATGAACCATATTGTAGTTTACTTCAAAATTGTACTGCAACACAATATTAAAAACGCTTCAGAAATACAAATAATAGTTCAGATTTATAGAGAATACTCAAACTTAATTAAAACAAAAACCAAATCTAGATTTCATAATGATATATTATGAGGAGAAGTTCATGAATATTCCAAAGGTTAGAAGTTGAATAAATAAGAACAAATAAAAATTAAAAAAAAAAAAGCTACAAAAACATAAACCAAATCAACTAAAAATAACTCTAACCTTGCAGATCTGGAACATTAACAACAGATTCGAGTTCATGATAACATCACAAAAAAAACAAAACAAAAATATATTAGTAAAGTTAATAAATTAAAAAACTCAGAAAAATAACTCTATAGCTAATAGTGAATGAAGAACATACACAAAATATGAAAAGTAGGGTGTAGGAGAGACCAGATCTATGGTGGTGACAATGTTGAGCTTGAGAGTCGTGGTGATGGCAAGAGTGTGACAATGGTGAGAGTGAGATACTGAGAGTGGAAGGGGTTTTGATACAAGTTTGAGAAAACAGAGGCTCAGATTGGGTGGGATGAAGTTTCTCAAATGAGAGCAAGTGAAAGAGTTAGAGAGAGAGAATCTCAAACTGGAGAATGTCTTAGGGTTTGGGAAAATAAAAGATCTCTAATTGCTTCTCTGGGCGGGTTCGGATACCGCCGGTTACATTTTTTTACCCGGACCCGCCCAATTAAACCCAGTCAACCCTGCATTATTTAACCGTTGACCCGGTTCAACCATTTGAACCCGCCCATTTGTATTAATCCGGTTTGGTTTAGCCGGTTTTTAATGGGTGGTCGGGTTTTGTCCACCCCTACTTCATTACATGCAAAAATAGTGAGGATATTTGAGACAAGTGCATGCATGCGCTGCCTCTCAACTTCAATATGTATTAGAATTTTTTTTATAGAGCCCATAACCTTTTTGGTCATCCCGACGAAATTTCTAGAATGTTCCTATATTTCAGAAATGCTTCTTCGAAATCACTTTTTTTCTGAAACAAAGTTGAATTCGGAAGTGCACTTCCGAAAACACACAAAAAAAAGTGTTTTTGGAGATATATCTCCGAAAACACACAAAAAGTGTTTTGGGAGATGCATTTTCGAAATCACCTTTTGTTTTTGGAGAGGGGTATCTTCGGAGATGCATATCCGAAATATTCCAATTTTTAGTCTTGGAATATGTTTTGGGAGATGCATTTTCGAAATCACCTTTTGTTTTTGGAGAGGGGTATCTTCGGAGATGCATATCCGAAATATTCCAATTTTTAGTCTTGGAATGTTTCGGATATGCATTTCCGAAAAAATTTAATAATTATTAAAAAATTAAAATAAAGGAGAATCAATACAATTAATGGTATAATTAAATGTATTAATTAAAAGATATTATTAAATATATATCATTATCATTAAAATATAATAATAATTATTAACATCTTTTTTTAAATTAAAATATTTTGTAGTTATTATTTATAATTAAATTTTTTCAACATTTTTTTATGCACTATTACTTTATTTACAAATAAATTATTTGATACTTTATTTTAATTGAATAGAATAAAATTTAATTTTAATAAAATTAAAAAACAATGAGAATATTTTAAAAAAATTAAAAGAAACTTTTTATTTCATATAAAATCAATTTGATAGAAATTATAGTAGTAAATGTAAATAGTACTTTGTTAAGTGAATATAATTAAAATTTATGTGAATATCTAGTATAATTATACATATAAATACTAATTTTATTCTTTAATTTAAATAGAATTGAAGAAAATAAACTGTTGTATTCAATTATATTTATGTCTGTCAATTATTAATTCTTTTCATTTTGGTACTTTAATTTTATACATAAAACTTTAAATTAGTAAAAATAATTATTCAATCTTTTCTTTTCAAATATTAATTCTTTTTATTTTGATAAAACTTTAAAATATTATTATTCTATTAATTTAATTGTTTATTTTTTAATCTTAATTTATTTTTTTAATATATATTTTATCAATGATATGTCATCAAATAATCATTAGAACATATAAATTAATCAAAAAATTTATATATATTTTAATATACTGAATATACAAGTATCGTGAGTATTTTATATACCATTGATAAAACTTTAAAATATTATTATTTTACTAATTTAATTATTTATAATTTTAATCTTTATTAATTTATTTTTTAACTATTATTAACTATTTAAAAAGTAAATAGTTGAATTATTAAATAAGTTATTTATAAAATTGTAACTATTTAACTAAATTATTGATATTATCTAAAAGTTATTACGTTAATTATAAAATAGCTAAATTATAAATATAAATAGTTTAATACTTAATTACAAAATATAATTTTAATTAAAATTTATTACATTAATTATAAAATATCTAAAAGTAATAAAATTTATTAAAAAAATACAATTAAAATTTTAATTTTAACAATTAAAACTTAACTCAAATTTATAAATAAATTAATAAAATTTAAAAATTAAATAGGAAAATTATTAAACTAATAATAATTTAAATTTGTATTGATGAAATGTCATAAAAAAATCATTTGAAATACACAAGTGCACCACGTGAAACTTTGCAAAAAAAAATTAAATTAAAATAGTAGCAAATAATTTGGAGGAATCAAAATTTATAATTTTTTTAATATACTAAAAATAATAGTTGATAGATTCAAAAGAATAAAGAAACAAAGTATCAAAATGAAAAAAATTTATTAATTGATAGAAATAAAATGAACTGAATATGGCAGGTTTTGGGTCATTCTAATATAATAAATTCATTCTAATTTATGTATCATTATTAATTCAATATAACAAATTTCCAAAATTATTAATATATCTTTTTTTATTCTAAAAGGAATGTACTTATTCTATTTATAAGATGTTTTATTTCATCTGTCCAAAATTTGAAATGGTTGTTCCCTATAATTAAAATCGATATATTTGTCTTTATTAACTAATAAATAGTATAAATCTTTGAAGATCTTAATTTTAAAGCACCATTTCAAAATAATTCTATACTTCAAAACTTGTGCGTTTTTCCGGAAGTGTACTTCCGAAATCCAAAAAATGGGATTTCGAAAATGCATTTTCGAATTCTGAAAAAAATTTAAAAAAAAAAAATTTCAAAAATGTATTTTCGAAGTAGGGGTATTTAGAGGTTTTCCCTGGGAGGTCAGCTCATAGGGAGGTGAAGAAAGAAATTCTCATATGTATCTAGTGATGGGGTGCCAGGAAAAATCATTTCCAAGAAGAGGGGACCAACTTAAAGTAACTTAAGAGTCCTACATATTTGACAATGTGTTTAAAAATGGGATCATAATGTTAAAGTATCTTAAAGAGTCCCATATAGTTTATGATGTGTTTAAAAATGGGTTAATTTTTATCTTATAAGTCATATTCTAGAAAATTTAAGTTAGATTCAATTTAAATTTTTTAATAATAGTGTATTTGAAATTTATTGAGTAACTAAATTAAGACTCGTGTGATGGATGGTTGTAAATAAGTTTATTTTTTTATTAAATTTTAAATATATTAAAAATTTATTTTGACAAAATATGATAAATTAAATTAAATTATAATAATTTATTATAATATATATTATAATAATTTATTTTAAATTATAGTTGAGAAAATGATATAAATTTTTATGCTAGTTGTTATATTAGTTTAATTGTTTTTTAATTAGTTAGTTTAACTTTTATTGATGAGATTGTAAAAAAGTTGTCTGATTTTGTTGTTGATATCACTTGAAATATGAGAATAAATTGTATTTGCCCTTTCAAAAGTGAAAATGAATTTTGACTATAAATATTATTAGGTTAATATGTTTTTTACTATAATTTTTGTGAAATTCAAAACATTGATTTCAATTTCATTTTTTTAATGATTTCAAAGAAAACAAAATTTTAGTTTTAGTGATTAGATTCACGCGTCCATTTTAAATTTAAGGGGTTTTAAATTAACAAATTTATTAATATAAATTTAAGTTTGTAGATTTAAAAAATATAGAGAAAAATTAAATGCATGAACATAAATTTAAGTGCAGAAATACATAAATTAGAAAGAGTGTATTATTATTATTATTATTATTATTATTATTATTATTATTATTATTATTATTATTATTATTATTATTATTATTATTATTATTATTAGGGTCATGTTAACAAGTGCCCTCAGCATACTCTTTAAGAATACTAAAAAAAATTTTTTTTTTTACAAAAGTCAATATTCCAATTTTCAATACATTAAATATACGTATTTTTAAAAAAAACTGACTACTTTAATAACTTAAAAAGTGCTTCAAAAACACTGGTTAACATATCTCTTATTATTACTATTTTTGTTATCATTATTATTGAATTCAGGATACATACCTTATTCTAATGATCACTAAGACTGAGAATGATATAATTAGCGTGTTAGCCTGAGATTTTTAGCTTAGTATTTTGACATGTGTATGGGATATGAGATGAATATAAATGTTAAAAGCAGATAATTAAGTCATGTTTTCGACACCAAATCATAAATTTGACGACAGGTAGACCTTTTCGACAGATGTGACATTGTAGCAACCGACTTAAAATTTTTAGAGAGTCGCCAAGGGCGATTCCAAGGCCCAACGAGCTCAGGCATGCGTCCGAGCTCAACCTCTATTTTCTTTGTACTCCCCCCAATTTAATAGTCGGTTTTTAGACAAAACTAGGAGCAAAATTAGGGACAAATTTAGTAAAAATATGGTGTGAAAATTAAAACAGATGAGTAATCAATGGTGTAAAGTTTTTGCCCAGGCTGCCTAAAATTCCTGACACCGCCATTGAGAGTCGCCACTATTAGTTTTTATCCTAAGGGAAGGGAATTAAATGAATTACCCTAAAGTTCATAGATTCTACGTTCGTAAGTCGATTAGACAGAGAAAAGGTGTTAGACAACCTTCATCTCCCATGTATTCAAGGGGACCCTTTAAGTTTAGATTTGTTATAGGTTTTGATGATTTATGGATACGGAAAATGTAAATTCACCTATATCAATTTTATAGGAAAATTATTGGTTTATTGATATTTTAATTTTTAAGATAAGAATCATGTTAAATATTAGCTTTTTTATTTATTGTTATACTCGCTAGGTTTTGAAATCCTATGCCTACATATCCTCTAATACAATGAAGAAGTCATAGTACCGTAGTTCATATTGTTTGGTTGATATTTTTTTAGTATTGAAAAGTGTTTGAACTTGATTAATTGCATGGAGACGAGAAGTGTTTTGGTTATCGCACAGAGTGAAAAGATTAGTTTGTATGAATTGAATGAGTTTTAGGATATAAGAGTGTTTATTTTTTTCCTTATGTACAGGGTAGATTAATCGGATTTTATTTACAAGTGAATATATTTACACGAATAATTTAAAATAATATATAAATTAATAGTCTAACTATCTTAATTAAAAATGAGCCTAATTAAATTAAATACAAAAAATGAATAAAATATTTCAATAAGTAACCTAATAAAACTTAAGCTAAGATTATCTAATTCATAAAAACTATATGAAAATTAAAATTAAAAAAGAAAATAGGTAGGAAATAAAAAAAACATTGGGGTTGCATCAAGGACGTTGGGATATGCTAAATGGGCTTGAATTTGAAAGCACAAAGAAATAATCCTAAGTATTCTAATAATATCATTTTTTTGATTACTTTTTTTAACATTAACTAAATAAACAATTTTTCTATGTAAAACATAACAAGTCTACGCGTGGATTTATGAAACATAACGGAGTGGAGCGGAACGGAATAAAGATCCTATTTCATTGTTTGGTTATTTTATTTAAAATTTCTCATTCCATCACATACACCCAAATTGGATGAAACAAAAAATGGGGAATTAGATGGAATGAGATGAAATGGATTCCATCATGTTCCATTCCATTCATTATTTATAAATCCAAACGATGAAATCTCATTAATTATCATACCATACCATTCCATTCCATCTCATATCACCAATCTAAACATAGCCTAAGAGAAAGGGTTTTTTTTTTTTTTTGTATTTTATATTTTTATATGTTTGTGTGTTTGTTTCATGGATTTGAATTTTATTCCCAAGAATGTGTGAGGTTGGAAATCATATTTCCACATTTGTTTCAAGTTTTATTAAATTTTACCCGGGTATCTTTTATTCTTGGGAATATGATTTACACATGAATTAGATATTTTTTATTCCCATGCAAAAGAGTGAGAATCTTACATTCCTATGGGGAAAAGAGATAACCACCTATAACCTTCCACTTTAAATTAATTTAACTCTTTTAATATATTTTTTAAAATAAATTAAATATATTTTAGATTGCGATTGGAATGAGACAAAGGGTAATGTACTAGTATAGTAGCAATTCTTGAGTTGGAGAATACTTAACCTTTGTGTGGTGCTAAGGGAGTGTAGTGAGGACCGTGTAATAAGTTGAGCGTTGGTGTCTCATCGACGAGATCGAATAAGAAGGAAATTATGGAAGGAATTGTAAACCTCAAGGGAGATTATGGTGCTTTATGTGACTAGAGTACAAGTTCTAAATGAACGCTATTATAGTTTGGTAATGAATGTTTATGCTCCATTATGGTTGTCGGCTATCTATTGACAAATTGAGGAATTGATCACCCTTAATCTCTTATTGATGGTAGACGAGATCGTGTCGGATGGCATAGACTTATCTTGCTATCTTAATAGTGTGTAAAGCGATTGATGATTATGTCGTGAGGATAGTCGCTCACCAGTTGTGTGAATTAATAAAGGAGTAGCTAAGAAAGAGTGGAGGCGTATTGGACAATTTAGAGTAGCGAGTTTATATGCGAGCTAACGTCGCAAGGTGGAAGATTGAGAATATCACATTGAATAACGATTTTGTGGTAAATGTTAGAGAAAGTCCAAAACTAGATTGTGACTAGTGCATTGGATGGTTGACGGAACTGTTAATGAATATGGTGATTTAAGGTGGATGGTCAGGGTTGCGCAGCTGAAGCGTGATGTGATGTAATTGCTATACGCGTACGATTCTTTAAAAGTGAAGGATTAAGAATCTCAAGAGCCTATGGGAATGAGATGTCTTGACCTACACATTTGATTGGGTGGATTGTTGATATAGGAATGTTGTGCCAGAACACTATGTTTACTAATAGATGTTTGCTAATTTTATAAGGATATTATTGTGGTTAGTGGTTGATGGTGAGTTGTGTGGTTATTAGTTGAGTTGTACTCCTGGACTGATATGATAGTAATTTTTTCCTGTTGCCGTGATGTTGTTGTTGGGTACCGTAAATGAGGAATAATACACCATAATATGACGAAGTTGATTATGTTGACTATGTTGATGTCACTACAAGAGTGATACGACGATGTGAATAGAGTTGTTAGTATTTCAAAAAGAAAGTGGCTGGCGAAAATGAGTTCTAGTCCAGTATTTCAAAAAATCGCTCTTACAAGGGCAAGCAAATTCTACCGGGTCCAAATATAAAAAAATGCAAAGTGAGCCTGAGGAGTAACAGGTTTCACCAACATGAAACATTCAAGTAAATCACCCTAGTCATTGATGAAAGAGTCGAACCAAGGGACTTGAGGGCGAAATAAGATCAATCCTTGATTCCAAGTTTCATCCTGAGAGGTGTGGGCTGCATAAAAGAGGTAAAAAAGCGCTATAGAGAAGGTTCCCAAGAATTATGCTCAACACATAGTTGAAACACCTTCATGAAATCGCATAAAGTTGTGAGGGGGCAACTCTTAAGCGATTCAACACGGCCACCTCGAACCCAAAAAAGGGAAAACGTATACCCAGACTATTAAAGAGGCATTTGTATAAAGGAATCGAACAACCTTCAAAAGAGTTGTATATCCTCTCTGTCGGGCCCACTGGGAGAGTCAACCAGTCTGAGGGATTATCGACCATAATATCAGCATTGTCTATAGCCTCAACAATGCTTTAGGTGGAAGGAGTCCCAAACACTTTGGAAACCATCCAGTGATATTAATTGGTGTTATTTGGCTAAACCAATTGATGTCCTCTTCGGGACAATTCATCAGCTTTAAAGTGATCGTGGTGGTTGATCCAAGATATAGAATGGGACATTCCCCCGACACTCCAAATGATTTGTGATTTTAGCATCGCTAGGCTCGTGACCATTCCTCATTTGATGAAACTGAACAAATTTACCAGCATGTTCCCTTCTTTGTTGGGCAACTTCTATTTCTGCCTCAGTCAAGATAGGAGAAGGCATTGGTTTTTCAACGGGATCTTCGCCCTCACCGATTTTCTCTAATATGAGAGTTCTTGTAAGGTCGCCTGACAAAGTTTTCTCACAAAATGAGTCCTCAGACAATCCTTCTGTATTGGAATCCTCAATCAAAGAAGTGATCTCCAATTCAAAATCCTTACTAGCATAGGGAAGAGAATGCGATGTAGTCTCCATTCTCCATCTCGAAGAGGAAGAAACACTACCCTTTGAATCACTATCTACGTTAATAGGGCTATCACACATCGCAACAAAAATACAATAAATGCTTGAATGAAAAGCTAAGGTGAAGAAAATGTACCTTGAAATGTAAGGTTGAAGGTAGGAAAGAAAAAAGAAGGCCGAAAATCGAAGCTTTGAAGCTTTGAATGCACGACAACGGCAACTTCTATATAAATCCTCTTAAACAAGAGGGGAAGACTCAAAGGAAACAAGTGAAACTCAGTCCACAAGATTGCAAAACGTTTCTCCATATTCTCTTTATCCTTATAAATGCAAAGACAATGGGGGGGGGGATCAAATTAAAAGTAATAAGCAAGTGTGGATCAATGCCCATATTTCCTCATGGGAACACAAGCAAAATAAAGTATACTTAAATGCACAGCAAGCTGCGTCACGCCACCCTCTACCTTTTCAGGTCACATGTAAAAAGAAAATGTCGAAACATTTTAATGATGGAACTACATTTAATGCTCATGTTCCCCATTATGCTTTGGCATAACCAAAGCAATGCTTGCCTGTTGATGTATAGGCAACAATTCCTGAAAATGGATCATGATTGCTAAAAGACTCCATCGGTATCGAGAGTACTTGATGAGTCTTGGGGGAAACTATTCCTTGCCAGCCAAAGGCCTAATAAGATCGGGACCATTTATGTCGCCCTTCCATTAATCCCTAGGTATAAATACCTTTACAAAAGGTTTCCAGGTACACAATCTCTAATCTCCACTTTCACTACAATTATCTTAAATCCTAAACTGACTTGGGTGTTGGAGTGCTAACTTTGCAGGTACCCCCTTTAATCCGTCATATCGAAGATTAGCAACGTCGATTCGAGATCGACACCGATTGACGATGTTGATTCAAGATCAATGTCTCTGATTCAAGTGGCACAACAATCGCAACCTTCGAACCACAATATTGCATCATTGAATTTCTTATGAAGCTTTCCTTCGCCGTAGTTTCACCAATCTTCTCCATTTCTGGTTCCACAATGAAACAAAAAGTAATAAACAAATGACATGTTTAGGACCAAGTAGTTCATAATCCTTTTATAACCGTGCTCAGATATTATATTTCAAGTCTATATTATAACATAACATTTTGACCCTACCTTATAAAGTTTTAGGTCTGTGAGGATCAATTTGTTTAGGGTTAGATAGTCCATTTTAATAGCTTTAAAATAGAGATTCACAATGTAGAGTTTAAAAGAAACTACAAAAGTCACGATGATGAAGGAGAAGAAGCTACAAGCGGCAGGCATAATCCATCAAGAACAAATGATCCTTCCATCTCTAAAATCCTTAAGAAGAAAGGACTAAAAAAAATTAACTTCACTCATAGAATTTGCAATCAAAAAGCCAATACTCGGGCTAAATAGGTTATTAAATAAAAAAGTAATCTAAACCTTACTAACCACAATTCAAGGAATAACATGACTTTTGATGACATTTAAAAAAATAATAAATATAAATTAATTTTTATTAAAAAAAAAAAGCACAAAATCAACACAAAAATATTATAAAGAAAATAATATAAAATATATAAAAGAAATAACAAAATTGAAAAGAAAATTAGAAAATATGGAAGATACATAAAGAAATACTTCTCCCCTAACAAATTATAAATCAAATTTATTTTTTTAAGGCTTAAGTGCACTTTTGATCCCTTTATAAATCAAATTTATTTTTTTAAGACTTAAATGCACTTTTGATCCCTGTAAGTTAGTGAGTTTTTTATTTTCGTTTCTGTAAATTTTTTTTGGTCTGAGTTCCTTTAAATTACTTTTTGCTTGCGGTTTAGTCCCTAAAACTAAAATCCGCAGAAAAATCTGAAGGTTTCTTACGGATTTTCCTGCGACAAACACAAACGTGAAATATATGGATTTAGACCATAAATTATTTTTTACAGTGAGGAAAATAAAAAATTAGCTAACTTAAGTGATGAAAATTAATTAATTTATTTATTTATTGAATAATTATTATATATCTGATCCATATATAAATTAGATACATGGATGAATTAAAAACAAAATTTGATTATAGAGAAGAGCAAAAACAAAAGACTTATCAAAAAACAAGAACAAGAATCAGATGCAGCCACGAAAAATACAACAACACACCTAACAAAAAATGACTCTCATTTCTTCGCTCTGTTCCTTCCCTCCAATTCACTCTTCTCCTTCTTCCGCCTTTCCAAATTCCGCATCAACATTCTCAAATCACAACACCATCTCCAACTTCAAACCTCAAATCCAATCCTCATCTTCTTCTACAAACGTTTGCACCCAAAAAATCGACACATCCTTGATCACCATCGCCGAATCTTTCTACGATGATGAACTCTGGGCAGCTTCCTCCCTCCGTATCCGTTCCTTCAATGAATTCCGTCCCGATACATATGGAGTCCAAGTGAGTTAGTTTTCCACTCCAATTCTTCTTTTTTATTCAAATTTGAAGTGACAAATTTTCAATTTCAGCTAGATTCATTGTTTTTAGCTTTGAATTTCAAAAGTGTGTGTTTGAATTGTGATAAAGGAGTGAACTTTATAGTTTATACGAAGCGTTTTTCGTGTTTGTCAAGTTGTGTTAGGATCATGCGAAATACTTGACTGAGCGTGAGTTTGAAGCATTGAAAGAGCGGATTTCAGGGAAGAGGATTGGTTTTAGAAGAGTCTCTTGCATAAATGCTTCTCTTCCTGTGTCTCATATATCAGGCATCTATGATGATTTATGTTCTTCATGTAAGGTTTGTTTATTTCCTGGATTCATTCAATGCATATGGTTTCAATGTGTTGTGTAATGTAGATTTGTTTGTTGTTTATTGTTTCTTAAGAAAATTGATTGTGTTTTAGTTACTTTTGTGTAGTTTTCTACTTTTGGAGAAGACAGGATAGTAGTTGGTTCTCTTGATCTGAATCAGTGCTTGAGTCTTCCGGATGAAATTGTAGGGATGAAGCCAAAGGTATTTTTTCTTCTTCTTCTTCATGTATTTGAGATATTTAGGGCCAGTTTGGATTAACTTCTTTGAGTTTATCTGTTGGCATAAGCATTTGGTAGAGCTTATGGTAAGGTAACCTCTTGTGTTTATGCTTATTGCTGGAAACTCTTTAGGATAGCTTATGAAAACGGCTTATAATTTAAGTAGAAGTAGTTTGACTTTATAACTTATTGATTAAGTTATTTATGCACACACGGCCTAAAATATGAAGTGGGCGTGCATGTGTGTGTTTATATGTTCTAGCTTGCTTTGGATGCTTGAGTTTCTATACGAAAATTGATAGCTCTTCTATAGTGATTGATGACTATATTGTTTAATGTTTAACTGTCAGGCTAGCGGAGCTGATACTACAAGGGCGTACCTCAGCAATGTGTGTGTTGCGCGAGAGTTGCACAGAAATGGTTTGGCCTATGATCTTCTCGAAAAGTCAAAGTTAGTTGCTCGTAATTGGGGTAAGAAACAGTGTAACACTTAACTGCCATACTTAGTTTTTCTGTATGTAGTATGTTAACTATGATAAGCATGGAAAGAAAGCAGCCAATTTTTTGTTGTTGTAGATTTTAACCAGCGAGATTGCTCTAGTTATGTTTGCTCGTTTCGGATGCCTGCGTTATTAAACATACATCATGTCTTGACATCATGAGATACAATTTTAGTTACTGTCTTAATATGTTTTATGTGAAGTTGTGATCTATGTAGAGTCGGAGTTAAAAGCACTCTGTATAAGTTATCTGCATATTCTCGAGTCTATGAATCTGGAGAACCAAAGAGTGGCTAAATTTACTCCTTTGTGTCTTTCAGGCATAACAGATTTATATGTCCATGTTGCCGTTGACAATGAACCAGCAAAAAAATTGTACATGAAGAGTGGGTTTGTCTACGAGAGTGATGAACCTGCATGGCAGGCCAGGTTTCTTGATAGACCGCGAAGACTTCTGCTATGGATGGGGCTTTCAGTCTCCTAATTTAACGGTGTTGTCGGGTATCCTGTGTTAATATGGTTCTGTTCTGTCTATTCTTTTTAAGTTATTTTCCGAACAGTCCCGCATTGCCTCATTAGTTTTCCTTCCTTTCATTTCTAAGCCGTAAATAAATCCGGCGGCTGACAATTAAAGATCCATTGTAAGAAATGAATTATGAAACACATTGGTAGCTTTCCTTTGATGATTACTTTTACAACAATTTCAACAAATACCAGTAATCATATACAAACATGATCATGTCACAGATGCATTGGTTCTGATATTTTTCTCTCTTGTTGTTTCCCTTCCTCCACAGTCGTCCAACCTCCGTCTGTAATTATATCTTTTTAGACCGCTCTCTATCGGCACTGTTACTTTTTCTGGTTAATCTTTTATGTTTGCCACAATTGTCATGCCATCGAAGATCTAGTTGTGATGAAACTTTTGAAGCAGATAACTCAAGATTTTATCCTTGCATTTTGTGAAGGTTGGGTCAAGGACTTTGTGGTCAAGGGTTCTGCTTGTTTCTGATAATATTGAGAAGAATATGAGCTTAATATGTAACAGAAGTGACAGAGCTCTCAAATCTATTAATAAGTATTTATATTTCAAAAACTGAACATTACGTGTTATCTATCTTTCAACTAAAATAATCTTAAGAACCGTCATTTTATTATGGTTCAAGTAGAGAATATAGTTCTTTAGCTGTAAAAAAAGAAAAAGAGTAGGTTGAAGACTTATCATAATACCATAGAGAAAAAAAGAGCTCTTTTGTCCTCAAAATCTTCCATGTTTATAGATACTTGAAAAAATGACATCATTCCAAAAATTTAGGTTAACAACACCACCAAATAACATAGTGACTTTTGATGTTAGACAAATCTTCCAACAATATAAAAGTCTCAAAGTGTGAGAAAAGAAAACTCCCTAGAGAGGACAAAAGGTAACCCAATGTAAAAATTGTAGGCAAAATTTTTTTCTCCAGAGTGACTCACATTTCTAAAAACCTAAAATTGTCTTTAGAAATTTTCGGATATTAAAAATCTCCGAATGTATCATAAATTTTTTTTATCAAAATTTGGTTCGAAGATGCATCTGCGAATATTTCTGAAGTATATTCGGAGATGCATCTTCGAAAAACACCCCTGGACCCATTTTTCAAGCGTTTTTCATTGGGATTTAACATTCAATCATTAAGTGAAATTTTTGGAGATGCATCTCCGAAAATAAGCGAAAAATTGAATATATCACTACCTTGCATGATCATCCCTCTCACGCTTCAAAGCTCTTTCATACCCTAACCTTTTAAAAAAATCATTCTCTATCAACTAATCGACTTCAAATGATCATTTTCGTGTTTTATCACATCAAAGGGAGCAAAAAAAAGCTACAATTTAAGATAAAATTTATTCATTTCATACATAATCGCTTGCATTATCTTATTTTTGAGTTGAAAAATTGAATGTCGAGTCCGAAGATGCTACTCTAAATTCACCTGCTATATGTTTCGGAGCTGCATTTTTGAATTTGTCTGTTACTGTAATTTTTTTTAACTATTTTTCTATTTTTATTTGAATTAGATATTTTGCACCTGAATATGTTTCTCAAAGCTACTGTAAGTAATGATGTAAAATCTGATGAAGTGAAGGATGATGTTAAACTAGTTGAAGTGAATGCTAATGTTAGACCAGCTGATGTCGAGATAGATGTTGGTCAACAGTTTACAAATGAACAACTGTTTACTGCTCGTGAACATATGCTTGAATGAGTCTGCATGGTGGCCGGGAAGTTGAGATTTGACATTATAATCAGAAGGTCCGATAATGGTTCTAATTGTAGGCAAACATTTGTAACCATGAGATGCGAAAGAAGTGGCACATACGTTGACCAATTCAAAAGTTGAAATGTGATGGCACCAGATCAATAAGACCATTGCACCCTATATCCCTCAGCAGAAGTATGTTGAAAGTAGGGTTGGTTGAATCAAACTTAATCGAAAATAGTTCAAAATTCGATTAAAAAATTAAATCATTGAACTAGAATCAATTAAGATGAATATGAACTAAAAACTAAGTTCGTTAACTAAATGAGCTGAACTTGAACTATACATAGTTCGACTCATTAGGTTCATGAGTCAACTCGATTATATATGACATAGATTATATTGTCTTTAAGAGTAAGTTTAAAGATTTGTTCTAATTCTTAATATCATATTTTCTTTTAATCTAACGGTTTTAATTGATAATTTATATTCTCAAGTGAGCAAAAATATTTCTACAAATAATTATATAAATAAAATTAATATCGTATAAATTCAAATCTTATAACTTTTATTTTATTTTTATATTTTTTAGTTAAAAAATATTAATTTAAAATGTCAAATATATATTAAAAAAATAGACTTAAAAAATTGCTTTTAAGTCTGTAGATAAACCTAACGAGTTGAACCGAGATGTTCCCGAGATGTTAGTGATATATTCTAATAAGTCAAGTTTGAGATGAAAACAAAGTTCATGATGAACTCGAACTCGGCCAATTCTTAACGAGTCGAGTTTAAACTGGAAAAAAAGTTCGTCATGAACTCAAACTTGAACTCGACCAATTCTTAACGAGTCGAACTGAGCTGAGGCAAGTTCGACTCGACTCGACTCATTTCCAACCCTAGTTGAAAGCTAAAGAAACTGCTTCTAAAGTGAATGAGTAATTTCAAGTTCTTTACTTTTTGATGTCATTTGAAATTCTTTAAATTTAACTTAAATAAAATACTACATAAATTTACATAATTTTAACAATTCTCCATATTTTTTAATCCAAACAATAAATTTTGATCAAATCATTTTAAGTTCCATCAAAAATTTATTTGTCCTCGTTAAAATAATAAATTTTGATCAAATTATGTTAAGTTCCATCAAAAAATTATTTGTCCTCGTTAAAATACTTCGTCCAAACACACACAAGACTTGCATTTTCAATTCTTTGCTCTCAACCTTGCCTGATTCACACTTTTTCATTAATTGAATAATTTGAGAATCTTGTCAATTTTTTGCTTTCAACGTTGCATGATTCACCATTTTTCATTGATGATCGTGTAAGATCTACTAATAATGTATTTTTGAATGTCGATACCCTTTACATATAAATGTATATTTCTAACTTTTCATGTTCTAAGATGAAATAGTAGTAGTAATAAATGACATATTTGAAAAAAAAAAAAAATAATAAATGAATATAATAAATTGCATAAAAGTTTATATTTAAGAAAAAAAAATTCTAGAGAGGGTTTATAATTAGGGATGGAGGGAGTACATTTCATCCTATATAACTTTATAAACTACTTTTACAAGAAATTAGATTATGAATTTGTTTGACTGTGTCTATTCCAAGTTGAGTTTTGTCATTATATATTTGGTCCGATAGACAGGAATTATCACTATCCCATTGATGTCAATCAAAAAGCAATCATGAGAAATGTGTGTCATCTTTCTTAAAAGAAATTGATGATATCTAAAACATTATAGAAACATTTACAATCAGTGTGAAGTCATTTAAGAGACCATGTTACCAAAATTGACATTTGTTGGATAAACCAACAATGAACTGTCATGATACAGCCAATGCTGCAGATCAGATGATGCTATTGTATTCGAACATATACAACTATTGAAGCTTGAAGATCTCGATCTACCTTGAAGTGAGCATTAAAAAACCTTTTCTCCTGAAGAAGTAAATCTCAAATTAGAACAAATCACCCGTGTTTATAGCAATGATTAACTTAACTTAGGACAGTCATGTAAATTACCTCTCTATAATCAAATGAAATTAAGAAGCTTCTCAATTTTTGCTCTTCTGAATCAAATAAAACAATGTGGCTGGGAAGAGACCAATTATTTGCAAATTTTGACATGAAAGAAACAGGGTCCATCATGAAACGGTCAGACTCATCTAGGACTCCTTTCTCTTCACTGCAGAAAATGATGCATTAACATCGATTATGAATTTAATTCAGTTTCGGTTAACGTTAGAGGACATTCTTGAATTATTAATTTCCAACCTTGGCGTGCAGTCAAGAAATTGCATTGGTAGGTTATGATGCAGCATGGAATAGAATGGAGTAGCATGGCACGGTGTTAGGAATAGGATACTTTTCACTTTCCCTTGAAAAGCTTCTTTAGCAAGGTGGTTCATGACATCCTCGGGTCCTTTCTGTCGAGAAAATAAACAATATGTATTAAAAATTTCGGTCTAGATTTTTACAGATATAAAAAGAACAAACAGTAACAAGAAAAATAAATAATCTCGATACTTGGTGAAGAGAGAATAAGATACCTGATGAACCAAACTCATATACAAAGCCATTGGTATATTGGTAGCGAGCAAAAACAATATAGCAGCTGTCATCTTGGGAGGAAATTTGTTACGCTTTTTTGAAAACTCTTTTTCTTTATACTGCGGGGAACCGGCACCAGGATCTTCTATCATAGCCAAAGAATAACCAGAGAACATCAGAGCTATGGGAAGAACTGGCAAGACAAACCTGTATCTCAGTAATTTTTATCATTAATCAAGTCAAACCAATAAGCCGGATGCATGTAAACATGCATAAATGTAAAATTTTCGAGTTGAAATACCTGAATTCCTTGTGACCTAAGATACTGTAGAAACCCAACACCCAAGCAAGGAGGCCAGTAAACTTCCACTGTTTGGAATAAATGATACCAGCTATACAAAATGGTATATGAGAGAAGATCATGACTGTAAATCCCTGAGTGAAGTACCAGTGCCACGCGTGAGTTCCATAATAGTCTCCGCCCGAGGAAAGAAAATTGAATTTTAGAAAATTTAGTGGTACTAGAACCCATGAGCCGTACATAAAACGATCTAGTAAGCAGGTAAGCCCAAGTACCAAGGTCCTGATAGAATGAAACAGAAATATGAAAATTACACATAGTGATATAGAAGTCTCTGAAATCACAAGTATTAATTTAAGATTTTTGCATAATGATAATTTGTAAAATGGTTGAGTTTCCAGCTCTCGGTGCTATTAATTCAGCTGTCTCCCTGTGTCTCCGGTGCTATTGACTCAGCTCTCGGGGATATCATAGGAAAGAATAAAGCCAAAAAGAGTGCTTCTGAGTGTCTAACATCGACAGAGTTCATCTTTCTGTAGAATTCTTTAATTTTTTTTATGTTTTTCGTATGTAATTAGATGCAGCAATTATGAGAATTTACAGAGATGTTCAAATTGAATAAAAGTTAAATTCACCCGTATTTTTTAGTTACTAGTGCTATTTTCTGACACGAAATAAAACAGCTAACTTTTCAATAGAAATATCAAAGGCTAACATGTCAAACTAATGTAATTTAGTAAGTGCAATAGAATAGATTTCCAGGCATATTTATTATAGCTAAATGGAACTCTTCAATTCAATGGTGCTATTATTTGCAGACAAAAAGAGAATAAGGCAAAATTCAGCCCTCTTTAAATCCTTCCCCAAATGTCATGAAGCTCTCTAAGCACACATAACAGAAAGATTTCAGAGGTCAAAATCAAATTATAGTGTGGAATAATTAGTGTTATCAATCATAGATCGCAAAAAGCAGCAGTTTGTTTAAACTCTGCTTATTACAGTAAAATATAACCATTATTTGACAACACTTTGTTCAGGTATCACAACATTTTAACGGTTTATCAAATTTTACTATCCTACAGCACTGATATAGCAGCTATTTGCCCACATTTGTAATAAATGGTTTGAAAACATACCCGATAGGAGCCACCTCCAAAAAAACAAACTTCAATTTGTCACGTGCGTTAAAAAGCTCAATGACACCAACATACATCCATGTGACTGCACTTGTTGGGCGAATAGCACAAGCTAATGCTGCCAGAACTAAACCCCACTTCCTAGAAACATATGAACTTTTCCCTGAAGATGTTCTCATACAAGGCCAAAAGTATAAAGACACCAGGGTAAGAACAGTCTCCAAGCTATTAGATAATGTACGGGCAATGCAATAAAACATAAACCAATTCGACAGCTGGGAAAAAAGCTGAGATATAGTTAAGGTAACAGTAAAATGTTTCTTTCTATATACAATAATACAACAAACAAGAACTTCAAACATGAAAAAAACAAAGGATACAGCCCATTTTGCAACGGAATCACCAAAGAGAACTGAAGAGAGTTTGTACAAGTACAAATCACCAACGGCAGAGAACACTGATTGTAATAACCTTGGAGCTCTCATCTAAGAAAAACAATACATTGAATTAAAATAACAATAACTGTTTAGAAATAACTATTAGACCTCTCATCAAAGAAAAACAATACATTGAATTAAAATAACAATAACTGTTTAGAAATACATCCTCCGTCCCTAATAAGTGATCCAGTTGACCATTTCACACCGATTAAGATAAAGATATAAATCAAAGAGAGGATAATGTTTTTACTAAAGTAACCCTTACTAAGTATTGTAACTATTAAGAAGTACGGTTGGGCCTAACTCAACCATACAAAACCAGTTTGTAGGGTGAAGATTGCCTCCATTTATAAGCATATGTTCAAGCCATATATGATTCGATAAGAAACTATTTACACACTCTCATGTCCAAGGCTAAACATCTGGAGCGTGGAAATAAATGATGGGCCCGAATAGCAAAACCTGTTAACAAGTGTCCCAACACATCTTAAACCAGACTCTTGATAGAATGTTAAGAAGTGTGTTAGAGTCTAACTCAATCATACAAAATCGACTGTAGTGTAAAGATTGTCCCACTTATAATCACATGTTCAGGCATATATTGTCGATGTGAGACTCTTAACAATAACTACAAAATATAAAACCCTAATTAACATCATATAGAGTTAACTAATTACCATGAACCAAGCGGTATCAAGACGCAATAATGCTAGAAATTTGTAAAGTGGAACAAAGATCAACGGATGGAAGTAGCTTCGAATACCCTGTTTCCATTCCCATGTTAGATGACCATACCTGCGAGATTAGCGCGGAATTTGATGGAGAAAGAAAATAACGAATCAAGGTGAAAAATAAGAACGAATCAAAGTGTTTTTACCCGAATGCGATGCGATGTGCAACTTCGGGACCTTGCCAGTGTTCATCGGGATTGAAGTAACTCTGCACTAAAAGTGAATTCAGCATTCGGAATGCTAAGCAGAAAGCGAAGATTTGTTTATCTGAAACTGATTTGGGGGAATTTGGAGTTTGGAGTGTTGGTTTGGTGTTTTCATCTTGGTGAGTTTCGCGTCTTCGTCTCATTGTTTATAGTTGGGATTGGAAAGTAGTTGCAGATGTTGAAGTTACAGTCATTGGTTGCTAAGAAGAGATGGAGGAAGAAGATGAAGTTCCAGAATTCATTGATCATGGAAGGAAGAAAAGTTTTGCAATGACTCGGGTCGGGTTATTACGACCCGATTAAAAATGGGTTTGGATTTATTTTCTTACGGGCCATCAAAACAAGGCCGTTTTAAGATAGTTGGGTCTAACTATCTACACGTGGAGCATTTAACTTGTCACACCTGAAATTATTTCTGACACCCTCCGTATTTTTGTATTGATAAAAATGCGCTTGTTACTAATTATTTAAAAAATATTTATATTTTTTTAAGAAAATTTAAAACAGTAAATTTGAATTTTTTGGTACCGCCGACGAAATTCCTAGTATTCAAAATCGTGTTTTTATTGGAAATCATTCGTAATTTTCAAAATTTTGGGAGGTGATTTATTAGAAATTTTGAAATTACTTACCTGAACTTTTGAAATTTCCAGTTAGCAACAAAATCTATCGAAAATTTTGAAATTGCTTGAAATTTTTGGTATGTCTGTAGATAAAATTCTTTACTTGTGTGGTCCAGAGCCGACAGCTTCTTCGACGGATTTTTATACAGACTTTACAGAGTTCTTCACCACATATACTGTATGTTTCCTATTCAACTAATGCAGTTTTGAATTGTTTTTTCGTCTTTAGGAAAGTGATAATTTTATATTTATGTGTTGTAATTGACAGATATTTAAGTCCCGATATGAAGTTTTAGCATGGGCATAGGCTACTGGTAAACTGCATGGTATTATTGTTGTCTCTATTCGTTCTGATTCTGCTAATGGAATGTCAGGGAGGAAGTATAAATTAATTATGGGTTGTAAGAGAGGAGGAAATTACAAAAGAAGAAATGCATTCGAAAGCACTAATTCCTCAAAAGACATTTATAATATGAAAGTTAAATGTACGTTTAGGATGATATCTGTTTCAAGTGGTATCGGTTGGAAGGTGATGGTTAGATGCGGGATGCACAATTATCAACTATCCAAGGATGTTAGATGCTCAAGTTCATCAACACTCTCAATTGTTTTCCAAGTTGTTCTATGTCACTGTCTCTACAGTTAGGAATGCGTTATGAGTATACCACTTGGTTGTGCAAGGTAGAGATAAATGGATGACGATTTCTGATATGGGTTAACCTATTGCTTCTAGATACATTGTCGTATTTGTCTCCCTTTTCAAATTACTTAAACATTATATTTCCCCTCTTGCCTTATCTCCGCCTATGTATACGAGCAATCATAGAATCATTGATGTTGATTTTGTCAACAACAATCATTGGATTCAGGTAAAGTCGAAACTTTATTGTCCGTTGTCTCTCGTCATTGACGGTTGGAGACATAATTGTATTGATGATGCAAAAGCATGAGAATCAGCATATGCAGACTGCTTTAGTCACTGGGAATACGTAGTTTGGAAGTCATCATAGTTTGTGTTGTTTTTTTATATGTATGCCAATTATTATATGTATATATTAAGTCGGCTATCATTTATACCGATTCAGTTTTTCGAGAAAAAGTAATAGAATAAATAGGAAAAGTCTAACTGATGCTACATCAAAAATTTCAAATTTTCGGTAATTTTTGTCAGTACCGGAAATTTCAAAAATTTTGGTATATTAGTGAGGAAATTTGGAATTTCTGATACTGAAAATTTGAAAATTCCGCTAGCAAACAACTTGTTACGGTAAAACAGAGTAATTTTTCGAAATTTCTAGTAAATTTTCAAAATTTCCAGTAGCCACATGTGATTTTCAAAATTTCCAATATTTTAGTGAGGGTATTAACATCAAAACACCAGAAAAGGGGGGAGGGTTGCTAGGTACAACTCAGGGGTGGTAAGTTAAACCCTCCTACTTGTGAGGATTTAACTTGGCACCTTCTAAGTTGTACCTGACACCCCTATATTTTCTTAATAACAAAAATTTCCTTGCTCTTATTTACCTTAAAAAATTCATGCAGTAAAAAATAAAATTTCTGGTAGCTAAATTAAAATTATCGGTACGAGGTTTTATCATTTTGCAGTTAAATTCACGTTGTTACCAAAAATATGTAAGTGCAAGTATACACTCAACAATGGTTTTTGATTCATGGCAAACATCTAAGTGGAACAAACTTAAAGCAATAAGTGAATGACATAAGAAGAAACAAGTTTTGGCAAGTTTGAACACATCAGGTCGGCTCAACATAAGCCTAGGTCGACCTAGACCACTGCATAAACTCTATGGAGGATTCTAGTCCATTTAGGTCGACCTACCTTCAACCCAGGTCGACGTAAATTGAAGAATCAAATTGTCTTTCAAGTCTGCCTCATTTAGGTCGACTCAGCAACCCACCCAGGTCGACCTGATGAAATAAAAATCAATTAGGTCGACCCATAACCTCCTCAGGTCGATGTATCTGAAGAACAATTAACTAACTTTTGAATCTGCTTCATTTAGGTCGACCCAGACATCAAGTAGGTCGACCTATCGCGCCAAAAATGTTTGAAAATTTGCTCTGTCTTCAGCCTATCTTGCTAGCACCTATATATATATTATTTCATGCTAATTATTGAAGATTAACACCAACAACTGAAAGATACACAAAGTCTTCTCATCTTCTCTCTTCTTCTTAACTCCAACACAATTACACATAACAATTCTTATGGTGAGGGTTTATGATCAAGATTGATAACGTCTATGGAAAGGGATTGAAGGTTCCTAGTGGGTGAAGATTTATGGGGTAATTGGTGAATAAAATCTGCGGATTTTGTCCTCCAAGATTGGTGAATTTTAGGGGTTTTTGTCAAGAGGCTTCATCAATGATTCAGCTGAGTGTAGAAGTTGAAGAACAAGGGTTCGATCAATTCACAACACTGCAGAAAGGGAATCAACAAAAAACTCTTGGAAGACACTTGATCTTGCTTAAGATCAAGGGGAAGAAGATACAAAGAATCAACATAATCGGTTTTATCATTATTGCTTTATTATCTTCTTGTATAGACGTTTTTCAATCAATAATGAAAGACATCCCAATTCCCGTTTGGAATTGGGGGCAGATGTAGTCGTAGCGAGGACGATCGACGAACTTCCTGAACAAATATCGTGTTCTCTATCGCATTTATCTTTTCGTTTACGTTGTGCTTATTTCGGGTTATAATTGCAAATTGATTAACAAATCAAAGTGTTAAACTTGTGTGATAAAATCTGCAAACACATCACAAGTCACCACACATTGATCTATAACTCAATTTGGTTATTATACACCACGTGTTTGATATATTGCTTACTTTGGAAATTATTCATACTGCATAGTATAGATCATTTCCTATTGCTTACTTTCATCAATCAAATTCACTGGAAACAAGCTTATTCAAGTTAAACATTTAAACGATTTCTCTTATCAAATAATTTGTTGATTCATTGAAAGTACTTCCATCTTCATATTATAATTGGTTTGTGTGTTTAAAGCATATCCGATCCCTCCCGTAGCGGTTCGGGGTAGACGCAAGTCAATTCCTAAACGCTTTCGCCTAAAACTTTTAAGAAAACCACAATAAACTCTGAAGTATCTATTCACCCCCTCTAGATACGTATGCCAAACGTCTAACAAAATAGTGTGGAAATTATGAAATTTCTAGAGAGAATTTATTGGAAATTTTTGACAAATTTGGTTTTGATCTAAAAAAACAAAAAAAACCTTGCCAGAAACATTGTGAGAGTTTTAAAATAGAAGAAATTTAGGGAGATTTAAAACTCCTGCAATCTAATGTGTTTTTTTATTTTAAGTGATGTGACATGCAACGTTAGCTTCCGTTAAATTAAACAAAATGGTAAAGATCAAAAGTGTAAACGTAAAATTTTAGGAAGATCTTATAGAAAGTTTTTAGAAAACTAAAAACGAGATTTCGAGTATTTAACAAGAGATTTTGAGAGATGTGAAGCATTGGAAAAGAATTTCACAAGTAGTTATTAGTTGTATCAAATAATTATATACTCCCTCCGTCTCACAATAGGTGCCCTCTTTGAGATTTTCACACTTTTTTAAAAAATAATTAATTATGTTGATTTCAATGATAAAATGGGTCTCATTTATTAAAATAACATTATTAATAATAGGTAGTGAAGTATTTAAATGAATTAAAATACAATAAATAAGGGTAAGTTAGTGGAAAAAATAATAAATATTACATTGGTATTCAAAATGGACAAATAATTTAAGAGAACACCTATTGTGAGACGGAATGAGTAGTTTATTTTTAGGCAAAGTATTTTGTTTTAATAATCTTATTCAAGCACCTTTACTTGTGTTGGATGGTGGACAAAGAGTCAATGACGAAGATGGTGAGGGCAACCTTTTTGTCTACCAAAGACAATGAAAAGAAAGCTTATCTTATTCATGTATGTCTCAAATTATAGAGCTTTGGCTAACTAAACGTGCATTTTTAGGCAAAAGAGAAGAGTCCACTTAGAAAACACCACTTGGTCGGTAGGTACATTCCTTCAAAAAAAAGTACCACAATGACATGATTGTTTCACACAAAGTTAGGCATTTCATGGTGTTACAATATTATAGATTTAATAAAATCTTACTATATCAAGATTAACAACTTGATCTCTCTTCTTGCTCATTATGTATTGTTCTCTAAGCAAGTTCTTAATTGGGTAAACTACAAATCACATTAGCTTAGGGATTTGTAAATTTTGGACTCTTAAATTTTAGACTTGTAACTCAAGTTTGGTCTTCTTAAGTGTTGAGGGACCATTTCTGAAAATAGAAAATATCAACAGATTTAGCATATACTTTGGTATAATTTTAGTTTGGGACTTGACTCAATTTTAAACGTTAATGGGTGTTTCCACTAATAATAACCACTACTATTTTATTCATATCAATAATGAGTGTCATGTCAAATGTAAAAAGATTATAAATAATAGACATTAAATAACAAATAGAACGTGGTTCGTTATTTAACTAAGTTTAGTAGATCTAAAAATTTATGTATTTAAATAGAGTAGTTGTTGTATTATAACATAACATTGAAGTTATGCACTTTTCAGTTTTAAGCAAATTAAAGTTAAGGAGATCGTACTTCTTCAAATACTCACATGCAATTCTTGTTTATGTGAATATATTATGATTGTTGGGTTTACAAGAGAGGTGACTCATTCCCCAATTGCTTTAAGATTTTGGATGGATACATGACGTCAAAGTCTCTTGGACCCCAAATATTTGGCCCATTGATATTTCTGGACCTCGCTCCTCAAATTTCCCCAACAATTATTACATAAAAATGATTTGACAATTTACAATATTGTAGAAAGAAGACTTATTTTGGATGCAAACTTGCAAGTTTTTTTATTTGCCAAAATCACAAGATGGTCTAGAGAAAAGTACAAAAGTTTACAAAGTACAATATTAGAGATTATGGAAAAGTTGACTTACTTCACACACACTAGGCTAAATTTGGCTCATATTGGTAGTGTGATGAAAATGTTCATGCATGTATTGAAGAGTAATTCAATATTCAGAAGATGAATGATCTTCTGATGGTTACTCAGAAGATAGTATTGACCAGAAGATGTTGTTTGGGTCCCATTAGCTTAGCTGTTTAGTAGTAAGGGTACTTTAGTATTTTTGTAGTACTGTACTGTTTGTACCTTAGACTTGTTCACTAAGTTTACTGTTTTAGGGCTTATGTGGCAAGATTCTCTTTTCTTATAAATAGCCTTGTAATAGCTATCATTAGTAGTAGAATACAACATTTATTCTCTCATCTCTTTTGCGCCGTTATTCTATTATTCTCTTTGTCACCATCTTTATTCATTGTGCACCAACAATTGGTATCTAGAGCTCCGGTTCCAAACACAGGGAAACACGAGTGAACGTGAGTTTGTGTGACTGTGTGATTGATTTTGTTTCTGGGAAACAAAGTTGTGTTGAATCACATTTTTCTTGATTGTTTGTGGGTTGGGAAACACTGTGTGAGTGTGAGTGAAATCTGTTTTTGTCTGCACAAGTTTAAAGATGAGTGGAAGCAACCTGAATACCAAACTTCCAGTTCTTGATGGTAAAAACTGGAATAGATGGATGATTCAAATGCGTGTATTATTTGGTGCTCAAGATGTTCTAGATCTTGTCACTGGAGGATATATTCCGGTTGCAGCGGATGCAACGGAAGATAAAAGAGAAGCGCAGAGAGAGACGAAGAAGAGAAACCAAAAGGCATTGTTCTTCATCCATCAGTGTGTGGATGTGAATGTGTTTGAGAAGATTGCTGATTCTATGACGTCAAAGGAGGCGTGGGATATACTGGTCAGGTGTTACGGTGGTGACGTATCAGTGAAGAAGGTGAAGCTTCAATCCCTGAGAAAGCAATATGAGAATCTCAACATGAAGAACAATGAGAAAGTCTCTGAGTATATCTCTAGAGTGATTGTGATCACTAATAAGATGAAGGCTTGTGGAGAAACTCTTTCTGAACAAGTAATCATAGAGAAGATATTAAGGTCACTTACTCCTCAATTTGATTATATTGTTGTATCCATTGAACATTCTAAAGATCTGGAAACCATGAGAATAGAAGAGTTGCAAAGCAGTTTAGAAGCACAAGAGTTGCGTCTGACTGAGAGAACTTCTGAGAGAGAAGTTGAGCAAGCTCTGAAGGCTTCTTTTGTCAAGAAGGACCAGAAGCATAGACGTGGTGATAGATTCCAGAAGGAAGCCTCAACTTCTGATGAGAAGAGATATCAGAAGGGAAAGGATAAGAAGAAAGTTCAATGTTACTGTTGAAAACAGTTTGGCCATTTTGCTAGAGACTGTTTGGCAAACAAAGGAAGGAGATCAGAAGAAGCAAATATAGCCAGAGGAGGATCAGATGATGAACCTGTGCTATTGATGGCTTCAGAGTCGGACAAAAGATGTTCGTCAGAATGGTGGTATATGGACACTGGGTGTTCAAATCACTTGACTGGAAACAAACAATGGCTGATAGACTTTGACTCTGAAAGGAGGACAAAGATCAGATGTGCTGATGATAAGTACCTATATGCAGAAGGTATGGGAAATGTCAAAGCCAAAGTGAAGAATGGAAAGACTGTTCTGATCAAGGATGTTTGGTATGTTCCTGGAATCAGAAGCAATCTGATGAGTGTGGGTCAGCTCATTGAGAAAGGTTTCTCAGTTGTTATGAAGAACAACCTCTTGAAGTTGTATGATTCCAATCAGAAGTTGATTATGCAATCTGAACAGGGAATCAACAGAACATTCAAGGTGAATGTAGAAACAGCTGAAACAGAGTGTCTGAGTGCTGAAGGCTCAAAAGGTGATAGTAAGCTGTGGCACAAGAGGTTGGGGCACTTGAACTATAGAAGTCTGGGGCATCTAAGTTCTAAGAAGCTCGTACGTGGCATTCCTAAGATTGTAAAGCCTGAGAAGTCATGTGAGGTATGCATGAAAGGCAAACAACCCAGATTGCCATTTGTATCAGAAGTTGCTCCAAGAGCAAAGCATGCTCTGGGAGTAGTGCACTCTGATGTGTGTGGACCATTTCCAGAACCTTCACTTGGAGGAAATAGGTATTTTGTGTCTTTTTTGGATGAGTTCACAAGAATGACGTGGGTAACTCTCATTAAGTTTAAGAATGAGGTGTTTACAGAATTCCAGAAGTTCAAGGTGAAGGCTGAGAAGCAGAGTGGTCAGAAGATAAAGATTCTCAAAACGGATGGTGGAGGCGAGTATAACTCTACAGAATTCCAGAATTTCTGTGATGATAATGGAATTGAGCATGAAGTTACTGCTCCTTATACTCCTCAACACAATGGTCTTGCTGAACGTAGAAACCGTACTTTGCTTGATATGACGAGAAGTATGCTTAAAGAGAAGAAGCTTCCTCATAATCTATGGGGAGAAGCTGTTGCTACTGCAGCATATGTGCTCAACAGGTGTCCAACGAAGAGGCTGAAGGAAATTGTTCCTTTAGAGAAGTGGACTAAAGAGAAACAGAGTGTTAGTCATCTGAAGGTTTTTGGTTCTGTGTGTTACAAACACGTTCCAGAAGCTAGAAGGAAGAAGCTGGATGATAGAAGCAAAGTGATGTTATTGGTGGGGTACCACAGTACAGGTGCATACAAGCTCTATTGTACAGAGACTAACAAAGTTGAAGTCAGCAGAGACGTCATTGTGAAGGAATCAGAAGTTTAGGATTGGAGAAAGTCTCAACCAACTTCTGATGTAGAGATAACTTTTGAAGAAAAGTTAGAGTCAGAAGATGAAGAATCTTCTGAAGACGAGTCAGAAGATGAAGCATCTTCTGAAGATGAGTCAGATGGAGAATCTGATTCTGATCCAGATTCTGATTCTGATCCAGATTCTGATGATGATCCAGAGTCTGGTGGTAGTCATGATTCTGGAAGGGAAAACTCTGAAGACATAGGGTCTGGAGGACAAGCTTCTGGAGATGATCATGGAGGTAGTGACTCTGGAGTAGCTGACTCTGAAGTAGCTCAGCAACCACAAAGAGTCAGAACTATACTAAGAAGGTTTGCAGATTTTGACATGTTGCAAGACACAGAAGTTGACTCAGAAGGAGAGGTCATTCAGTGCGCCATGTTAGTAGATTCTGAACCAGTGAGTATAGAAGAAGCGCTCAAGAAGAAGGTCTGGCTGAATGCCATGAAAGAAGAACTTGAGGCTATAGAAAGAAACAAAACTTGGAAGCTGACAGAACTTCCAAAGAAGAAGAAAGCCATCAACGTCAGATGGGTTTTCAAAGTAAAGCTGAAGCCAGATGGATCAGTTGGTAAACACAAAGCAAGGCTAGTGGCTAGAGGTTTTCTTCAGAAACTTGGACTAGATTACTTTGAGGTGTTTGCTCCTGTAGCTAGACATGAAATAATCAGACTGGTGATTGCGTTAGCTGCGAACAGAGGTTGGTCCTTGATGCATCTGGATGTAAAGTCTGCATTTCTGAACGGTCCATTACAAGAGGAGGTATACGTGTCACAACCCCTGGCTTTGTGAAAAAGAATAAGGAAGGGATGGTGTACAAATTACACAAAGCTCTGTATGGATTGAAGCAAGCGCCCAGAGCTTGGAATTTGAAAATTGATTCATTTTTCAAGAAGCAAGGGTTTCAGAAGTGTGAGATGGAATATGGAGTCTATGTGCAACATTCTGGAAGCAATATGATTCTGTTGTGTCTTTATGTTGATGACATATTGCTTACGGGGAGTTGTCCAGAAGATCTGATGAAGTTCAAAAAGGTGCTGATGAATGAGTTTGAGATTACAGACCTTGGGAAAATGTCATATTTTCTAGGGATGGAGATTCTGTACTCAGAAGATGGTATCATTCTGCATCAGTTGAAGTATGAGTTAGAACTTCTGAAGAAATTCAAGTTGGAGAATTGCAAAGCTGCTGTTACACCGTCAGAAGTGAATCAGAAGTTGGACTCTGATTCTGAAGGTGAAGATGTTGATGCTATGGTATTCAAACAGCTGGTTGGTTCTCTAAGGTATTTGTGTAATACCAGGCCTGATATATGCTATGCAGTTGGATTCGTTAGTAGGTTCATGAGTAAACCTAAGTGGTCCCATTACCAAGCTGCTGTCAGAGTCTTGAGATATGTCAAGGGAACTCTGAAGTTTGGCATATTGTTTCCTTCTGGGAGAAAGGAAGAATCAGAGTTATTGAGTTATTCTGATTCTGATTGGTGTGGAGACAGAGTTGATAGAAGGAGTACTTCTGGATATTTGTTCATGTTTCTGGGAGGCCCTATCTCTTGGAATTCCAAGAAGCAACCTGTTGTTGCTCTATCAACCTGTGAAGCTGAGTACATCGCAGGCGCTGTAGCTGCATGTCAAGCTGCGTGGCTTCTGAATCTATTAGAAGACCTGAAGATTAGGGTGAAGAAGCCTCTGAAGCTGATGATTGATAACAAGTCTGCAATCAATCTTGCCAAGAATCTGGTGTTACACGGAAGAAGCAAGCATATTGAGACTAAGTATCATTTCTTGAGAAGCCAAGTCTAGAATGGAACATTAGAAGTTGTGCATTGCAGCACCCAGAAGCAGTTGGCAGATGTTCTGACGAAGGCGATCAAGACGGATCAATTTCTGCTCTTGAGGGATGGAATTGGCGTTGTCAGTTTTAATTGAAGAATATGAATTAAGGGATGGTATTGAAGAGTAATTCAATATTCAGAAGATGACTGATCTTCTGATGGTTACTCAGAAGATAGTATTGACCAGAAGATGTTGTCTGGGTCCCATTAGCTTAGCTGTTTAGTAGTAAGGGTACTTTAGTATTTTTGTAGTACTGTACTGTTTGTACCTTAGACTTGTTCACTAAGTTTACTGTTTTAGGGCTTATGTGGCAAGATTCTCTTTTCTTATAAATAGCCTTGTAATAGCTATCATTAGTAGTAGAATACAACATTTATTCTCTCATCTCTTTTGCGCCGTTATTCTATTATTCTCTTTGTCACCATCTTTATTCATTGTGCACCAACAGCATGACCCAAGGTATTTACAAGATGTAGATCGAGTTCCACAATATCTCAAACTCATTCAAGAGAGGGGACTATAGGTAAAAGACTAAGCATACAATGATATCGATTATTTAGGATCAGTAAAATCAAAGATCTATTTTCGTTTATAATACTCTATTGTACTTTGTTACTTGGAAGATAAGAAGCAAAATATAGTGACTCAATTAAGTGTTGAAGTTGAGTTTAGAGTTATGACATAAATTTTTTGCAAACTATTGCGAATGAAACAAGTGCTAGAAAATTTAAAGATACCATATGGATGTCTCATATGGAGTTGCTTTGTGACAAGAAATTCGTCAATATATTGCATATAATCCCCTTAGTATTATAATATACATTGAAATTCACCAGCATTTTATTAAAGACAAACTAGAATGGTTGATTGATAATTATAATCTAAATTCCTTCTTGGAATCGACTAAAAGACATGTTAACAAAGAATTTATCAATCGAATGATTCAACCAATTTACTTACAACTTTGAAATCATTGATATCGATTCATCAATTTTATATAATAATATGTTTCCTGTTAAACAAAACTTATTAGTTCAATAATTTATTTTATTTAAATAGATAAGTTATTGTATTATATATTAATATATAATTGCTTTCCTATTTTACTCGGAAGATAGATGACCCATCACAAACTCTTCAAATTCAAATTTAGTACTAGGAACATATAATACATTCATTGAATACTTCTTACAAACATACATAAGATTGAAAATGCAAATGAATACATAAGAAGGTAATTAAGTACTAGTGATCATAACAACATTGATTTCATCAGTAAAATTGGAGCTCATATTTAGCAAAAGAAGTTGAAATCTTGAGCATATGATTGATAGTAGTGACCCATGTCTTGTAACGACGAAGATCATCCACCATGTCTATCTTGAAAGTTCCTTTTCTTGTTGCCAAAACAATCAAATAACATGTATGATCATCCTCAGTTTCTGAACCTTTATACAGCTCTGCGTGCATGTTCATTATAATACCTGTAACAATAATATATAGCCACTGTCATAAGCTATTCGTACATTATTCTAAGTTTGAATAAATAATTAATAGAAAGAGAAAAAAAAGCACTTACTCTCTTTCTTGCTTTTTAGTAGATTATGCTTCCTCATCATAAGTACAACCTGTAGTTTGAGTAAAGATCATTGCTCCACAAGTCAGAACAATAGAGTTTAATTAAAGGAGTAAAACTCTATGAAACACCGACACAGATACCAGACACGTGAACACAAACAGGTTAACACATGTTTTTTTAGAGATGTCGGTACTACAGAGGTAAAACTAGATTTATTTATCTGATAAGTTAAAGTAAAGAGACACAAATATTTTCTATGATCCTAACCTTGGCTTCACTGTTGAGGATTATAGACACTGATCTTGGCATGTACTTCCCTGATAAGACATATAATTGAAATCAAAAGGCATATAAGAATGTTATAATAATTGAATTTTGGTGTGGAGCTTTTTATCATTGCATTGAAATATGAAAGTACCTTCTGGTGATTCCACATACAACTCAGCACCTTGTGCAAGAATCAATCTTCCTTTTTCAAAATCAAAATCCAAATCATACTTTTCTTCAATTGGCAACATGGGTGATCCTCCGTTCAATCTGTTATTGCATCCTGATCTTACTTTAAGTGTGGCTGCTCCCTTTAATGCTACAATTATTCAGCCAACAATTTTCACTCAGCAACATATTATTGTACATAAAGTATATTGCATGTGTACTTCAACTTAATTAGGGCCGTTTTATAGGGTGTGCAAGGCGGCGGACTATACCGCACAGGCCTACAATTTGTCACGATTAAACAGTGGATAAATAGGGTCTCGTAACATATTGGCACGGTTAAACCATACTTAAATAGAGCTTCCATCTATTTTACCACGGTGAACCTGCGACAAACCTATACAGAGCCTCTATAAACTTGAGACGGCTCTCTTTCAATTCATTTTCTCAAGTATGGATCACCAACATGAAAATTTTGACAGTAATTGACATAAAAACGTATGAGTAGAAATAACAAAAATTATTACATGTTGCAGCAGCAGCAGTGAGAGTCAAGATATCACTAGCACTTGTTCCATTCATGGCTGATCCAATAACACTTCTAAGATCTTCTTTCTTAGCTCCCATGGCTTCAGCTACTTTTGCACACTGAACAGCTACCAAAGCAGCAGCAGAAGCTATTGCTGATTCTCTATCTTCATCTGACTCTTTCTTTGATTTTTCAGAAGCAATTGCAGAAAGTGCTGCTGCAACTCCTGCAATGGACATTGCTGCATGCACTTCTGCTCTTTGCAATCTTTGTTCTTCTTTTCTCTTCAGCTTTATTTCCTTAAACCATTTCTTTATTGACATGCCTTTCAGTGGTAGAATCTGCTTCCATGGCACCTACATCATATATGACGATAATCGAAATAACTAACGATGCATGCATGTAACTCTCACCATGAAATTGAGTGTGAATTTTATGTATACATACCCATTTTTTTCTTAAACTGTTCTTGTAATTCAATTCAGGATGCATAGCTTGTTGCATCCATATCCATGACTGAAAAAATATAACACAAAAACAAATTTTTTCATCAGAATCTATGTCACGTCGTGTCTGACACTTGTATAACAGTAACTCCTGTGATACTGCCATTTACATCGGAGCAGGTATTAGTGTCGTATCTGGTGTCTGTGTTAGTTTTTTTTTTATAGAACATGATTATATTATATGGTATCTTACCTTAAGATCATTATTAGACTTCATTGGAGGCATAGACATGAAATCTGCATCATCCATTCCAACACTCTTTTTCATATCATGCAAGTTTCACAGACATGAATCAAAATAAGTATTAAAAGTGACATGACATAAAAATTATGAATTTAGAATAAAGATTAGACTTTTCAAGAGGTTGAGGACTCACTGTAGGCTGAGACATGGGGCTACTAGGCTCAAATTGATTCATAGGATTATCAAGTAGAACAAGTGAACCATGTTGTGGTTCAGGCTTAAGAGCTTGTACAGCAAAGTTACACCAAGCAAGTGAAAGGAAATCCATTGTCTCAGGGTGTGCATCAGAAGGAGATAGGTTATATTCTGAAGTCATTCTATTGTAATGATAGTTGAAAATCAAAGATTATCTTGGAAGCAATTGAGTTGAACAGGATGAAAATTTCAGAAAGCATGCATGCATATTTATACTAGCTAAATAAATCATGAAACCCTGTTCGCTGATGTCAAGCCATCTCGTCTTTTAGGAGGTCTTGCGTAGATTATCTACCGTTTGACAATGATAAAATAAACAAAAACTCTATTTAACCACGTTCATCTGCGACAATAATTTTTGAGACCCTATTTATCAACGGTTTAACAGTAACAAATTTTAGATCATATGTTATAGTCCGTCTTGCACGTACTCAAAGACCAAAGACGGCCCTATTTCATGTAATCATGCAACTATTGAATCTTGACCGCCTCATATTTTAAAATGTGCGTCGTATGATATTCATCAAAAAAAAATCTAGATTTTACGACGGATTGACGGCAGAGAATCCAAATTCCTAAATTGCCCTTATATCAATAAAGTGATTTGCTAACCCCACCATTCTTGTCCACCCTAACCAAAAACATAACGTGTAAAAGAATGTTTTTACTGTCCTTTGTCTATCTGTGACCAAGACATTTTATATGATATAATATGTAAAATTAAGTTAGCTAAGAGGACAAAGCACAAGTGGACAGAACAAAAGTAGCATCATGTATGCATCATTGTTGTTAATTTGATCATGTTGATCTATTGTATCAATTTTTGACCAAGCAAGTGACTACATAGAGATATTTTTATAGCTCAACATGTTGCTACAGTCCAATAACAAATATCTCATACACTAAAACGTTTTCTGGTGAATAGGTCTATATCAGATATCAATTAGTATGTTACATATCAAAATTGGTATTGCACTTTTTTACTTTTTTGACAAATTAGTATTAATCTTATTTTTTTGGAATATTGGTGTTACACTTGTTGGACATATCTATTTGTGAAATTTGTGATATGACATGGAAACTAGGGGGATCCACTTATATTGAAAGAGTTCATTAAGAAATAGATTTTGATTTTAGAAAAGTAAGCCTATAGATTCCAATGAGTGATAAGATGATAACACATGGTAGCCATAATAGAACATTGTAGGTAGGATTAGTATAAAAAGCTCATGGGGTCCTTCTCTTTTGGATCTTTAAATTTAAGCCATAAACTTCAAACTAAGTGACCTTTTTTTTTTCATGTATAAGTATTCATTCATGTGGGTTGGAGAAATAAATAAAATATGCACATGCATTTGTTGTTTCTGAATTTAGAAAAAAAATTCTGAAAAACAATTTATGTGACATTAAGATTAGATCATTAATTCTCTTTAAGACATTTTTGTAACAATGTTCAAAATTGAGTAAGCATACTATATATTAATCACCAATTTTAGCATAAAATAGTTCACTCCAACGGTATGGTATCGTAATGCACTTAGGTACCGTTTTAGAAGTAGTACTTTGACTATCATAAATAATTTTTTCGAAAAAATTAAAATTAACGAGTAGAAAAAAGGAAATAAAATGGGGCTTCCATAACTTGAGAATGTTTGAAGTGATCGAAGGGGTTTATATATATTGTAGTTTTGGATCCGATTTTTCAGAAAGGGGTGTCACCGCTTCCAAGACACTAAACTCATTCAAATAAGGGAAGGTAACTTACTGTTGATGTGGTAGTATCTGTAACAAACATATTAAATTAAATTTTTCTTTTTAAAAATGTAAACTTTTTAGTGTAAAAAACAAAAGAATTAATGCTGAGGCACAAGCCCAACTCCAAACTCAAGTGTAACTATATAGTGTAACTATGAGATGTAATCTAATAGGGGGTGCATTAGGATTGTTGAAAATTTTCTCGTTTATGCACTAAGTTTCTAAACTATTATTTCATCGGAAGCGATGATGTGAATATTATTTAGGAAGAATGTAAAGTACATAAAGTAAATGACAGAGAATTATACTAATTCTCCTTACCAACTTAAGAGTACATCTAGTGCCTCTATCTCCTTAGAGGATTTTTAACTATGATCAAATGCTCTTTACAAGTCTTACATCAAGCATTCTAAAGAAACACTTATCAACCAACCAAGAAAGCAAAAAATCCTCTTGTTTCAAAACAACCACCGACTCTATTGTGGACTTTGTATCTTCCATACTCAAAGAACATTTTCAACAATTACCAAACACTATGATGATTTTCACCGAGCATTATACTAAAACAAGTCACACTAATTTTATTAAAAAATAAAGAATATAATATTAGACTATATGATAATCAAATCTATATTTTGATTGTTGATTCTTATTAATATCATATTTCAAATATATCTCACTTAATTTTGCTCATAATTTATTTTAATTTATAAAAAAAATTCTGATTTATGAAAGACCTCATAATTTCAAACCATTTAAAAAATAAAAAACACTTTAAAAATAATATTTGATTCTCATGAATCTGATTTTGAAAATTAGAAATTTGTTTTTATATACACTTTCTAGAAACCTCTATAAATGGTCAAATATTTTAATTTTTGTGAGGCAAAGAAGAAACTATAAAAAGTTAAATATGGTTTGAGTTTTCTCAAGCATATCAATTTCTATATTTTATAATCCTTGTAGTTATTTAATAGAAAAAAAATACTAGAGATCAAAAGCAAAACTTGCATAGTTATAATGATTTAAAACAAAAATAATAAATATTTTTATACGGATTAAAATCAAAACTATCAAAACTCTTGATATTTGTGATAATTATATACCACCAAAAAATTGATATATGTTTGAAAAATATAAAAACGACCTATATAACGAATAATTTGGGAGGTAATCAAGATTCTACCTAAAATTAATAAATGGCCATATGCAAGAAGTGTCAATTACAAGAGGACCATAGCTAGCTTTCACAAGGGCCACCACATAAGCAAGGATATCAAAAACAAGTAGCTAGGGAGAATTATAACCCAACATGCTTGGGGGCCAGTGATCATGGAAAGTAACTAGACATGCATGATTGACATCAATGAAAGGCACCTAAGGTATCATTATGGTTAATCATTTTTCATTAGAATAACAAATGCTTGATTAACATATATATACTTGTTTAATAATCACGATAAAGATTAGCTTTTCATCATCTAGAAAAGAACGTGTAAAGATAATTGAGTATTTCTAGTGGGGTTTGTGTTTGAAGGCGTGCTCATTACGTTCATGTACAAGCAAGACTTTATACTACTAGTTTATAAGTTAATTAGATGCTTATGGGTTGGTTTAGTAATTATGATAGATAGGTAAATGCATTGGGTAGGTGTATGATACGATATTTGGTATGTTATTTGGGAGGTTGTGCTTTCTCTTTGGTTTGAAATTTCTAGGTGGTTTTAGGGTTGATGTTAGAATCACCTTAGAAGTTGAACTCTTTATTTGAAATCTTTAGGTCTAGGAACTAGGTCTAAGGTTAGAATTAGTTTTACTTTGTTTTGATTTTGTGTGCTGTTGAGATTTTCTATTTTTTTTACTACTTATCTATTTATTTTTTTTTGAATAATCACTACTATGAAAAAAGAGTTTTTACATCAGCTTGAAAAAAATGGTTTTATTTTATTTGGGTGGACGGGGTAACATAAAATGTAATAGAAAGGGCGCTACTTTTCTCTTATGAGATGAAAAGCTTGAAAGCGCACTACTTTTCCCTTTGGTTGAGAGGAAAACTGGGAGGAAATTCCTCACTTTTCACATGAGGTGAATTGTGAACTGAGGTAAAACCCTTCACTTTTCCTCTTAATTGTGACGGTTAAATGAGAGGATAGGGGTTGCGGGATAATTTTTCACATCGGTTGTGTGCATAACCGATGTGAAATCACTTATATTTTTGAAATATTTTTTTTTTAAACAATACTATCACACATTTGTTTTTTTTTGTGACAAATCACACACATTTGCTTATAACTAATACTAGAAGAATTTCGTGTAAAGAGATACTCACAACTTCTATTAAGTGGTAGTGTGGGATTTGAGGAAATAAGCGATGAATGAGATGAGTTTCAATGTCATGATGAATTTTATTCATGAATCCATAATCACGATCAAGAGTTGTAAGTCTGCCTCTAAAGTAGCTACTTCCATGACCACACAAAATGAAGTATAAGCTGTGAAATAATACTTGGTTTTGAAAACTACAAATTCTATATAAACAAGAATAAAACTTGCAAATAGAAAATAACAAGAGTCTAGACAGAGAGTGAGAGAGTTTGACGGTGAAAGAAAAAGAGAACGATACATGTCCATGATACCATGGTAATTTGTCTTCATGGCCATGGTGATGCAAATAAGTCGCCAAATCCAACCACGTGACCAAAAGCTTTAATTTCAAGTGATGTCGAATTGAAATTTCATTTTGATTTGAAAGGAAAAAAGTCTAATTCATGGTTAGATAAAGTGATGTAATGGAATTTATCATATAAGCAATGCCATAAAAATTGAGTAATTGAATTGGACCCATAACGAATCATATTCCTATAAGAAAAGTAGCCATAACAGTCCAACAAAATGTTGAAGTAATAACATTTTTCTTTCATTCGGGACAGATAAGTCACCGTCCAACAAAGTTTTTTTCTTCAAACAAATGAATTTCATGTGGATCATTGATGTTTCATGTGGATTAATGAGTTGACAAAGTCTTGACTGATGTTACTTTATAAAAGATTCGTTACTTAAATTTTTTAATTAAATTACACAAAAGATTTTCCCTCGGTTGAGACTGAGGGAATATGACAAAGTTTTTTTCTGCCTCTAAAGTAGCTACTTCCATGTCCACATAAAATAGAGTATAAGCTGTGAAATAATACTTGGTTTTGAAAACTACAAATTCTATATAAACAAGAATAAAACTTGCAAAGAGAATATAACAAAAGTCTAGACAGAGAGTGAGAGAGTTTGACGGGGAAAGAAAGGAGAACGATACCTGTCCATGATACCATAGTAATTTATCTTCATGGCCATGGTGATGCAAATAAGTCACCAAATCCAACCACGTGACAGAAAGCTTTAATTTCAAGTGATGTCAAATTGAGATTTCATTTTGATTTGAAAGGAAAAAAAGTCTAATTCATGGTTAGATAAAGTGATGTAATGGAATTTATCATATAAGCAATGCCATAAAAATTGAGTAATTGAACTGGACCCATAACGAATCATAATCCTATAAGAAAAGTAGCCATAGCAGTCCAACAAAATGTTGAAGTAATAACATTTTTCTTTCATTCGGGACAGATAAGTCACCGTCCAACAAAGTTTTTTTCTTCAAATAAATGAATTTCATGTGGATCATTGAAGTTTCATGTGGATTGATGAGTTGACAAAGTCTTGACTGTTGTTACTTTATAAATTGACGATAAAGATTCGTTACTTAAATTTTTTAATTAAACTACACAAAATATTTTCCCTCGGTTGAGACTGAGGGAATATGACAAATTTTTTGTGTGCCTCTAAAGTAGCTACTTCCATGTCCACATAAAATAAAGTATAAGCTGCGAAATAATACTTGGTTTTAAAAACTACAAATTCTATATAAACAAGAATAAAACTTGCAAAGAGAATATAACAAAAGTCTAGACAGAGAGTGAGAGAGTTTGACGGGGAAAGAAAGGAGAACGATACCTGTCCATGATACCATAGTAATTTGTCTTCATGGCCATGGTGAGGCAAATAAGTCGCCAAATCCAACCACGTGACAGAAAGCTTTAATATCAAGTGATGTCAAATTGAGATTTCATTTTGATTTGAAAGGAAAAAAAGTCTAATTCATGGTTAGATAAAGTGATGTAATGGAATTTATCATATAAGCAATGCCATAAAAATTGAGTAATCGAATTAGACCCATAACGAATCAAAATCCTATAAGAAAAGTAGCCATAGCAGTCCAACAAAATGGTGAAGTAATAACATTTTTCTTTCACTCGGGACAGATAAGTCACTGTCCAACAAAGTTTTTTTCTTCAAATAAATGAATTTCATGTGGATCATTGATGTTTCATGTGGATTGATGAGTTGACAAAGTCTTGACTGTTGTTACTTTATAAATTGACGACAAAGATTCGTTACTTAAATTTTTTAATTAAATTACACAAAAGATTTTCCCTCGGTTGAGACTGAGGGAATATGACAAATTTTTCTTCAAATAAATGAATTTCATGTGGATCATTGATGTTTCATGTGGATTGATGAGTTGACAAAGTCTTGACTGTTGTTACTTTATAAATTGACGACAAAGATTCGTTACTTAAATTTTTTAATTAAATTACACAAAAGATTTTCCCTCGATTGAGTCTGAGGGAATATGACAAAAAAAATTTCTGCCTCTAAAGTAGCTACTTCCATGTCCACATAAAATAAAGTATAAGCTGTGAAATAATACTTGGTTTTGAAAACTACAAATTCTATATAAACAAGAATAAAACTTGCAAAGAGAATATAACAAAAGTCTAGACAGAGAGTGAGAGAGTTTGACGGGGAAAGAAAGGAGAACGATACTTGTCCATGATACTGTTGCATCCCAAAATTTGCCCACTTATTTATTCCCCAATTGGCTTTCATGTCACATTCATATGCATACCTCACGTAGGTCATTCATTCAATACATTCATTCATATCATTGTTACTGTTCAAGAAAATTGATGAAAAAGAGCTTCTGCGTGGGAGACATCTTTGATCAAAATTTAATCAGGAAATAATTTTGAGCATGAAGTATGGTTGCCTTGAAGAAATATATTCATTGAAGCTTCTTTGGTTGCAAACTGATTGAGAATTGGTTCCGAAACGGATTAATCGGGAAAGTCATTTGAAATCAGAAAAATCAGAAAATATTGGCTTTTTGGTCAAAGTCAAAGTCAACTGTCAAATGTTGACTTTTGGTGGAAAAATCGGTCAAAGAAAAGTCAAAGAAATAAATAAAATCAGGAGAATGTCAAAGATTGCCAAAATTGGAAAGTTAGTTGAAAATTGAAGTTGCCATAAAAAGAGAGTTCTACACTTAGAATAATTTTGGAAAGTTTGAGAATGGTTGGGTAGTCAACTTCAAGCACACTTTTCACCAAGATCCAGGTTTCAATCCAAAACAAGCTCAACACGAAAATTGTTCCTCTCATGGAATAGAACAAAATTGTAGTTGGAAGTTCTTTCATTTGAAGCATGGTTAGTGAACTACAAAAGTGCAAAGTTTGAAGGTTCCAAGTAATTCAAGTCATGTTGCTGGGCAAATTGCTGGGTGTGACGCAAGCGTTTTATCAAACAGTTGGCGTGCTAATTTTGAAGCTGATTACAAGAGAGTACAAAAAACCATTAGATGCAAACTTGATATACATGTCTTCTCCTCCATGCTCTCTATCCACTGAGACAAGGATTAAGTCAATTGGGTGAGTATTGAACAGAATACATAGCTCCAAAGTCATGTGTTCATACTGGTCAAGGTTATGTGTATGGCTGGGCCAGGAATCCATGTCATGCTAGGACATATTCACGAACACGTGGCGTGCCAAATGTAGGGCTAATTTTAGAGAATTGTGGATCTTTTCTGGGTTTGATTCCAATGCCACGGTGTTCTATTACATGTCCTCTTTCCAACAAGATACAAATGATGACAATTGGGTATGTATAGACCAAGGTATGAGCACTCAAAGTCGTGCCCTGAATAAACCACACTTTTGCCATGAATGGAAGGCAAATCCAAGTCATGCGCGCCAGGAACATGCAGTGATGTACCATCATTTTGCAAGCCATTTTTTAATGTGCTGCAAGTGTATTCTCTCCAATTTGCCAACATAAAAAGTGCTTCATCAAACACTCTCTTCCATTTGATCACAAGGTTAGACGGATCAGATGCTTATACATTGATATATGTCAACACAAAGTCCACTAGTTGGAATTGTTAAAAATAGAAAAGCATTGGCATAAGATGATTACTGTCTCCACACTATACCATATACCATCATCATTACTCCATTGGGCCATGCATGTTCATGTTCACGTAAAAGGTAGAAAGAAATATTCCTCAAATGGATACAACTTGTGCACTAAGTTTGGAGAGGAAAAAAAGCTACAATACATGCACCATACAATAAGCTCCATGTACAGCCTCACTATAAACTCTCTAACTCCTCACAAACTTGGGGGGGATCACTTTTTCTTTTTCCAGTTTCGACTCTTCCGCTCATCACTTGATATCTCTCTCTCCACAACAACAACTTCACTTCATCTCTCTCTCTCTCTCTCTCCATAACAACAACAACTTCACTCTCTCTCTCGACCTTCATCTCTCATCTTCAAAAAAAAGGTCTAACCGTTTTGTAACAAACTCTACCACCACTACAACCTTCATTCTTTTGCAAAGCATCACCACTGAATCTTCTCAGAAATGCATATTGAATCAACCTCGAATATCATCATCATTGCAAGCTACACAATCATCGGCATCATCTCTAAAATCGAAGAAGCTTAAGGAATACAAATTCTCCCCGAAGATTTTGCTCAGGATCTTTCCAAGTAAGTGATTCTTTTCCTTTGCATTAGAAGCATGTATAGGCCTGGCACTCCCATCATCAGGGATTTGGGTTAGGACAATTAGAACCACCATGTTTTCGAATGTTTGTTGCATTTCGTATGATTCTTGGAATGAAAATCTTGTTGTTTGAATGTGTTGGCTGTGTATATGATTTCTACTTGGCACGAGGAGTATTTTAGTGTGATAATCTTGTGTTTTCATTGAGGTAATAGATGTTAGGGTTTAGATTGTGAGCTTAGGTGTGTAATATAGAGGAAGAATCAGGAAAAAACGAGGCTGGATTCGGAATCTACGCGAAAAATCGAGTCAAAAGGTGTTAGCTTTTTAAATTTTCGGGCATTTTGATTTTTTGCCGGCGGAGGTTGCGTCGGGGAAGACGACCGGAACAGTGTTCCGGCGTCTGGTTTTTCATGGTGGTGAGGATGACGTGTCGCGCTTTTATTGGCTGTTGCTCCCATCGTGTGGTTACTTTTATTTTATTCATATAATTGGATGTGTGTTGTCACTGTGTGATTGGCCAAAGTTATTCCTTTTTGTCTTTTAGTCACTTAAACATAGGTGCACCAATTGATATGAGTTGATGAAATAATAGTAAGACCATAGTGTCACGTACATGCTGCATGTAAAGTAGTATTAATCATGTACTGTATATAGTAAATAAACACACATGTTGCTGTTAGTATAAGGAAATGAAGGATAATAATGTAACGTCACATGCTGGTGAAGTAAACGAAAACGGAAATGAAAAATGGATAAATTGAAATAAATAATAAGGTGAATATGGGGATGGGCCGCGTTTTGAACACCTGGGCCAAGCATTTTCGTTTTTACACCACCCAGGTTCAGGCCCATGCGCCTTATGTGTTGTGAATTCAATGCCAAGAACAAAGTATAAAACAAGGAAGAAGAGGAACACAAGAATTGGTTATAACTGCTATTCTTTTACTTTCTCTTAAAACAAGATTACAAGTTTACAAGAATAACAAATAACCTCTCTCACCCTAAATTAGGATTTGCAGCTTAGCAATGATGAGAGACTAGTATGCTATTTATAATAAAACCTAACATACTAACTAATGGGCTTTTTCAGCAAGGCCCATTACACAAGCCAACTTAATAAACAAGCTAACTTAACAAATTAGGGTTTAAACACTAAAACCTAATTTAACATGCTAACAACCCTAGCATCTTCGACATCTGCATGCTAGACCCATCTTCGACTACAGCATGCACACTTCGACATCAGCATGTAAACAATCCTTCGACTTCATGCTTAACTCTGTCGAACTGTCGAACCAAGAAGCTACCCTTCGACAATACTAGAGTTCGATCCAATATCTCACAAATCTCCACCTTGGACCTAACTCTACAACGTCAAGGAACAGACTAGCTTTCTTCATGCAGCTTTATCAACTGCATACAGTGGAAAAACTTGCAACTCGGCAATGTCTTGGTGATCATATCAGCAGCATTGTCTTCAGTCGAAACCTTCAGCACTTGGACTTCTCCACGCTCGATTACTCCTCTGACGAAATGCAGCCTCACATCAATGTGCTTAGTTCGCTCATGATAGGCTGAATTCTTCGACAGGTGTATTGCACTTTGACTATCACATTTAACAGTGATACCTCGACCTTGAAGTTTCAGCTCCTTCGCAAAACCTTCAAGCCACAATGCTTCTTTCACAGCTTCAGTGAGAGCAATATATTCCGCTTCAGTGGTTGATAGAGCAACAACCTTCTGAAGAGTTGCTTTCCAACTAATTGCTGTACCAAACATAGTGAAAACATATCCAGAAATAGACTTTCTAGAATCCATACAACCTGCATAATCAGAGTCGACATAGCCTTCTATTGCTGCTTTACTATCTTCACCCAAGGCTCCACCATAAATTAGGACTCTATTCAGAGACCCATTTATGTACCTTAAAATCCACTTCAATGCTTGCCAGTGAGCCTTTCCAGGATTCGCCGTGTACCTGCTTACAAGACTTACTGCGTATGCTATGTCGGGTCTAGCACAGACCATAGCATACATCAAAGAACCAACTATATTAGCATATGGGATGCTATTCATATAGGCTCTTTCGACATCAGTACTGGGACACTGATCAATACTCAGCTTGAATTGAGGGTTTGTTGGAGTCACAACTGGCTTCGAATTCGACATACCAAACTTTTCAAGAATCTTCCGTAGATATGCCTCTTGAGATAGACATAACTTCGACTTCTTTCTATCTCTTCGAATGTCAATTCCAAGAATCCTGGAAGCAGCTCCCAGATCCTTCATATCGAACTCCTTATTGAGTTCAGCCTTCACCCTCATCACATCTTCAACATTGTTGCTTGCTATGAGAATATCATCCACATAAAGCAACAAAATAACAAATGAATTACCAGGTCGAAATCTGAAGTAAACGCAGTGGTCGAACTGACTTCTAATGAAACTTATGCGTGCCATGAACTTGTCGAATCTCCTATTCCACTGTCGAGGAGATTGTTTCAGCCCATACAAAGATTTCTTTAACTTGCACACATAATCTTCCTTCCCCGTTTCGACATACCCTTCAGGTTGCCTCATCAGGATCGTTTCATCTAGATCACCATACAAGAACGCAGTCTTCACATCCATCTGTTCCAGTTCAAGATCGAACTGTGCCACCATGGCAAGTAACATTCGAATGGACCTATGCTTCACAACAGGAGAAAACACATCATTGAAGTCGACACCTTCTTTCTGAGTGAAACCCCTTGCAACTAACCTTGCCTTGTATCTTTTCGACGTCACTCCTTCAATTCCTTCCTTAACTTTGAAAATCCATTTACAGCTGACTAACCTTTGCCTCACAGGTTTCTTGATCAGTTCCCAAGTATGATTATCATGAAGAGATTTCATCTCATCATCCATGGCCTTCATCCATTCAGTCTTATTTCGACTCCTCATAACTTCCTTATAGTCTCTAGGTTCTTCGTCTAGAACCTCACTTGCAGAGATTAAGGCATAAGCTATAAGATCTGCATATCCAAGTCTTTGAGGTGGCTTGATGACTCTTCTCGACCTATCTCTCGACAATAGGTAGTCATCGTCAGTTTCCTCAACTTCAGCATCTTCTGCTTCTTCTTCGACTTCATCTGGGATATGCAATTGAGCATCAACATGCTCCACCTCAACAGGAATCTCTACCTGTTCCAGCTCTTCTGCACTTCGATCATCATCATCAGTTTTCTTAAAAGCCATTTCAGCTTCATTGAAAACTACATCTCGACTGGTGATACACCTCCTGTGACCTGGCTCTAGGCACCATAGCCTATAAGCTTTGACTCCTTCAGGGTATCCCATGAACATGCATTTCAGAGCTCTAGGTTCGACCTTGTCTTGCCTAATGTGAGCATAGGCTATGCAGCCAAATACTCTCAGTTTGTCGAGATCTGGTGGATGTCCCGACCAAACTTCTTCAGGTGTCTTCATATCTAACGCTGTCGAAGGACATCTGTTTATCAGATATGTTGCTGTCGAAACAGCCTCAGCCCAGAACACCTTCTTTAAACCGGCACTAGTCAACATGCATCTGACTCTCTCCAAAATAGTTCGATTAAACCTTTCAGCCAAACCATTTTGCTGTGGAGTACCTGCAGTAGTTCTATGCCTTGCAATACCAGAGGCAGCACAAAAACTGTCGAATGCCTCATTGCAAAATTCAAGGCCATTGTCGGTTCTCAACCTCTTGACCTTTCTGCCAGTCTGATTTTCAACCAGAGTCTTCCAAATTTTGAAATTCTCAAAAGTTTCATCCTTAGTCTTCTGGATGAATACCCATAATTTTCTGGAATAATCATCTACTATGGATAGAAAATACCTTGCTCCTGAATGTGATGGACACCTTGCAGGCCCCCAAAGATCAGCATGGATGTAATCAAGGGATCCATGTGTTCTTTGTTTGCCTTTGTTGAACTTCACTCTGCAAGATTTTCCAAGTACACAGGGTTCACAAAACTTCAGCTTTTCGATTTTGTCTCCACCAAGCAGATTTTGTTTCCCTAATTCGACCAGACCCCTTTCACTGACATGGCCCAATCTCATGTGCCAGATTTCTGTTTTCGACAAAGATTTCGTGGATGCAACATTTGTCGAACCACTTTTAACTTCAGCCTCAAGGGTATACAAGCCTCGTTTCTTCACGCCTCTCAAGACTTCCTTCGAACCCTTCATGACTCTTAGGATACTTTTCTCTCCTTGGAAAACATATCCTTTCTTGTCGAATTCACCAAGAGAAAGCAGATTTCTGTTCAAATCAGGAACATACCTGACTTCAGTCAACAACCTTATAGACTCATCATGGAGCTTGAATCTCACAGATCCAACACCTGCAATCTTGCAAGCCTTGTTGTTTCCCAGCAATACTGATCCACCATCTTGATCACATAATTCCTCGAACAAGTCTTTGTTTGGAGTCATGTGCCAAGTGCAACCTGAATCCATAATCCACTCCTTCTTAGAGTCACTGCTTGAAACCACAAGAACATCAGATGATTCGAAATCATCTTGAACAATGGCAGCGTTGCCATTATCCTTACCTCCATGATATTTCAAGCGTTCAGGGCACACCTTTCTTGTGTGACCCTCCTTCTTACAATGGTAGCATCGAATGCCAGATGCTTCGCCACTGTAAGTCTTCGACTGGCTTTTGCCTCTCTTCTTGTCGAACTTACCATCCTTTCGTAAGAGTTTTCCTTTAACGGTCAAACCTTCGCCAACAGTCGAAGGTTTATGCTCCTTTCGTTCATTCAAGTCCTTAGAGTACAAGGCTGATTGAACTTCTTCAAACGTCAGGGACTCCCTTCCATACAAGAGAGTTTCTTTGAAGTGAGCATGTGATCGAGGCAAAGAACACAATAGTAACAGCGCTTGATCTTCATCATCGATCTTTACATCAATATTTTCAAGATCAAGAATCAGCTTGTTGAACATATCCAACTGCTCAGCCAATACTTTGTCTTCAATCATCTTGAATGAATACAAAGCTTGCTTCAGGTAGATTCGATTTACCAGCGATTTGGTCATATACAAACTTTCAAGTTTCACCCATAACCCTGATGCCGTCGTCTCCTTTGATACCTGCCGGAGAACCTTATCACCAAGGCTCAACAAAATTGCGCTGTGTGCTTTCTCGATCATATTCGTCTTCTCCGCTGCCGTCAATTCTGCATTCATGGCTGCCTCTCCCTTCAACGCTTCCAAACAACCCTGCTGAACCAGTAGGGCTTTCATCTTCAAGCGCCACAGACCAAAATCATTCACTCCGGTGAACTTTTCAATCTCATACTTTGTTGAAGGCATCTTATCCACGCTCACCGCACCAATTTGTTGTGAATTCAATGCCAAGAACAAAGTATAAAACAAGGAAGAAGAGGAACACAAGAATTGGTTATAACTGCTATTCTTTTACTTTCTCTTAAAACAAGATTACAAGTTTACAAGAATAACAAATAACCTCTCTCACCCTAAATTAGGATTTGCAGCTTAGCAATGATGAGAGACTAGTATGCTATTTATAATAAAACCTAACATACTAACTAATGGGCTTTTTCAGCAAGGCCCATTACACAAGCCAACTTAATAAACAAGCTAACTTAACAAATTAGGGTTTAAACACTAAAACCTAATTTAACATGCTAACAACCCTAGCATCTTCGACATCTGCATGCTAGACCCATCTTCGACTACAGCATGCACACTTCGACATCAGCATGTAAACAATCCTTCGACTTCATGCTTAACTCTGTCGAACTGTCGAACCAAGAAGCTACCCTTCGACAATACTAGAGTTCGATCCAATATCTCACATTATGATTTAATTTCAGTCCAATACAATAGTTGCTTCCACACCCCCCTTAGACAGATTTCACATTTTGATTAAATTTTGTCTCCCCTCTAGTTTTTTATTCATAAATCAGTTTCCATTGAAATAAAAAATCAATAAAAATATGTTTTAGATTGAATTTTGTATTTAGATAATTGTCATAATTTTTGTGGATTTTTGTGATTTAGTTTACTATTTTTAATAAATCTTTTCTTCACATATGTTCATTCTCCTTTTATGTTTGATATGTTTTGCAATATAATTTGGTTAAAGGCCTTAGGAATATAATTTAATTTCCATTTTTTGTGTGATATCAGTAAACCCATATACCATATTGTGTGTGAAAAATAAAAGTCTAATTCTATGTTTTGGTTAGGTTTTCATTAGGTTTTCCATACCCGATTAATGTGCATTTCTAAACGGATAACCATATGAATTTGACCTATAATTTGCTTTTCATTTATGCAATAGCCTTGGATCTTTTTTGTACATATAATTAGAGATGTTTAGAGGTCCCAAGACCTGGAATTACATTTTTAAATCGTTTCTTCTTATTTTACTTGAATGTTCCTTTCTTACATGTAAATAACTCGCTTTTGGCTAACGATTGTATCAAAACTTGTCCAAATGACCTATAATTTTGTATGTAACTTTGTGACTTGATTCCATGATTGTTTAGACACCTATTAGAGGTTACTAGCTACTGACTTCTACCATGTAAATACATCTTTCTAACTTCACTCCTAATTTGAATTCTATTAACTAGTTTTGACCTAGTTTTGTATAGTTTTGTTAGAACTTTGTTTGTTTCAAGTTAATTGACTAACATAGATTGGTATAAGGCCTTGGACATATAAGTGAACTAATTGCTACTGACTTTAAGCTTTGTTCATGCTTTCATTTCATTTTTGTTTTGATTAATGGATGTTTGTTCGATGTTTGTTCGATAATCGTTAAGTAACAATTCATGCGATACTTTGGTAACTTCTTGTGAATATTTTCGTGTGATGCCATGATGATTTTGTGTTTGATTTAAGACACTATTTCCTTGGTTTGCTACTGCCCTAGGGCTCTCTTCTCATCTTGTTGGAGTTGTAACTCCATTCTTTTGCCATGTTCCCTTAGACTCTTCCTTCTTTGTTAAGAGGAATTGAGATAGGTTAGGATAGTTATCCTTGACCTTAGGGCCATTAGACTTAGATTAGAATAACTTAGATTAGAGAATAGGTTAGTTCCCTTTTGTTCATTCTTTTTCTTTTCAACTTTAAAACATTAATAAATAAAGAGGCGAATCACATTAAGAAAGTGATAGAGAAATGAGTGGGAATCATTCCCTAATCTGTTTCTCAATCACTTAGTGGCATAGAAATGAGTGGGATTCATTCCCTAATCTGTTTCTCGGTCACTATTTAATGGGAGAGAAATGAGTGGGATTCATTCCCTAATCTGTTTCTCAAACATTAATTAATGGGATAGAAATGAGTGGGATTCATTCCCTAATCTGTTTCTTGAACATTATATAATGGGATAGAAGTGAGTGGGATTCATTCCCTAATCTGCTTCTCGATCATTATACATTTTATGTGATTCTAATCGCAAATAAATTCCCCTTAAAAAATACTCAACCAAAAACACTTAAAACACTTAATAAAGGCTCGAATTAAAACAAAGTGACGAAGTGGTGCGAAACCTTGTATTGGGTTTTGTTCATCATGTAGTTACATAAAAAACACAAACCCAAGATTCACTCTTTTGCCTTGTTAGGCGCTTAAGAACAAGTTAAGTCCTTTCCAAAACTAGGCGTATAAGTCTCCAAAGGTCGAGCATCGTGGATTGTGACCTTAACCGCTGTTCAACTAAAAAACACAAAACAAATGGAAACTATGGAGCCGAACTACGGTCGCTCTGATTCCTTGTAAGGGATACGTAGGCATTGGGTCGCGGGGCCTAAGCGAGCACACTTGTAAATAATTCCTTCTTTTCCCCGTATTTCTTTTGCATTCATTCGCATTTAGGTTTAGACATAGATACACCCTTTAGATAGAAACAAACATAGGTGGATACCATCGAGTATGATGGGCGTGAGGGGTGCTAGCACCTTCCCCTCGCGTAACCGACTCCCGTTCCCTGTTTCTCTGGTCGAAAGACCTTGTTCTTATTCTGAGTTAGGTTTCCTGGTATTCCTTTCCCGCGATGGGATAAATATATTAGTGGCGACTCTGATTCCATTTTTCGCGGTAGCGACAGCTGTTGCATCCCAAAATTTGCCCACTTATTTATTCCCCAATTGGCTTTCATGTCACATTCATATGCATACCTCACGTAGGTCATTCATTCAATACATTCATTCATATCATTGTTACTGTTCAAGAAAATTGATGAAAAAGAGCTTCTGCGTGGGAGACATCTTTGATCAAAATTTAATCAGGAAATAATTTTGAGCATGAAGTATGGTTGCCTTGAAGAAATATATTCATTGAAGCTTCTTTGGTTGCAAACTGATTGAGAATTGGTTCCGAAACGGATTAATCGGGAAAGTCATTTGAAATCAGAAAAATCAGAAAATATTGGCTTTTTGGTCAAAGTCAAAGTCAACTGTCAAATGTTGACTTTTGGTGGAAAAATCGGTCAAAGAAAAGTCAAAGAAATAAATAAAATCAGGAGAATGTCAAAGATTGCCAAAATTGGAAAGTTAGTTGAAAATTGAAGTTGCCATAAAAAGAGAGTTCTACACTTAGAATAATTTTGGAAAGTTTGAGAATGGTTGGGTAGTCAACTTCAAGCACACTTTTCACCAAGATCCAGGTTTCAATCCAAAACAAGCTCAACACGAAAATTGTTCCTCTCATGGAATAGAACAAAATTGTAGTTGGAAGTTCTTTCATTTGAAGCATGGTTAGTGAACTACAAAAGTGAAAAGTTTGAAGGTTCCAAGTAATTCAAGTCATGTTGCTGGGCAAATTGCTGGGTGGCGTTTTATCAAACAGTTGGCGTGCTAATTTTGAAGCTGATTACAAGAGAGTACAAAAAACCATTAGATGCAAACTTGATATACATGTCTTCTCCTCCATGCTCTCTATCCACTGAGACAAGGATTAAGTCAATTGGGTGAGTATTGAACAGAATACAAAGCTCCAAAGTCATGTGTTCATACTGGTCAAGGTTATGTGTATGGCTGGGCCAGGAATCCATGTCATGCTAGGACATATTCACGAACACGTGGCGTGCCAAATGTAGGGCTAATTTTAGAGAATTGTGGATCTTTTCTGGGTTTGATTCCAATGCCACGGTGTTCTATTACATGTCCTCTTTCCAACAAGATACAAATGATGACAATTGGGTATGTATAGACCAAGGTATGAGCACTCAAAGTCGCGCCCTGAATAAACCACACTTTTGCCATGAATGGAAGGCAAATCCAAGTCATGCGCGCCAGGAACATGCAGTGATGTACCATCATTTTGCAAGCCATTTTTTAATGTGCTGCAAGTGTATTCTCTCCAATTTGCCAACATGAAAAGTGCTTCATCAAACACTCTCTTCCATTTGATCACAAGGTTAGACGGATCGGATGCTTATACATTGATATATGTCAACACAAAGTCCACTAGTTGGAATTGTTAAAAATAGAAAAGCATTGGCATAAGATGATTACTGTCTCCACACTATACCATATACCATCATCATTACTCCATTGGGCCATGCATGTTCATGTTCACGTAAAAGGTAGAAAGAAATATTCCTCAAATGGATACAACTTGTGCACTAAGTTTGGAGAGGAAAAAAAGCTACAATACATGCACCATACAATAAGCTCCATGTACAGCCTCACTATAAACTCTCTAACTCCTCACAAACTTGGGGGGGATCACTTTTTCTTTTTCCAGTTTCGACTCTTCCGCTCATCACTTGATATCTCTCTCTCCACAACAACAACTTCACTTCATCTCTCTCTCTCTCTCTCTCTCTCTCTCTCTCTCCATAACAACAACAACTTCACTCTCTCTCTCTCGACCTTCATCTCTCATCTTCAAAAAAAAGGTCTAACCGTTTTGTAACAAACTCTACCACCACTACAACCTTCATTCTTTTGCAAAGCATCACCACTGAATCTTCTCAGAAATGCATATTGAATCAACCTCGAATATCATCATCATTGCAAGCTACACAATCATCGGCATCATCTCTAAAATCGAAGAAGCTTAAGGAATACAAATTCTCCCCGAAGATTTTGCTCAGGATCTTTCCAAGTAAGTGATTCTTTTCCTTTGCATTAGAAGCATGTATAGGCCTGGCACTCCCATCATCAGGGATTTGGGTTAGGACAATTAGAACCACCATGTTTTCGAATGTTTGTTGCATTTCGTATGATTCTTGGAATGAAAATCTTGCTGTTTGAATGTGTTGGCTGTGTATATGATTTCTACTTGGCACGAGGAGTATTTTAGTGTGATAATCTTGTGTTTTCATTGAGGTAATAGATGTTAGGGTTTAGATTGTGAGCTTAGGTGTGTAATATAGAGGAAGAATCAGGAAAAAACGAGGCTGGATTCGGAATCTACGCGAAAAATCGAGTCAAAAGGTGTTAGCTTTTTAAATTTCCGGGCATTTTGATTTTTTGCCGGCGGAGGTTGCGCCGGGGAAGACGACCGGAACAGTGTTCCGGCGTCTGGTTTTTCATGGTGGTGAGGATGACGTGTCGCGCTTTTATTGGCTGTTGCTCCCATCGTGTGGTTACTTTTATTTTATTCATATAATTGGATGTGTGTTGTCACTGTGTGATTGGCCAAAGTTATTCCTTTTTGTCTTTTAGTCACTTAAACATAGGTGCACCAATTGATATGAGTTGATGAAATAATAGTAAGACCATAGTGTCACGTACATGCTGCATGTAAAGTAGTATTAATCATGTACTGTATATAGTAAATAAACACACATGTTGCTGTTAGTATAAGGAAATGAAGGATAATAATGTAACGTCACATGCTGGTGAAGTAAACGAAAACGGAAATGAAAAATGGATAAATTGAAATAAATAATAAGGTGAATATGGGGATGGGCCGCGTTTTGAACACCTGGGCCAAGCATTTTCGTTTTTACACCACCCAGGTTTAGGCCCATGCGCCTTATGATTTAATTTCAGTCCAATACAATAGTTGCTTCCACACCCCCCTTAGACAGATTTCACATTTTGATTAAATTTTGTCTCCCCTCTAGTTTTTTATTCATAAATCAGTTTCCATTGAAATAAAAAATCAATAAAAATATGTTTTAGATTGAATTTTGTATTTAGATAATTGTCATAATTTTTGTGGATTTTTGTGATTTAGTTTACTATTTTTAATAAATCTTTTCTTCACATATGTTCATTCTCCTTTTATGTTTGATATGTTTTGCAATATAATTTGGTTAAAGGCCTTAGGAATATAATTTAATTTCCATTTTTTGTGTGATATCAGTAAACCCATATACCATATTGTGTGTGAAAAATAAAAGTCTAATTCTATGTTTTGGTTAGGTTTTCATTAGGTTTTCCATACCCGATTACTGTGCATTTCTAAACGGATAACCATATGAATTTGACCTATAATTTGCTTTGCATTTATGCAATAGCCTTGGATCTTTTTTGTACATATAATTAGAGATGTTTAGAGGTCCCAAGACCTGGAATTACATTTTTAAATCGTTTCTTCTTATTTTACTTGAATGTTCCTTTCTTACATGTAAATAACTCGCTTTTGGCTAACGATTGTATCAAAACTTGTCCAAATGACCTATAATTTTGTATGTAACTTTGTGACTTGATTCCATGATTGTTTAGACACCTATTAGAGGTTACTAGCTACTGACTTCTACCATGTAAATACATCTTTCTAACTTCACTCCTAATTTGAATTCTATTAACTAGTTTTGACCTAGTTTTGTTAGAACTTTGTTTGTTTCAAGTTAATTGACTAACATAGATTGGTATAAGGCCTTGGACATATAAGTGAACTAATTGCTACTGACTTTAAGCTTTGTTCATGCTTTCATTTCATTTTTGTTTTGATTAATGGATGTTTGTTCGATGTTTGTTCGATAATCGTTAAGTAACAATTCATGCGATACTTTGGTAACTTCTTGTGAATATTTTCGTGTGATGCCATGATGCTTTTGTGTTTGATTTAAGACACTGTTTCCTTGGTTTGCTACTGCCCTAGGGCTCTCTTCTCATCTTGTTGGAGTTGTAACTCCATTCTTTTGCCATGTTCCCTTAGACTCTTCCTTCTTTGTTAAGAGGAATTGAGATAGGTTAGGATAGTTATCCTTGACCTTAGGGCCATTAGACTTAGATTAGAATAACTTAGATTAGAGAATAGGTTAGTTCCCTTTTGTTCATTCTTTTTCTTTTCAACTTTAAAACATTAATAAATAAAGAGGCGAATCACATTAAGAAAGTGATAGAGAAATGAGTGGGAATCATTCCCTAATCTGTTTCTCAATCACTTAGTGGCATAGAAATGAGTGGGATTCATTCCCTAATCTGTTTCTCGGTCACTATTTAATGGGAGAGAAATGAGTGGGATTCATTCCCTAATCTGTTTCTCAAACATTAATTAATGGGATAGAAATGAGTGGGATTCATTCCCTAATCTGTTTCTTGAACATTATATAATGGGATAGAAGTGAGTGGGATTCATTCCCTAATCTGCTTCTCGATCATTATACATTTTATGTGATTCTAATCGCAAATAAATTCCCCTTAAAAAATACTCAACCAAAAACACTTAAAACACTTAATAAAGGCTCGAATTAAAACAAAGTGACGAAGTGGTGCGAAACCTTGTATTGGGTTTTGTTCATCATGTAGTTACATAAAAAACACAAACCCAAGATTCACTCTTTTGCCTTGTTAGGCGCTTAAGAACAAGTTAAGTCCTTTCCAAAACTAGGCGTATAAGTCTCCAAAGGTCGAGCATCGTGGATTGTGACCTTAACCGCTGTTCAACTAAAAAACACAAAACAAATGGAAACTATGGAGCCGAACTACGGTCGCTCTGATTCCTTGTAAGGGATACGTAGGCATTGGGTCGCGGGGCCTAAGCGAGCACACTTGTAAATAATTCCTTCTTTTCCCCGTATTTCTTTTGCATTCATTCGCATTTAGGTTTAGACATAGATACACCCTTTAGATAGAAACAAACATAGGTGGATACCATCGAGTACGATGGGCGTGAGGGGTGCTAGCACCTTCCCCTCGCGTAACCGACTCCCGTTCCCTGTTTCTCTGGTCGAAAGACCTTGTTCTTATTCTGAGTTAGGTTTCCTGGTATTCCTTTCCCGCGATGGGATAAATATATTAGTGGCGACTCTGATTCCATTTTTCGCGGTAGCAACAGCTGGCGACTCTGCTGGGGACGTTGCTAGACCTGTGCTGGTCCGTTCTTAGCGAGTCGATCCTAGCCTTTGTTTGTTTGTTTATTGGGTGTTTCTTTGTTTGTTTGCTTATATGTTTACGTGTTGTATATATGCTTGCGCATCATGTTTATTTTCCGCTCGCATATCATGCATCTGGACTATATTATGGGTCCCCGTGGAGACCACATATTTTCTGCTTTGTGTTGCAGGTTGGGTGGGATGTTTTATGAGGTAAAAGGCCCAATACCCAGGCCAGAGTTGACACATAGGATACCTAGGATAGAGTGGATAGTCATGACACCAACAGAATGTCAGGTTCTGTTGATTGCGATCATGAGACCCACGACCAGTTGAGACTCGAATGGGATACCATTGTTGGCATGTATTTGCAACAATGATGGTGTTTCAAGAGAGTTGTTAATGCTGGAGACCTTTTGACCTACCCTTACCTAGATTCACCTGTGAGTGGGGAGGGATATACATGACAGGTACCATTGGTGACTATTCTATTTTGTTGGTGACTATTGGTTCTCCTGGTATTCAAAAAGGTGTCGGACCTTTGATCTCATGACATTTGACCTACCGAGGCTTTACATCAGTTATTCAGAGGATTGTACAGTGGTTACTAAGATTATATGGACCTTGATCCCATGCTTTTGCATTGCATAACATTATTACTTTATCCACTTCATTTGTGGGGGATTCTAAAGTCTATTTCCAAAAAAGGGGAAACCAAAAAAGTAGAAAAGCAGAAAAGATAGAAAAGAAAAAAAGAAAAGATACTATATGCAAAAAAAAAGAAAAGAAAAAAGCTTTGATAAAAAAGAAACAAAAGTTGATGAAAAGGCTTTAGGATCCCTTAGAAATGAAACATGCATTCATACTATCATGCATTTCATAGTTCTCTCAGAAGTTTATGGGGGCCCTTTCTACTCAAATTCTGATTTTAGCAACAAAATGACTTCTCACCGCTATGTGCTTAAAAGTTAACAATGGAACAACTCCGTGAGGTTTTGACTAAGATAAGAACAAAAGTGGGGACTGATATGAATCAATTTATGAAGGTTATTCAAATTTTTCTCTTAGACAAAGAGAATTGAGACATGTTCTTCTAAGGCCAAATGCAAGTGTTAATCCCACTCTAAGAGAAGGCCTTGTGAATCAGAAGGGCTGAAATAATGTTGAGATTCCTATTCATGTCAATGGGGATTTATATCATGAGAACAAATTGGAAATTGAAGTCTCATAAGTTTCCGATTATTGAAATTGACAAAAGGTTCCACCTCTTGGAGAAAAGGTTGAAAGCCATAAAAGGTTGCGACTCTTTCGAGTTAGACATTGTGTGTTTGTGCCCAGTGCCTGATGTCAAGTACCTCAAGGATCATTCATGCTCACTCCGAAGGGTTTAGACATGCAAACCAAAGTGGTTTTTTGTACATATGTGGAAGTTGCTTGGGGCTCCCGACCGAGGGATAAGCAAGACATATTCTTATCTTGAGCATTGCATCATTTGCATTGCTCGAATCCCTAAAGCACTACAAATTCTTGTGCAACTTCGTCAAAATATGTTGCCACGTGGTAATCAAAAGGGTTCTACGAAGACGTTTATCATTCTCAAGGTTCTTCTTCATATTTGGGTCATCTCTTCCTGGAATTTCCTTCTCAGAAGCCTTTGCTTGTCAACAAAGACAGAAATAATATGGGAAATGAACCGATGTAATTTCAGTACCTTGTGTCCAAGTTGCTTCCCTGCTTGTTGGAATCTCAGTTGGTTAAGATTTATGTTGTGGGTCTTCCTTACCACATATAGCTCTCCTGAGTTCTGTGATCATACTAGCTTCTTCCATTTATGATGGTGATTATTGTTCTAGCATCTATATTTGGGGCTCCCGCACGAGGGATAAGCAAGACATTGTCTATCTTGAGCATTGCACCATTTGCATTGCTCGAATCCCTAAAGTAAGGCAAAAATGCACCACTCTTGTACGCCTTTGTTGGAATATTCTTCTGGGAAGTAATCTAAAATGTGTGAGAGGAACATATGATAATGCTAAGTGGTTACCATGCTGGGGCACCTAGCCATTCAACTGAAGGTGGTAGGAAATTCAAAGGCAGAATTCAAGATCTCATTGATTTCAGAACAATCACATTCACTCCAAGAGGTTTATACACAAATTGAAGTCTCAATGGGGTACCAAAACTACATAAAGCATTCAAGAGCAATAAGTCCATACGGAGTCAAGTCTCCTCAATAATGGCATTCATTTAAGATCTTTATCGCATTCTCATTGGTAACATTTCATTGTTTGTTTAAGCATTGATTGCATGTAAAAATTTGTTAATTTTCGAATGAAAACCATAATGCATTGTTTATGTTTGTCTTGAAGTAATCCATTCGTTTTCACTCAAAAAAAATGTTTTTGGCATTACGATACCAACTTTACTTATCGCTTGCTTAGGCAACGAGCGAAGGGAGAATGATGATGATTATAAAAATGCAAAAATCCCTAACTGTGTGTTTTTGAATAAAACTCTACTGATGATGTACATGCATTGTTTCAAATCCCTAAACACCGGAGATATAAGGGAGATAGACCCTCGTTAACCCCTTTGAGCCTTGAAGGAGGAGTTTCTTGTTTTATCAGAAAAAACCCTTATTTTTAATCCTGGGGCAGGGTAGTGTTCATTTAACTTGATCAAGTGTTCAAAACTCACAAATGGTATGCATCTAAGGATACAACAATGGTTATCCTTTAAAAGGTTGAGGAAATTTAAAACCGCGATGGTTATCCTTCACCTACCAAGAGGTCAAAAGATGACGATACCACAATGGTAATTCTTCATCAATCATGGAATGAGGCAGTCGCAATCACTTCCAACGAATCAAAGACAATGCGAGTTCACACGACTTGTTCAAAAAAAAGAGAGCAAAAAAAAAGGCAAAAAAAAAAAGAAAAAAAAGAAGAAAAAAGAAATAGCAATAAAAAGAAAATTTGTGAAAATAAAGCAAGAACAAATTCGTGTGATAATGAATCAAAAGAATAAAAGGTGAGCGACTGCCATGTCCGAAAAATCTCATTGATTCCTCAACCATTTCAAAAAATTCCTTGTGAGGGATGAGCACTCATGTTGAGTTAATTGAACTTAGGAGTGGAGAACATCACGAAGGGGGTGGGCACCAAATAATTTTGAGCCTAAAAATCCTTTGTTTCTGAAAACCGTGAACCCGACCAAGTCACAACCCTTAAAAGTCCTAATTGAAGTAGGGTTTATTTTGGAGATGCACTCCATTGAGATAGCGTTTAACTGACTCCCAATGAAGCATAACACATATCTATGTTGGTATTGTATGCCCGCTTTATATTTCATTCACCAGAGGTGGCCGCCTCATTGCATAAAAAGGTTTTAAACTTCAAGACTAGCATAAGCTTTGCATTAGAATTATCATTCTTAGAATTAACATTCTTTTGCATACAAAACATTTGCTTAAACATCAAGGAAGTTTGTATGATGAGAATCCATGAAGAGCTTGATCATGTCAAAGTAAAAAGACTTGAGAACTCCGTAGAGAAAAAAGAAATCATTATTAAAGCAAGTTGTCTGAAGGCTCCACTGAGCATATGCAGTTTGATGCCCTCGTTGTTTGATCGTTAATGGAAAAGTTCCTGAAGACTCCATTGAGCATAATCAGTTTATACCTTCTTTGATTGGTTACCCTGAGGGGAGAAGTATGAATACTCTATTGAGCATGAGCAGTGGATACACTCTTTGATTGATTACCCTGAAGGTTTTGAATACTCTTTTGAGTATGGTAAAGTTACTTCCACGATTTGTGGGATCTTAAGGGAAGTAAAACTCGAGGATTCTGGTAAGATGTACATAATCAGGGGCAGTCACGACGAGGAATCTCTCTCGTGAGTTCATCCCATCTGGGGCAAGCAAATCAAGGTTTGACATCTCAAATTAGACCAATCAGGGTCAATCAAATTGAGGAATCTCTCTCTTGATTTCAATCAATCTGAATTAGTGACGTCGAGGAATCTCTCAAGCTCACTCAATCTAGGGCAGTTGCATCGAGATTTGACAATCCTCTCGAAAATCTGTTGACCATGAAGGACTATTTCAAACGCTTGAATATGCTGGGGCAGAATTATCTCAAGTAATTGTGATGTAAGGACCCTGTCGAGGCAAATATCTTTGTAAATCATATATCTTCACAAGTCAGGCAACCTGGGGCATACTCGTTTGGTTTGTATTGAAGAACTGTCATTCACCTATAAATTGCAGTTGACCATCTGTAATACGGTGAACTGACTTTTTATAATCGAAAATGTCGCGGTTAAGCAAGAGTCGCCACCGACTTTTATTTTATCCAAATTAAATTAGAAAGGCTAAAAGAACAGAGAAAAACATTTTTGAGAAAAACTGAGTTCGGGGGGTAATTATGCAGAGGGAAGGTGTAAGGCACCCTTTGCATCCATGGTTTTCCATGGGCTCTTAATTGCTTTGCTTGCTCGTTTGTTTAGAAAATGTAGATGAAAGAGATAGGGACTTTAGCTTGTGAATAAGCGTTGCCCTTTTGAAAAATTATGAGAAAGAATATAATAAAAAAGATTTGAGCATTGCAAGGCAATTAGGGGCAATTACCTTAAACTCAGATGATAGGTCTCTTTTAGCCTTTCAGAATGAAAGGGTCTATCCTTGCCATAAGAGGGCAGGAAGCCTTTCGTTTGGAGGTTGAAGGGTCATCGAAGCATCCTTTGCCATAAGACTGTCCCATGCCATAGAAGGGCAGGTAGTCTAAGGCAAGGATCAGAATAAGCCTTTTCGTAGGCAGCCAGAAGATACCTCAGCCTTTTTCCGTAGGCAACTTCCGAGGGTCGAGGTCATTTTTGTGTATCGAATGCAGCATCATTTAGGGTCGTATGACCTTTTAATTATCGAGGCAACAGGCTGAGGTATCCTCAAATTCGAGGGACATAGCTTATTCTGCAAAAACACAAAGGCAACAGGCAACAGGCAACAAGGCAACAGAGAGGTTACCCCAAAAGAGTGCGTGTGTGCAACAATCATGTGGTTCAATTCAGTTATTTATCTTCTAATTAGTGACTCTAATCCAGTTTAAATTTGCACTCCCTAAATTACTAACCACGCAGTATATAATAATATAAATCAATAAAGGGGGGCGGGAAATTGTAACCAGCGGATCCCTCATCAGGGTTTAACACAAGTAATAATAATAAAAGGCATAAACTAAAATGAGGTTTAGGGTTACCAATAACGTAGCTTTGGCAATTGACAACCCTGAAAAGGAGGAAGAACAAGAAGGCAAATACAGTTAACCCTAAAAATAAAAGGATAAAGAAATTAAAAATAAATAGAATAATAATAAAAGGAAAAGGGTGAAAGAAACTTAGCTTCGATTGATGAATGTTGATGGGCAAAGGTTTGCCTTGTGCATGAAGCATTGACCCTGACCATTTAGAGAATTGAAACAGAAATAATAGGAACCAGTGAGTGTATGGCTAATTCAATGACAATTAGGGTTAACCCTAATTTACTACAAGAATGGCAAAGAGAAATTAAACAAATATGAAAAGAGACTTAGCTTTTGAATTTGATCTGACATGGTTGGCGGTCGGAAGAAGCCTCGAGCATTGACTCTGACCATCAGAGATTTGGCAAAGAAAAAGGAAAGGAATAAATGTAGGAGAAATTCTATGTGCGAGGAAATTAAACCCTAATTAAACGAAATAAAAGATAAATAATATTAATAGAAAAGGGGTTTAGAACTTAGCTTCATTCTTTTGACGTGGCGCATAGTCGGAGCGTATCGGAACAGCAACCCTGAAAAAATTGGCAAAGACAGACAGAAAAGGAGGTGAGTGCAGAAAGAGTCCATTGACTTTTGAGGATGAAACCCTAATAATATTTTTATAAGGCAAATAAAATTTAAATAAAAAATAGGGGTCGGGGCTTAGCTTCGCAAGAGGCGTAACGCGTCATCGGAGAAAACCCAGTGGTTAACCCTGAAAAGAGAATGCACAAAGAAAAGATTCTTTAGTGTATAGCAAATTCTTGTAGATATTAAATCGGGTGAAAATTGAATTGAATAACGATCGGATTTAATTAATTATTGGTCCTCGACATAATTAATTAAATCGGTGAAAGTAAGGTTTCGATTAAAAGTTTAACTCCAAGGTATCTTAATCGGTGAATGAAAGTTGATTAACAAATTAAACAAATGATTTAAACAACTAAATTAATTTAAAACCATAAAAAAACAAATTATTCAATTAAAATAAAATAAGTGTTTTTTATTATGTTTTAAAAAAAAATAGAGAAGTAGAAAAAAGAATTTGTTTTGTTTCTTTAAAATAATTTTAACAAATACCATATAATTGAAACTAGTTCATGTAATAAAAATTAAAAAAAAAGATTTTCTTAGCTTTTGATCCTGTATGACGTGCTTGTGAGTGTTCATGATAGACTGGCATCCCCAAAGGCGTTGGATCCAATTTGGCAGTGATCCAAAGGTTATGGTTGGGGGTGTACCGTGCGCCTGACGAGGACGCGCGCACTGGATCCATCTGCAAAGTTCTCCAAAGGAAAATTCCCCAAAATGCAAGAGCTCAGTATCGAACTGGCTCCATCACGCATAGAGGGCTTGGTCCATCGCTTCAACCGCTGGACCACTAATCGTTTGCTGTTAATCAATCTGTTTCCAATCAACATAAACGAATCATGAATTTTAAAAAGAACACAAAGCGCGAACACTGTTCATCATCCCCTTCGTTGGTCTTCGTCACTGATTCGTCCACGGCCATGGTAGAAACCTGCAAAACAATGACGATAAACCCCAACCAAAAACCCAAATCAACCTCAAAAACTCTCCCGAGTCCAACGAAACCATTAATTTGACTTGAAACTGTCCCTATCAAAATCTCCCATTCGATAAACTCCGAACCCTAATAATGGCAATTCGCTACATCTGCACCAAAACTCAAATTAACAGGTTCAAACATGTTCTAAACATCGATGCAAACACAAATATACAAACCAATTTTGTTAAAAACACATGATTGACCGATGTTGATTTTAAATTATGGATACCAAAACGTGAGTCTGAGGGGAACAATTTCGAGCGCGGCAGCCTTAGATAATGAGTGGAAACTCCTCAATGATCGTCCAGGAAGATGTTTGAATCTCTAAAAGGTTGTGATTCTCCTTGGAATGGTGAAACCGAGTTGGAGTTCTTAGAGAAATTTTGAGCCTTTTTGAACGTGTTTCTTGTACCTGTAATCCTGATTTTTTTTTTAGCCCTTGGTTCTACTCAGAATATATAATATGTGGATTAGGGTTGGAAATAAGGAAGAAAATCATGAGATTTGGTGACATGGACATATGAGAATATTTGAATGAAAATTTCTCCAAATCTTTCTATTTTTGCACCAATTCTATTTCTTGTATATTCTCCATTCAATCCTAGCCATTAGATGAGATTTAATCAAGGGAAATAATTTTGATTTATTAATCATATTATTATTTGATAATTTATTTGACTTTTATTTGAATTTAAATGATAAAACTCAAATATTCATGAAATAAATATCAAATAATAATTTTAATGACCAATGGACCTCCCTTGTGATTATTTGGACCATCTTGATTGATTGAGGTTGATTAAAAATCAAATCTTTGATTAAAACTAATTTTCAATATTTTATAATGATTTATTTGTATTTTAATGAATTAAAATTCAAATAAATATTATAAAAATCAAGTAATTAGTTCATGGATGTCCATAAAGCCCATAGTCACTTTTGCATCCATATTTTAGGCCCATTAGTCCATCGGAGGCATCAGAACCTGACTTTTCTTTGAGAAAGAGAAAACCCTAGTTGGAAGGCTATTGTTTGAGTATGAAAATGTAATGGGCAAATTTTGGGGTATGACAGCTGCCCCTGTTCAATTATCTTAAACCTGAAGATGTAGAGTGGTTTGTGTGCCAGTCGGTATCTGAAGGTGGAAGATGATTGAACACTAGAATACCAAGAAATTTGCCCTAGCTGATGTAGTGACTTTTGTCGTAGATGGGCTTGAAGATGCCATCCAGCAAATCATGCATTAAATTCGGTTTGGAGTGTTTGAGAAGTATTTGTTAGAGATTGATCGTGTTAGCGTTGTTCGTGATGAGAGAAACGGATCATACATTTAGACCATATCTGTAGAGGAATGTCAGAATGAGTCATACATTGGACCATATCTAAAGAGGAATATCAAAACGAGCTATGCATTAGACCATGTCTGAAGAGAAATAGCAGAACGAGTCGTACATTAGACCATATCTGAGGAGGGATATCAGAACGAGTTATTCATTAAACCATATCTGAAGGTGAATACCAGAACGAGTCATACATTAAACCATATCTGATGGATAATGCCAGAACGAGTCATACATTTAGACCATATCTGACTAAAAATACCGGAACGGGTCGTATATTAGACCATATCTGATGGATAATGCCAGAACGAGTCATACATTTAGACCATATCTGACTAAAAATACCGGAACGGGTCGTATATTAGACCATATCTGATTAAGAATACCGGAACGGGTCATATATTAGACCATATCTGATAGAGAATGTTTGTTTGTTAGGGTTGATGAGTTATTTGACGAAGTTTTGGAATGTAAAAAGGCTTGTCAGAATGAATCTCCAGCTCGATTATATCTGAGAGGAATGATTGTCGAGGCGGAACCTGAAAACAAAGTATGCAATGTCATGATGCATGTAATGAATGAGATGGGATGCTCAAAATAAATGAGAAACTTGCATGAAGTGATGTATGCAATGTATGAATATGTTTATGACATATGATATGCGAATATGATTTATGTTGTCCTGATTGAGAAAATAAATCTCTATATCCTTGTAATTTTATTGTCGGATCTTGTCTTGAAGATGCTCAGCTGGTGATTTATGGTTTCTGCTTGGGGATGATTAGTAGTTTGATGTACCCTGATTTTAGAGATAAACCATGTTGGAGAAGAGCAACATATTGGATGACCGGTAATGCGGAAGATGTAAACTCTGTTGGGGAGTCGTGTCTTTGTTGAGACGAATATGTTTGAAGATGTCTTCTTAATGATTACTCTGCGGGGAGGTGGTTTTGTGAACCTGGCTTTGTGGGGAGACATGGGTGTCTTGAAAGTTGCCCCCAGTATTGTAGTAAATTACTACTCGATTCAGGACACGCCACTGAGTATTGATCAAGATGTTGAACTGGACTTGCATAGATTTTCCCCAGTTAGCAGGAACTTTGGAAAGATTCGCCTCGCGAGGACTTTATGATATGTTTACTATGGGCGATATGCCCCTGGTAATCATAGGCTCGTGACAATGTCTCACGTTGATTGGGGAGTAGTTTGGAACCCCCTTTGGGATATACGCCTCTGATTGTTTGGCATTTGAAAGATTCTTGGGATCTTGACTTGATTGCCCCAGATTGATTGGGCACAGCGTGCCATGCCCCTTGTATACGTAGAGACATTACTTCTCGGAGTAATCTTGTCTGTCGGGATAACTTTCAGTCATTAGTTGTACCCTGTGCAAGTTCTTTCTGATGCTAACATTTGAAATTATGTAGCAGAATACGTTTAATAATGAATTCATGAGATGCAATGCATACGTTTGTCTTGATTTTTTTTGTTGAAAAACATTAAAACAGGAGATGCAAAAGTATGATGTTTGTAAAAACGTGATATTTGTAACAAAGTGATGTTTGTAAAAACTTGATATCAACTCAGCATTAGTGGTAAACCTTAAGGAGTCGGGATACCTTTAGTATGCTTTCGAACTAACCATGCTTCAATTAGGACTTTCAAGGGTTGTAACGTGGCTTGGTTCACGGTTTAAGAAACAAAAGATAAAGGCTCAAAATTTATTTGTACCCATCCCAATCTTCGTGATGTTCTTCGATCCTATGCTCAGTTAATTCGACTTATGCATTCATGTTCCAAGAGACTTTTGGATTTGCATCTTCGATAATGACGATAGTTCGCAAGCAATGAGAACTTTTGAGATGGCAGTCACTTCTTCCTTGTGGTAGTCGCAACTTTGAGTTGTTCAAGAATTTATTGACTTATTTTTTTTCATCTTTTTGATATCCCTAACTTTTGCCTGAACTGTCTCTTTGGAGCTTACAGTCAGCGGGACGCCTTGATTTTTGCCTAAGTCTTCTTTTTGATTTTTGACTTAGCAGGCTTTTCTTTGTATATATTTTTTTTCCATTTTTTTTCTTTTTTGAAAGATATTGACTGCCTTGTTTGATGATTGATGAACCGTCATTGTCTTTTGATTGACATTTCCGACACTTCTTTGATGTGTGCGGCTGAACGTTTGTGATTGAAACCTTTGTTGAAAGATGTACTGAATGATTCTCTTAAAATAGAATGCACAGCCAAATTAACTGAGAACTACCCTGCCCCAGGTTATGATCAAGAGTTTTAATTAGTACAAGAAATAAACTTCTACTTCTTAGGCTCAAAAGGGGTTGACGAGGGATTAACATCCTTATATCTCCACTGTTTAGGGATTGAAACAATGCCTGTACATCATCAGCATAGTCTGTTCAAAAGCATACTATATGAGGTTGCGGTATCGTTCTCGTCATCCTCCCTCAAAAGGCTTACAGCTTAGCAGGAGTTGAATATCACAAAACATATGCAAAGTGAAGACATAATTTAAAATGAGTGATAGCGAAATAATTTATTCAAGACAAATATATGCAATGCACTGATGATGATTATTAAAACAGATAATGTCTATCATAAGTCGAATGTTTAAACAAACAGAGTAGAAATTGCACATGAAAGTAAAGCTAATGATTTAAAAGTTCGTCCATTTAGACATCAATCAGTCTTGTCATGATTAGGCATGGGAATGGTAATCACTACAGGAGTCTTGGGATGAGGGAATTCAATTTCACCAGCATCTTGGATCTTATTCTTTAATGTCCAGCAATCGTTGGTGTAATGTTCAGGACTGTTGGAATGGTACGTGCACCTCATATCGAGTTTATATCCAGGAGTGGAGGTGTTAGAATTCTTTGGAGCATCCCTTAGAGTAATCAATTTGATCTTCAACAAATGTTGTAATGCTTGAGCCGACGACATTTTGACCTTGGTGAGTTGACGCTTAGGTGCATCTGGCTTGCGTCGTTGTTGTGGAACTGGTGTAGAGATTCAGAGTATCCGGGGTTCGAGCTTCCGGAGTGTGTATCTGATAAGAACGTTTCAGAATGTCCGGGGTTCGAGCTTCCGGAATGTATATCTGATTGGAATGTTTCAGAAGTCTGGGGTTCAAGCTTCCAGAATGTTCATCTGATTGGAACTTTCAGAATGTCCGGGGTTCGAGCTTCCGGAATGTATATCTGATTGGAATGTTTCAGAAGTCTGGGGTTCAAGCTTCCAGAATGTTCATCTGATTGGAACTTTCAGAATGTCCGGGGTTCGAGCTTCCGGAATGTATATCTGATAAATATTGATTTGTTGATGATATTCGTCTGACCGGTTGGTCGACCTGAAAGGAAAAGTTAGTTTCATGGGATGCAAATGCAATCTTTTCAAGGATCTTTAGGAATTTAGTTATCAACATTAGACAATGATTTGGTCACGTCTTTGTCTGAAGAATTCTGACTTTTGTCTGAATGTCTTTCTTTGAGAATCAAGCTCACCATATCCAGTGGGTCATCGCCTCTGATTCGGGATACCTCTGAATTTGAGGGTATGTGGCTAGAGGAAAATAAATCCTCTTGCCCCTTGATAGGAATTTAGTCCTTGATAAGAGTACATGAAATTGTGCGCCCTAAATCCCTAAGATCCTTGAAGGGTTAGTTAAATCATGTTATGCTTATGATGTTATGATGTCATGATGTTATGCGAATGCAGTTCATTAGACTTGGTGCGAGATGGTAAGGACAAACAAATCCTTTCAACAAAACCTGCGAGGAAATGAAGGTTAGTAGTAAACACAAACAAGTCACACAAGTCACACAATTTTTGGCTTAAGGCTTGCATGGAGTTTAGATCAGGTGTCCTTCCCAAGGGCATTTCTATGGATAAGGAGATTTCAGCAACAGGTTCTACAAGTTATCCAGAATTGTAAGCCCTTCTAAAGCACCCTCGGACATGATGCATTTGCACCATGCAATGATACTTTGAGAAAGAACCTATCTGAATTGTAGCATCGGGTAGCGACTAGTCCTTAACATTTGTCAAGGGTAGTCCCCCCACTACGTTCCTAAAGGCCAAGATGGGTTAAGGGTAACTAAAGGTCCTTGAGCTCCGGCGCACCCACAGACACATACATAGACCCCCCTCATTTGAGAAAGGTGTGCATATGCTATGGAGTCCTAACTCAAGTGTGAACTTCATATTGACTCATCTCCCACATATGTGAAAGAGGTCGCCATGACTATGCCACTCCTAATCTTAAGTGTTCTTGAATCCGGAAATAGGACTCGTCCATCAGTTAATTCCCAAAACGCCCCTGAAAAATAAAACAAACAAAGCAAACAATAGAAAACATTTAAGTGATTCCTAAACTCTTAAGGTAACCCCTCTTTTATCGAATTTAATCCCCAGCAGAGTCGCCAGTTCTGTAATACGGTGAACTGACTTTTTATAATCGAAAATGTCGCGGTTAAGCAAGAGTCGCCACCGACTTTTATTTTATCCAAATTAAATTAGAAAGGCTAAAAGAACAGAGAAAAACCTTTTTGAGAAAAACTGAGTTCGGGGGGTAATTATGCAGAGGGAAGGTGTAAGGCACCCTTTGCATCCATGGTTTTCCATGGGCTCTTAATTGCTTTGCTTGCTCGTTTGTTTAGAAAATGTAGATGAAAGAGATAGGGACTTTAGCTTGTGAATAAGCGTTGCCCTTTTGAAAAATTATGAGAAAGAATATAATAAAAAAGATTTGAGCATTGCAAGGCAATTAGGGGCAATTACCTTAAACTCAGATGATAGGTCTCTTTTAGCCTTTCAGAATGAAAGGGTCTATCCTTGCCATAAGAGGGCAGGAAGCCTTTCGTTTGGAGGTTGAAGGGTCATCGAAGCATCCTTTGCCATAAGACTGTCCCATGCCATAGAAGGGCAGGTAGTCTAAGGCAAGGATCAGAATAAGCCTTTTCGTAGGCAGCCAGAAGATACCTCAGCCTTTTTCCGTAGGCAACTTCCGAGGGTCGAGGTCATTTTTGTGTATTGAAGGCAGCATCATTTAGGGTCGTATGACCTTTTAATTATCGAGGCAACAGGCTGAGGTATCCTCAAATTCGAGGGACATAGCTTATTCTGCAAAAACACAAAGGCAACAGGCAACAGGCAACAAGGCAACAGAGAGGTTACCCCAAAAGAGTGCGTGTGTGCAACAATCATGTGGTTCAATTCAGTTATTTATCTTCTAATTAGTGACTCTAATCCAGTTTAAATTTGCACTCCCTAAATTACTAACCACGCAGTATATAATAATATAAATCAATAAAGGGGGGCGGGAAATTGTAACCAGCGGATTCCTCATCAGGGTTTGACACAAGTAATAATAATAAAAGGCATAAACTAAAATGAGGTTTAGGGTTACCAATAACGTAGCTTTGGCAATTGACAACCCTGAAAAGGAGGAAGAACAAGAAGGCAAATACAGTTAACCCTAAAAATAAAAGGATAAAGAAATTAAAAATAAATAGAATAATAATAAAAGGAAAAGGGTGAAAGAAACTTAGCTTCGATTGATGAATGTTGATGGGCAAAGGTTTGCCTTGTGCATGAAGCATTGACCCTGACCATTTAGAGAATTGAAACAGAAATAATAGGAACCAGTGAGTGTATGGCTAATTCAATGACAATTAGGGTTAACCCTAATTTACTACAAGAATGGCAAAGAGAAATTAAACAAATATGAAAAGAGACTTAGCTTTTGAATTTGATCTGACATGGTTGGCGGTCGGAAGAAGCCTCGAGCATTGACTCTGACCATCAGAGATTTGGCAAAGAAAAAGGAAAGGAATAAATGTAGGAGAAATTCTATGTGCGAGGAAATTAAACCCTAATTAAACGAAATAAAAGATAAATAATATTAATAGAAAAGGGGGTTAGAACTTAGCTTCATTCTTTTGACGTGGCGCATAGTCGGAGCGTATCGGAACAGCAACCCTGAAAAAATTGGCAAAGACAGACAGAAAAGGAGGTGAGTGCAGAAAGAGTCCATTGACTTTTGAGGATGAAACCCTAATAATATTTTTATAAGGCAAATAAAATTTAAATAAAAAATAGGGGTCGGGGCTTAGCTTCGCAAGAGGCGTAACGCGTCATCGGAGAAAACCCTGTGGTTAACCCTGAAAAGAGAATGCACAAAGAAAAGATTCTTTAGTGTATAGCAAATTCTTGTAGATATTAAATCGGGTGAAAATTGAATTGAATAACGATCGGATTTAATTAATTATTGGTCCTCGACATAATTAATTAAATCGGTGAAAGTAAGGTTTCGATTAAAAGTTTAACTCCAAGGTATCTTAATCGGTGAATGAAAGTTGATTAACAAATTAAACAAATGATTTAAACAACTAAATTAATTTAAAACCATAAAAAAACAAGTTATTCAATTAAAATAAAATAAGTGTTTTTTATTATGTTTTAAAAAAAAATAGAGAAGTAGAAAAAAGAATTTGTTTTGTTTCTTTAAAATAATTTTAACAAATAACATATAATTGAAACTAGTTCATGTAATAAAAATAAAAAAAAAAAGATTTTCTTAGCTTTTGATCCTGTATGACGTGCTTGTGAGTGTTCATGATAGACTGGCATCCCCAAAGGCGTTGGATCCAATTTGGCAGTGATCCAAAGGTTATGGTTGGGGGTGTACCGTGCGCCTGACGAGGACGCGCGCACTGGATCCATCTGCAAAGTTCTCCAAAGGAAAATTCCCCAAAATGCAAGAGCTCAGTATCGAACTGGCTCCATCACGCATAGAGGGCTTGGTCCATCGCTTCAACCGCTGGACCACTAATCGTTTGCTGTTAATCAATCTGTTTCCAATCAACATAAACGAATCATGAATTTTAAAAAGGACACAAAGCGCGAACACTGTTCATCATCCCCTTCGTTGGTCTTCTTCACTGATTCGTCCACGGCCATGGTAGAAACCTGCAAAACAATGACGATAAACCCCAACCAAAAACCCAAATCAACCTCAAAAACTCTCCCGAGTCCAACGAAACCATTAATTTGACTTGAAACTGTCCCTATCAAAATCTCCCATTCGATAAACTCCGAACCCTAATAATGGCAATTCGCTACATCTGCACCAAAACTCAAATTAACAGGTTCAAACATGTTCTAAACATCGATGCAAACACAAATATACAAACCAATTTTGTTAAAAACACATGATTGACCGATGTTGATTTTAAATTATGGATACCAAAACGTGAGTCTGAGGGGAACAATTTCGAGCGCGGCAGCCTTAGATAATGAGTGGAAACTCCTCAATGATCGTCCAGGAAGATGTTTGAATCTCTAAAAGGCTGTGATTCTCCTTGGAATGGTGAAACCGAGTTGGAGTTCTTAGAGAAATTTTGAGCCTTTTTGAACGTGTTTCTTGTACCTGTAATCCTGATTTTTTTTTTGGCCCTTGGTTCTACTCAGAATATATAATATGTGGATTAGGGTTGGAAATAAGGAAGAAAATCATGAGATTTGGTGACATGGACATATGAGAATATTTGAATGAAAATTTCTCCAAATCTTTCTATTTTTGCACCAATTCTATTTCTTGTATATTCTCCATTCAATCCTAGCCATTAGATGAGATTTAATCAAGGGAAATAATTTTGATTTATTAATCATATTATTATTTGATAATTTATTTGACTTTTATTTGAATTTAAATGATAAAACTCAAATATACATGAAATAAATATCAAATAATAATTTTAATGACCAATGGACCTCCCTTGTGATTATTTGGACCATCTTGATTGATTGAGGTTGATTAAAAATCAAATCTTTGATTAAAACTAATTTTCAATATTTTATAATGATTTATTTGTATTTTAATGAATTAAAATTCAAATAAATATTATAAAAATCAAGTAATTAGTTCATGGATGTCCATAAAGCCCATAGTCACTTTTGCATCCATATTTTAGGCCCATTAGTCCATCGGAGGCATCAGAACCTGACTTTTCTTTGAGAAAGAGAAAACCCTAGTTGGAAGGCTATTGTTTGAGTATGAAAATGTAATGGGCAAATTTTGGGGTATGACACCATCACAAAGTTGATAAGTATCATAATGCTTTTCCCCAGTAAGTTACTCTCTCCCCAAGCATAGGAGTTTATTTCTCCTGAGAATTAATTCCATTCCTCGAGCATAGGAGTTTATTTCTCCTTGAAAAGTCTCGCCCCAAGCTTAGGAGTTTATTTCTCATGAGAATTCATTATCTCCCCAAGTATAGGAGTTTATTTCTCCTCGGAGTTGTTCCAATCCTCTCAACAAGGGTTCCTCATCAGGGTTCTCATTCCTAACATGGTAAATTGAGGGAATCTCCTCAAGCTAAAAATTCCCCAAGCTATGGCACATGGTGAGAAGTCAGAAGTATTCTTCAATTCAACGTAGAAGTGTATCTTGTAAGTTAAAGTCCAATGTCTATTGGCACCCCCACAGAGTTCTTAACACAAAGGGGATTCTCCCTAGTGTTCACATCTTCCGAGGTCAGAGACGAAGTCCGATCGAAAAAGTCTACAGAATATTCTCTAAAGGGCCCTCGTCATCTCTGCATATAGTAATCATTGCATTCGCATTACATCTATAAAAAGCGTAGCATTTCCATGAATATGGAGCATTACGCCATGGAAAAAATCAAACATGCATCAATGCATAAGCCAAGTTTGTATGTGCTTCAAAGGCACAAGGTAATATATCCCCAGAAGAAGTCTCACACTCTCTCTCCAGTGTGGATTGGATACAAAGTCATTCTTCGTCAAGATCATTGTCTCTATGGTTATTTCCCGTTTGCTGAGCTCAATCGTTTGGATAATCCATACTTTGTGTGTGGCAATTCGAATGATTGTCACTCTTGTAGAATTACACCCCGCCTTTTGGCCTGAGGGAACCATGTAGTTCTTATGTTCCGTAAGTAACAATACCTCCTTCAAAGTCCAGTGTTTACTGGCATCATCTAATAGAGTCTGGTCGTCACCAGTCCTCTCTTTGTATTCACTTTTCGTTAGTTCCCTTACTGCCTTTTGCATAAGGGATACTTCTTGCTTCTTGCAAGTTTGCCTTGGTTATTTTCCCGCATGCCGCGTGCATAATAGAGTGCGAATGAGGATGGGCATTCAACCCACCTCATTTTTCAATCATTTGAAATCCATACTATGTGTGTGGCAATTCGAATGATTGCCACCCTTGAAGGGTTACACCCCGCCTTTGGCCTGAGGGATCCATGTAATTCTTATGCTTCGCAAGCATCAATATCTTCTTGAAAGCCCAGTGTTTATTGGCATCCCCTGATTGATTCTAGTAGTCACTAGCCTTTCTTTCAATCAAGCCCAATGATTATTGGCATCTCTTTCCTTAAAGTCCCATGGTTATGGGCATCCTTCAAAATCTAGTTGTTACTAGTCTGTTCCTTTAAATTCCTGTTGTTACAGGCATCCTTTGGTTAGGTCTGATTGTTATTAGTCCTTTCTTTCAAAGTCTGGTTGTTACCAGCAAAGTCCTGTTGTTATAGGCATCCCTTGGTCAGTTCTAGTTGTTACTAGTCTGTTCCTTTAAAGTCCTGTTGTTACAGGCATCCTTTGGTTAGGTCTGATTGTTATTAGTCCTTTCTTTCAAAGTCTGGTTGTTACCAGCAAAGTCCTATTGTTATAGGCATCCTTTGGTCAGCTCTAGTTGTTACTAGTCTGTTCCTTTAAAGTCCTGTTGTTACAGGCATCCTTCAAAGTCTGGTTGTTACCATCAAAAGTCCTGTTGTTACAGGCATCCTTTAAAGTCTGGTTGTTACCAGCAAAAGTCCTGTTGTTACAGGCGTCCTTTGGCCAGTTCTAGTTGTTACTAGTCTGTTCCTTTAAAGTCCTATTGTTATAGGCGTCCTTTGGTCAGTTCTAGTTGTTACTAGTCTGTTCCTTTAAAGTCCTATTGTTATAGGCATCCTTTGGTCAGTTCTAGTTGTTACTAGTCTGTTCCTTAAAGTCCTGTGGTTACAGGCATCCTTCGGTCAGGTCTGATTGTTATTAGTCCTTCCTTTCAAAGTCCGGTTGTTATCGGCAAAGGTCCAGTAGTTGACTGGCGTTTCTTGTTTGTGTCAAGCATTTAATTGTATCCCCTGTTTGGAATCAGTGGTAACTGGTGTCCTTTCTCAAAATCACAATTGCAAATGTCTCTTCAGAGTTGTTACTCTAGGATGCAAATTTTGATGGTACTTTTGGGTATTCAATCCACTTACACCTCTCATGTCCAGAACTTATGTCGTTCGTACATTCAGGTTCAAGAAGATTGAATAGGGGCAGCTGTTGCATCCCAAAATTTGCCCACTTATTTATTCCCCAATTGGCTTTCATGTCACATTCATATGCATACCTCACGTAGGTCATTCATTCAATACATTCATTCATATCATTGTTACTGTTCAAGAAAATTGATGAAAAAGAGCTTCTGCGTGGGAGACATCTTTGATCAAAATTTAATCAGGAAATAATTTTGAGCATGAAGTATGGTTGCCTTGAAGAAATATATTCATTGAAGCTTCTTTGGTTGCAAACTGATTGAGAATTGGTTCCGAAACGGATTAATCGGGAAAGTCATTTGAAATCAGAAAAATCAGAAAATATTGGCTTTTTGGTCAAAGTCAAAGTCAACTGTCAAATGTTGACTTTTGGTGGAAAAATCGGTCAAAGAAAAGTCAAAGAAATAAATAAAATCAGGAGAATGTCAAAGATTGCCAAAATTGGAAAGTTAGTTGAAAATTGAAGTTGCCATAAAAAGAGAGTTCTACACTTAGAATAATTTTGGAAAGTTTGAGAATGGTTGGGTAGTCAACTTCAAGCACACTTTTCACCAAGATCCAGGTTTCAATCCAAAACAAGCTCAACACGAAAATTGTTCCTCTCATGGAATAGAACAAAATTGTAGTTGGAAGTTCTTTCATTTGAAGCATGGTTAGTGAACTACAAAAGTGCAAAGTTTGAAGGTTCCAAGTAATTCAAGTCATGTTGCTGGGCAAATTGCTGGGTGTGACGCAAGCGTTTTATCAAACAGTTGGCGTGCTAATTTTGAAGCTGATTACAAGAGAGTACAAAAAACCATTAGATGCAAACTTGATATACATGTCTTCTCCTCCATGCTCTCTATCCACTGAGACAAGGATTAAGTCAATTGGGTGAGTATTGAACAGAATACAAAGCTCCAAAGTCATGTGTTCATACTGGTCAAGGTTATGTGTATGGCTGGGCCAGGAATCCATGTCATGCTAGGACATATTCACGAACACGTGGCGTGCCAAATGTAGGGCTAATTTTAGAGAATTGTGGATCTTTTCTGGGTTTGATTCCAATGCCACGGTGTTCTATTACATGTCCTCTTTCCAACAAGATACAAATGATGACAATTGGGTATGTATAGACCAAGGTATGAGCACTCAAAGTCGCGCCCTGAATAAACCACACTTTTGCCATGAATGGAAGGCAAATCCAAGTCATGCGCGCCAGGAACATGCAGTGATGTACCATCATTTTGCAAGCCATTTTTTAATGTGCTGCAAGTGTATTCTCTCCAATTTGCCAACATGAAAAGTGCTTCATCAAACACTCTCTTCCATTTGATCACAAGGTTAGACGGATCGGATGCTTATACATTGATATATGTCAACACAAAGTCCACTAGTTGGAATTGTTAAAAATAGAAAAGCATTGGCATAAGATGATTACTGTCTCCACACTATACCATATACCATCATCATTACTCCATTGGGCCATGCATGTTCATGTTCACGTAAAAGGTAGAAAGAAATATTCCTCAAATGGATACAACTTGTGCACTAAGTTTGGAGAGGAAAAAAAGCTACAATACATGCACCATACAATAAGCTCCATGTACAGCCTCACTATAAACTCTCTAACTCCTCACAAACTTGGGGGGGATCACTTTTTCTTTTTCCAGTTTCGACTCTTCCGCTCATCACTTGATATCTCTCTCTCCATAACAACAACTTCACTTCATCTCTCTCTCTCTCTCTCCATAACAACAACAACTTCACTCTCTCTCTCTCTCGACCTTCATCTCTCATCTTCAAAAAAAAGGTCTAACCGTTTTGTAACAAACTCTACCACCACTACAACCTTCATTCTTTTGCAAAGCATCACCACTGAATCTTCTCAGAAATGCATATTGAATCAACCTCGAATATCATCATCATTGCAAGCTACACAATCATCGGCATCATCTCTAAAATCGAAGAAGCTTAAGGAATACAAATTCTCCCCGAAGATTTTGCTCAGGATCTTTCCAAGTAAGTGATTCTTTTCCTTTGCATTAGAAGCATGTATAGGCCTGGCACTCCCATCATCAGGGATTTGGGTTAGGACAATTAGAACCACCATGTTTTCGAATGTTTGTTGCATTTCGTATGATTCTTGGAATGAAAATCTTGCTGTTTGAATGTGTTGGCTGTGTATATGATTTCTACTTGGCACGAGGAGTATTTTAGTGTGATAATCTTGTGTTTTCATTGAGGTAATAGATGTTAGGGTTTAGATTGTGAGCTTAGGTGTGTAATATAGAGGAAGAATCAGGAAAAAACGAGGCTGGATTCGGAATCTACGCGAAAAATCGAGTCAAAAGGTGTTAGCTTTTTAAATTTCCGGGCATTTTGATTTTTTGCCGGCGGAGGTTGCGTCGGGGAAGACGACCGGAACAGTGTTCCGGCGTCTGGTTTTTCATGGTGGTGAGGATGACGTGTCGCGCTTTTATTGGCTGTTGCTCCCATCGTGTGGTTACTTTTATTTTATTCATATAATTGGATGTGTGTTGTCACTGTGTGATTGGCCAAAGTTATTCCTTTTTGTCTTTTAGTCACTTAAACATAGGTGCACCAATTGATATGAGTTGATGAAATAATAGTAAGACCATAGTGTCACGTACATGCTGCATGTAAAGTAGTATTAATCATGTACTGTATATAGTAAATAAACACACATGTTGCTGTTAGTATAAGGAAATGAAGGATAATAATGTAACGTCACATGCTGGTGAAGTAAACGAAAACGGAAATGAAAAATGGATAAATTGAAATAAATAATAAGGTGAATATGGGGATGGGCCGCGTTTTGAACACCTGGGCCAAGCATTTTCGTTTTTACACCACCCAGGTTCAGGCCCATGCGCCTTATGATTTAATTTCAGTCCAATACAATAGTTGCTTCCACACCCCCCTTAGACAGATTTCACATTTTGATTAAATTTTATCTCCCCTCTAGTTTTTTATTCATAAATCAGTTTCCATTGAAATAAAAAATCAATAAAAATATGTTTTAGATTGAATTTTGTGTTTAGATAATTGTCATAATTTTTGTGGATTTTTGTGATTTAGTTTACTATTTTTAATAAATCTTTTCTTCACATATGTTCATTCTCCTTTTATGTTTGATATGTTTTGCAATATAATTTGGTTAAAGGCCTTAGGAATATAATTTAATTTCCATTTTTTGTGTGATATCAGTAAACTCATATACCATATTGTGTGTGAAAAATAAAAGTCTAATTCTATGTTTTGGTTAGGTTTTCATTAGGTTTTCCATACCCGATTAATGTGCATTTCTAAACGGATAACCATATGAATTTGACCTATAATTTGCTTTGCATTTATGCAATAGCCTTGGATATTTTTTGTACATATAATTAGAGATGTTTAGAGGTCCCAAGACCTGGAATTACATTTTTAAATCGTTTCTTCTTATTTTACTTGAATGTTCCTTTCTTACATGTAAATAACTCGCTTTTGGCTAACGATTGTATCAAAACTTGTCCAAATGACCTATAATTTTGTATGTAACTTTGTGACTTGATTCCATGATTGTTTAGACACCTATTAGAGGTTACTAGCTACTGACTTCTACCATGTAAATACATCTTTCTAACTTCACTCCTAATTTGAATTCTATTAACTAGTTTTGACCTAGTTTTGTATAGTTTTGTTAGAACTTTGTTTGTTTCAAGTTAATTGACTAACATAGATTGGTATAAGACCTTGGACATATAAGTGAACTAATTGCTACTGACTTTAAGCTTTGTTCATGCTTTCATTTCATTTTTGTTTTGATTAATGGATGTTTGTTCGATGTTTGTTCGATAATCGTTAAGTAACAATTCATGCGATACTTTGGTAACTTCTTGTGAATATTTTCGTGTGATGCCATGATGCTTTTGTGTTTGATTTAAGACACTATTTCCTTGGTTTGCTACTGCCCTAGAGCTCTCTTCTCATCTTGTTGGAGTTGTAACTCCATTCTTTTGCCATGTTCCCTTAGACTCTTCCTTCTTTGTTAAGAGGAATTGAGATAGGTTAGGATAGTTATCCTTGACCTTAGGGCCATTAGACTTAGATTAGAATAACTTAGATTAGAGAATAGGTTAGTTCCCTTTTGTTCATTCTTTTTCTTTTCAACTTTAAAACATTAATAAATAAAGAGGCGAATCACATTAAGAAAGTGATAGAGAAATGAGTGGGAATCATTCCCTAATCTGTTTCTCAATCACTTAGTGGCATAGAAATGAGTGGGATTCATTCCCTAATCTGTTTCTCGGTCACTATTTAATGGGAGAGAAATGAGTGGGATTCATTCCCTAATCTGTTTCTCAAACATTAATTAATGGGATAGAAATGAGTGGGATTCATTCCCTAATCTTCTTCTTGAACATTATATAATGGGATAGAAGTGAGTGGGATTCATTCCCTAATCTGCTTCTCGATCATTATACATTTTATGTGATTCTAATCGCAAATAAATTCCCCTTAAAAAATACTCAACCAAAAACACTTAAAACACTTAATAAAGGCTCGAATTAAAACAAAGTGACGAAGTGGTGCGAAACCTTGTATTGGGTTTTGTTCATCATGTAGTTACATAAAAAACACAAACCCAAGATTCACTCTTTTGCCTTGTTAGGCGCTTAAGAACAAGTTAAGTCCTTTCCAAAACTAGGCGTATAAGTCTCCAAAGGTCGAGCATCGTGGATTGTGACCTTAACCGCTGTTCAACTAAAAAACACAAAACAAATGGAAACTATGGAGCCGAACTACGGTCGCTCTGATTCCTTGTAAGGGATACGTAGGCATTGGGTCGCGGGGCCTAAGCGAGCACACTTGTAAATAATTCCTTCTGTTCCCCGTATTTCTTTTGCATTCATTCGCATTTAGGTTTAGACATAGATACACCCTTTAGATAGAAACAAACATAGGTGGATACCATCGAGTACGATGGGCGTGAGGGGTGCTAGCACCTTCCCCTCGCGTAACCGACTCCCGTTCCCTGTTTCTCTGGTCGAAAGACCTTGTTCTTATTCTGAGTTAGGTTTCCTGGTATTCCTTTCCCGCGATGGGATAAATATATTAGTGGCGACTCTGATTCCATTTTTCGCGGTAGCGACAGATACCATAGTAATTTGTCTTCATGGCCATGGTGATGCAAATAAGTCACCAAATCCAACCACGTGACAGAAAGCTTTAATTTCAAGTGATGTCAAATTGAGATTTCATTTTGATTTGAAAGGAAAAAAAAGTCTAATTCATGGTTAGATAAAGTGATGTAATGGAATTTATCATATAAGCAATGTCATAAAAATTGAGTAATTGAATTGGACCCATAACGAATCATAATCCTATAAGAAAAGTAGCCATAGCAGTCTAACAAAATGTTGAAGTAATAACATTTTTCTTTCATTAGGGACAGATAAGTCACCGTCCAACAAATTTTTTTTCTTCAAATAAATGAATTTCATGTGGATTGATGAGTTGACAAAGTCTTGACTGATGTTACTCTATAAAAGATTCGTTACTTAAATTTTTTAATTAAATTACACAAAAGTTTTTCCTTCGGTTGAGACTGAGGGAATATGACAAAGTTTTTTTCTGCCTCTAAAGTAGCTACTTTCATGTCCACACAAAATGAAGTATAAGCTGTGAAATAATACTTGGTTTTGAAAACTACAAATTCTATATAAACAAGAATAAAACTTGCAAAGAGAAAATAACAAAAGTCTAGACAGAGAGTGAGAGAGTTTGACGGGGAAAGAAATGAGAACGATACATGTCCATGATATCATGGTAATTTGTCTTCATGGCCATGGTGATGCAAATATGTCACCAAATCCAACCACGTGACATAAAGCTTTAATTTCAAGTGATGTCAAATTGAGATTTCATTTTGATTTGAAAGGAAGAAAAGTCTAATTCATGGTTAGATAAAGTGATGTAATGGAATTTATCATATAAGCAATGCCATAAAAATTGAGTAATTGAATTGGACCCATAACGGATCATATTCCTATAAGAAAAGTAGCCATAGCAGTCCAACAAAATGTTGAAGTAATAACATTTTTCTTTCATTCGGGATAGATAAGTCACCGTCCAACAAAGTTTTTTTCTTCAAATAAATGAATTACTTGTGGATCATTGATGTTTCATGTGGATTTATGAGTTTACAAAGTCTTGACTGTTGTTATAAATTGACAACAAAGATTCATTACTTAAATTTTTTAATTAAATTACACAAAAAAATTTCCCTCGGTTGAGACTCAGGGAATATGACAAAGTTTTTTTTTGCCTCTAAAGTAGCTACTTCCATGTCAATACAAAATGAAGTATAAGCTGTGAAATAATACTTGGTTTTGAAAACTACAAATTCTATATAAAAAAGAATAAAACTTGCAAAGAGAATATAACAGAAGTCTAGACAGAGAGTGAGAGAGTTTGACGGGGAAAGAAAGGAGAATGATACCTGTCCATGATACCATAGTAATTTGTCCTCATGCCATGGTGATGCAAATAAGTCACTAAATCCAACCACGTGACAGAAAGCTTTAATTTCAAGTGATGTCAAATTGAGATTTTATTTTGATTTGAAAGGAAAAAAAGTCTAATTCATGGATAGATAAAGTGATGTAATGGAATTTATCATATAAGCAATGTCATAAAAATTGAGTAATTGAATTGGACCCATAACGAATCATAATATAAGAAAAGTAGCCATAGCAGTCCAACAAAATGTTGAAGTAATAACATTTTTCTTTCATTCGGGACAAACAAGTCATCGTCCAACAAAGTTTTTTCTTCTAATAAATGAATTTCATGTGGATCATTGATGTTTCATGTGGATTGATGAGTTGACAAAGTCTTGACTGTTGTTACTTTATAAATTGACGACAAAGATTCATTACTTAAATTTTTTAATTGAATTACACAAAAGTTTTTCCCTCGGTTGAGACTGAGGGAATATGTCATAGATAAAAAATAAATAAAAGGCGCTAAGATCCAGTTGTTGGGATTCGAAGAGGGGATGATGTTTAGTGGTAATTTTGGTAAACAACAAAGACAAGTTTGATTTCACGTAAGGGATGAAACTCGAAAATATCCCTGGATAAATTGTTTAAAAATCATTGGTTTGAAACAAATTTGACAATGATGTAAAAACGAGAAATGAAAAATAATTGTAGTAAATGAAACCTTTAAGGTAATCCACCTTTCTCTTGTAGTAAATGACCATTTCGACTGCGGTGTAATCCAAGTGTAATCCAAGGTAGGGAGGGATTAAAGACAATCATGCACCTTTAAGGTTGAAGCAAGTTATAAGTTGTCTTTAATCCCTCCCTACCTTTGTATTGTGACAAAAATATGAGGTAACAAATTACCCTCCGAAAATGCCACTTTTCGACCATTTATGTGTCGAACAAGAGAAAGGTGGCATTTTTTGAATAGTATTTTCGACATATTTCAAATAAACTGACTTCAGCGCCATCATTGCACCTTTATGCAAAACATCATTTCCGATGGATTTCGAAGATACTCCATCATTTCCTCTATTTCCTAGGAGATCGTGGGCTATAATTTTCTACTAACATTTCCATTTTCCTAAGAAACTAAACGTCTATCACTTCCACCTATTTGCCACTTGTTGCAACTTCTGAGGCAAAACCCCTATAAATACCAACTTCAACTCTCTCTTTCCATTCTTCCATTTGCATTCTTAGAATCTTCATTTTCTCCCTCAAGAAAGAAACTTTTCAAAGCTTTCAGAAAAATGGCAGCCACCTCAATTGCTATAGAAACCATCAACGACATTCCTCTTGCGTTCATTATTCCAGAGTCAGAAGAAGATTTGAAGAGGAACTACGTCCCTGAACCACCGCTAGAACAAGAGAAAACTTCTATTTGGAATTCACACGTACTTATTCCATTTTCTCTTTCTGGTAAGGTTTTAGCATTCTTAGGTCCATTTCCAACCCCAAAATCTCACCCCAAGTTAGTGAAAACTTTATTTATTTGTTATCCTGCTGCTATGCCTTCTGTGTTTGAAAAACGTGCCCTCGACATAAGGTTTATAGATTTTCCCTCACGCGTCTTTCAGTCATCCCCTCCCCCATAACAAGGATTACATTTCGTGGGAAAAATTATGTATTTTCGACCTTATTCAAATCTCTAGGACTGACCCTAGATATAATTCTTGTATGTTGCTTGCCTCAATTTTCTTCTGGGAAGGATCGACAAATACTTTCCAGCTTCTTTGTGGGATGATTATGCCGACTCTATTCGATGTAGCCGCCATCGCTGGCTTTCGACCCACAAGAGAGACATTTGATCCTATTTTGGAAACCACAACCGATGTCAATTTTGGCTTCGATCGTGCTAGTTTTAAAAACTATATTTCTCATCATTATGACAAAATTACTACGGAGTTTTCCGACATTAAACACATTGCTTTTTCCATTCTCTTGCTTTCTTACTACTTCTTCTGTTCAAGCTCTCTACAAATAGCCAAAAAATATATTCTTTTAGCGGCCCGACTTCATGAAAGGTCGAAACATATGCTTGGGAAAATTACTCCGGGCTAATTTGTACAAGGCATTAGGCGTTGCTTCATATAATTTAAAACACTTCCTTGAATCCGACAAAAAAACCTCATCTCAGGACCTATGTGGTTTCTACAACTTTGGTTAAATGCTACCTTTAAACCAAAATTGGCGATTCTTGTTTCAAAAGATTTGATGATTGAAAATGATGCTAGGAGCATCGAAGGTAAATTTATGAAATATATTTCCATGTATCTCGACACCAAAGATTTTGTTTCGACCATGGAACCTTTTGTGGATCGATGTGTTGGACCTGGTTGGTTTAAGAGAAAGTTTTCTGGTGTTACTTATGTTGCCCCCGTTGAAGCAAATGCCATTTGAGCATGTTCTTAACCCTTACGCTTTTATCAATTCGAGTACAAGCAGGAACACCTGTCTTGGGGTTTACTAGTTATCAACCAAATTTAGTGGCAAGACAATTTGGATTTAGCCAACTGCTGCCTAGTTCCTCCACACATGGGAAAATGATATTTGTTGGTAGAAACACAACTTTATTGACCAAGATTACAAGGACTGTATGAAATTCCAATCCGAACGAATTCTCCAACTACCAACATTCCTATTTCATTACTCCTATTACTCCATAAAAGAATTCAAGGTCTGGTGGTCGAAATATTTCCAAAGTGTATTTGTTGAACAAACCTTCCGCCAAAGGCTAACAACTACTTTTTCAAAATTTACTTCGACTTTCTTATGTTTCTCATTTCTTAGAACCTATACAGGAATACAATATGGAAATGAAAGGAGAAGCGTATATGAGTTTGCCATTGGAATCGTTGAAGGGTTGTAGGTATGTGATCTTCCAATTTGTAGAGTGCCTTAGGATATCTTGATTCTCTTCTATCGGAGATGAAGAGAGAATACCTGACAAATCATATTGACCTTATTCTATAAATGGGGACCATAATCCATTATATAACTCCCTTAGAGTTTCTACTCAATTTTCAATATTCTAATTTGACCTCTCATCAAATTAGTATATTAACTTATGATATCTACACAATAAATCTTTCATGACATATATGTCCTCAACCATAAATTTAATATCAATTAGACCACTATAATTTTATCTAATTAAATAATGACCCTAACACATATAATATTATATTTGTGACCCCAAATTATAGCAATTTCAACTTAATTTTTAAAATTGTGGCAGCTGAAAGTGCCACAAATAGCCTTTTTAGCGTATTAGACACATTGTTTCAATTTGTTATAAATTAATCAATGTTTATAATTAAGAAGGTACCATACTTATTTAAATTGTCTTGTTATTCAACTAACACATTATTTCAACTTGTATCGTTATAAACAGTATTACTGTGTAGCCAGTTTGTAATCTTTGAACAAATACTATTAGATTGTGTTTGAATGAAGCATTTTAATAAGGTAATGTAATATTTTGAGAGAATTTAAAACGATTTGTACAAAATTTATTGTTTAGATATAAAAATGAAGAATTGTTAAAATGATGAAAATTTATGAAGTATTTTATCTAAATTAAATTTAATCATTTTGAAATGACACCAAAAACCAAAGAATTTAAATTTTTCTCATACTCCATAGAATGTATTTGTTACTATTATTTCTTCAAATTTTGCAAATTGGTCCTCATATTATCCGAAATTACAAAATTGACCCTAATTTTTTTTTTTAAATTGCAAATTGGTCCTTAATAATTTTTAAAATTTACAATTCGGTCCTTTAAATTTTTAAAAATTGAAAATTGGTTCCTACTTTTCAATTTTTTAATTTGATCAAAAAAATTTAATAAAAAAATGACCTCAAAATTCTAATAATGAATTATCTTAATACTCCATCCAAACAAAATATTTTTAAAATGAATGAATTTCAATTAAGTCGTTTGAATTGCTTTAAATTTTAAATTTTTTAAAATTTTAAATTACCTCATTCAAAAACAGTCTTAGAAATTTTGGAGTGATTCCAATATTGTTTTTTCTCCTTTGTTTTGTAGTAAGATTTTCAAAACCCAAGTTAGATATTTACTATTATATCTCATAGCTCCTAAGAAATAGCATTGAAATGGAATGATATTGTATACAATACACTTTCCTTGCATAAGTGGTCATGGCAATGAGATACATTTATCATTTATATATGTTGATATTTAAACAAGTCTGTATAAAAGTATCCGTGTGATTTAAATCTAGATTGGCTTAAATATGAATATATTATATATCAGTATACCATGATAATGTAATCCATCATAATTTTAAAAAATAAATTTGTTATACTCACAGGTAAATTGTAAATAATTGTCACAATTTAAAAAAATTATTAAAACTATCTTTGAGAGTTTGGAGTGAAGGAAAAGAATTTCGAAAACAAAAAAAAATATATAAAAAAATATTTAACATTTTTTGGAAAAATGATTTTTTATAGAATGATAAAAAAGTGTATATCATTACTATATTTTTAATTTTTCAAATACTATAACAACATAAAAGATATTTTGAAATTTTAGGTAAAGCCCTCCAAAACCCTCAAAAGCCATCCTTCAATATAAATTTTGAGTTTCCTCATATTAGGGGGTTTTTGGTGTTATGAATAAAAGCAAACCCTCTAAAATCCTCCTAATCCAATCATTCAATTCTTTCCATCCAATCCTTCTATTTTTTTCAAAGTCCTTCCCCCCCTCCAATCTCCCAAACATAGCCAAAACTGTCAAAAATTGCTCAAGAATTTTTTTGAATAGTATTATATGCACAAACATTTACGGTGTCTCCAAATTTTATTATTCATAAGATACAAACGGGAAAAATTTGATAATTCATAGGATTTAAGAGAAAAATGTAGGAATTTAAGGAAGATCCTTACTGTCCTACGAGGTAAATTTAAATGTTGGACTTCCACAAAATATACTTTTCTCCCTACTGGATAAATACACTGCTAGAGTTGTAGAAAAGATCTTTGTTTCCCACGGAGTAAATACATTTTTGGTCTTCCACAAGAAGATCCTTGCCACCCTACTAGGTAAATACATTTTTGGACTTCCACAAGAAGATCCTGGACCGCCTATGAGGAAATTACACTGCGCAAATATCTTTTCCAATCCAACTAAGTCATGTTAGGAAGACTAAACTAGTTATCCCCTAAGGGGATCAACCAAGTCTCGTTAGGAAGACTCAATTAAGTATCGCATAAGGAACTCAACCAAGTCTCGTTAGGAAAACTAAAAAAAGTATCGCCTGAAAAACTCAACCAAGTCTTGTCAGGAAGACTCGCCTTAGGGACCTAACCAATTCTCGTCAGGAAGACTCAACCGTGGAACCTTGTTTTGCATGTTACTTCTAGGTGACATGCCTTTAATAAAGACAACAACTTTTGATGATGACAACTAATGTTTAAAGATGACAACTTATGTTTAAAGATAACAATTAATGATAACAATTAAATGTCCAATAATGACAAGTTAAGCATAAGTCGTTAAAGCGGTTAAAGATGCAAACCAAAGTATTAGGGTTTGAAGAACTTGACTCTCTGATAATGGAAACCAAATGAAATCTAACTCAAGCCTTATCTCAAGTAAATTCAATCAAGTATCTACAAGAAAGGAACATCTGAAAATCTTAAAGTATATGGAAGTATGTGAAAGTCTGCCTCAACACGTATGAGTTAACATATTATAAATCATAAGGGCATTTTCGTAAAAGTACATGGCTAAATCATACACAAACATTTTTCAAACTTATTTTCTCAAGAAAACCTTTTTCAAAAATAACTTTGAAGCCATGTCAGATGAATTAGGAGCTTTCAAAAAAGCCCTGGAAGAATTTTTTTGTCTCTACTGATAAGTGACAAATTATAGTTATTTTGTATATAGTTTTGCGGCACTTATCGACTCTTTTTCCTCAATTTGTTTGTGAATACGTACGTTTTCGTTAATTTGTACATAATACGTTTTATCTTAGTTTTGATTCGTTTTATGTACTGTTTGACCAATTTTCATTCATTTTAAAGGTATTGATGTGTATCGGAACCTCGAGTAATAAAGTGTCGAAGGCAAGGCTTTGAATGCGCAATTTTGGAGCAATAAGGAGAAAATTATGTAAAAGCCTGCTTAGCCAGACTTGTAGCGCGCTACCACTTTCAATAACAGAGGCAAAATTGATTTTCAGAGTCCACTTAGCGTGGTCAGCCTGCTAAGCGTGATCTCTTTTCCTGTACAAAATATTTTGCCAATAAGGCAAGCGCACTAAGCCTAGTGAGCCCGCTTAGCACGCCTACGTAATTTTTGTGTTTATATTCTTCATTTTACATGTTTCTAGGGTTAGATTATCTTAGAAAACAACAATCGGTCGCACACTTGGATGATCAGAGGTGGATTGCTCATCAATCGGAGCTGACAAACCACAAGATGTGTGGTTTATCTCTTCTCCTCTTTGTGTATTTCTCTTTTGTTGGGTTTTGTTTGTATATTTACTCTGGACATATGTATATTTATCGCTCATGGCGTTGTATAAAATCTGCTTTACAAATTGTTATTGTTATCTCCCATAATCTTTTTGCATTTATGTTTGGATTTGTGTTGCTATAGAGATATACTTCATGAATTCTGGTTAGGGATAGATTTTTGTTAGCTTCTAGACTCTAAAGATGGATTTAGAGCTGACAATCACTTGTGTGTCTAAGCTTAATGCTTCTGTGTTTGAGTTGCCAAGAGATCACTGACACAATAATACAAATGTTCTCACTACTTTGCATTAGAGCTAACCTCAGTTGTGACACGTCTCATTGGTGCTTCAGAGATGAACAATGATGTGAGAGACACGTAATGATAATGGCGAGTATCGTAGGTTGAGTGCAATTGATCGATAGATTTAAGTTTATCACGAGTAGTGTATATTCATGCCTAATAGGTTACTCTCTCCAAATAATGTATTTATTTCCTTGTTTATATCTTTTTACCTTTTATTCATTCAAACCCGAGCTCAAAAATAGAGAAACCATTGAATGCCATTCAAACCAGACCATTCTCTGTGGACACGATAAATCTCGGAGTAATACTTCCAAATCTTTTGCTTGTCGCTTTACTGCGTCAACATCTACCAATGAATTAACACTCTTCCAATCTTTTGGAACAATAAAAAAAATGTTCCCTAAGCAATTAGGAAAACTTTTTAATGATGCCCAATGACTAAATATATTTCCTTTCTATTTTGGCCTTGACAATCAATAAACTTAGGGTAACTAATAGATTGGCAATATGTACCAATCGCCTAGCAAGTCTTAAAAAGCCTTAAAACCATTTACTTTTTTCCCAAGATCTAGCCTATATTTACTTTTTTCACATCCAGAAACGTGGTTTTCACTTCTCACTCATCTCTCTCTAAAATTATTTTTGTTTACTTTCTCTCACTAAAAGTTTAGCCAAAGTGCTTTTCGAGAGAATTCTTTTGTGAGTGAGGAAAGTGTAATTCTGGAGGATAATTTTGTAAGTTCACCAAGGAAGTTTTGTTTATACCTTGGTTGAATATTTTATCCACTTAGGGATTATTTGTTTGGGTTCAAAGTAGACCCATAAAAAGCTTAGGTTTGGGATTTGTATGATCAAGTCTCTCGTTTAGGTTCGAGATTAGCCTATAGTAAAATCTCGTAGGTTCTTGGTTAGCCCATGATAAAACCAAGTTTAGGTTATAACTTATCCCAATGTTAAAAATTTGTTTCGGTTCGAGATCAATTCAATGGTAAAATCTTACATGTTATTGGTTAGCCCAATATAAAACAAAGGTTTAGGTTCGAGAGCTCATCTCTGTGTTAAAAGCTCCAAGGTTTGTTTAGAAGCTTGAAGACTAACCATATGACTAACCGCTTTGATCCATCATTTGGAAGAAAGACTCACCGCTTCACAACTTAGTTTATTGTTTGGTTGAAAGTTAACCATAAACTTCACTTTATTTGTATAGGGGGTGTCTTGAGTTATATCTACTAAAAGCTCTCAAGTTTATTGGATACTCTCAAGAATAATTCTTGTGGAGAGCATTAGGTCTTTTTCTCTTTTGACTGAGCCTCTATAATTTCTGGTGTCTTCTCTCTTCTCTTAACTTTTTATATTCCCGCATCTTATTTTCCACTCCAGAACTTCAAAATTTTTCTAAAATATTTTTAAACTCTGATTTAAATCCTAAAAAATTTTCAAATCCAAGTTTTTCTGAAACACACAATTCACCCTACTCTTGTAGTGAAGTCACATGTCCAATAAGCAGCATCAGATCCTAACTCGTGTTTAAGGACTAATTGTCTCAGGAGGAAGATGACTTCTGGCAAGAGATCATTTATGAATACACCACCACTTTTTAATAATAATAATAATAATAATAATAATAATAATAATAATAATAATAATAATAATAAATTTGAGTATGGCAAGCTAGGTTAAAATTTTTCAACAAAGTATAAATTATGAACTGTGGGAAAGTATAATCAATGGTCTGTTTATACTTACTCACCAAATATATGGAAAACTAGTAGATAATCCCGATTCTCTTTGGATCGAAGAAGAAAAGAGAATATATGAAATAGTTTTCAAAACTAAGAGGTTTATAACTATGTCTCTAGATGATAGTAAATTTCTTTATGTTCATCATTGCAAAACCTCCAAGAAAATGTGAAATACTCTTGAAATGACATATACAAAATAAATTATCAATGTATGGGTAATCATAAATTAGGAGTGCACAATTATGTAAAAAGTAAACATTTATGTAAAACATACCGCGTCAGTGGTGAAAAACTGAGTAAAATCCACATGGGAACCATCAGAAACAAAACCGTACAATTGAAGTTTATTGAACTACCGGATTTTTAAGTTTATGAAAAAAATTCGGTATGTCGGATTTTCCAAAAAAACTCAGTATACAACAGGTTTTCCAGATTTTTTGAAATATCTGAAATAACAACGTCTTTGCAGATTCTGGACCTTTCTAAAAATTCGGTAAAACTTCAAAATATTCTGAATGTTTCACAAAAACCGATAAAACTTCAAAGGATTTTCGAATTTTTTGAAAATTTATGGTAAAACATCATACTAGATTTTAATGTCTGGTAAAAAAACAAAAAAAAAAAAACTCAATTTCGCATAATTTTTTTACCAAAATTTTTAAGTTAACTACTTTTTTTTCCCGATTTTTTACAAAGAGAATATTTACGGAATGTGAAAATTTAGAAGGTAAATAATATAAAGGGTAAATTTATCACTTTGAAAATTATGGAAGTGGCAAATTTAATTTGGGAGGTGGCAGAAAGATTCCTCCAAAAGTAAGATATTGGGTCATTTAAAATAAGCCCAACAACAAGCTGTATTATATGTCTCAAGTCAATTATTCAGTACTAAGAATTTTAAACTTCTCATGAAGTTATGATAAGTACAAAATTAGGGAACTCTCTGTACTAATATTCTAATAATTTCATATGTTGGAGATATCGATAATTATTACATCAAAATTGTTTGATTTATATTTAAACTCAGTATTTTGAATCATAAACAAAATTAAAATTTTTCAGTTTTTAAATTATTTGATATTACCTAAACAATCATAAATTTTTTGGACTTACAAATATTGTGAATTGCCATTAAAAAAACGGGGAATTTAAACCGCAGAGAAAACGTTGGATATTCATATTAGATAAATATACTCCCACAATTAACTTAGCTACTCCGATAATTCCATATTTTCCCTATATTTTTTGGTTTAGCAAAATCTAAGCCATTTTTTTAAGAGAGACAACTCTATCAATTTTTGCTTTAGTAATCCTCGAATTTGACCAATGCGAAATTTGAGTTTTTTTCAATACACGTTCAATTTTGTTTGACATAATAAGTAAATATAAATGACAGATTGTCTGAATTGTGAATATGTGAGACCTGATTGTAGAGGGACTAGTCTAGTGACATGCATTAAACCGGATTCAGATCTCTAGAATGTGAAAAATAGAGAACATTCAACAATTCAATATTTTTGGACGATTTCGTGTAAATGAAGAAGCTTCTCCAAATATAAAGAATGTTTGGCAGTCATTTTTTTCTAGGTTATGGTTGAACTTTCATTTTAACCATGTTTAGTAATTTAGGACTTTCACTATCTTTATTACGAGTTTCCTCTAGGATCAAACTACACTTTTTTTTTTTGAAATCAAACATCTTATAGAAATAGATCAAGCCGAAGAGGCTAGGCATACATCAAGTTCTACAGCGTCGGACAAACTTTCTATCTGGGTTCTGTTACCAACAACTTTCCCAATTCTCACCATGTGGTGAGAGCCTAGGCATACATCAAGTTCTACAGCGTCGGACAAACTTTCTATCCGGGTTCTGTTACCAACAACTTTCCCAATTCTCACCATGTGGTGAGCATCGGTATTAAAGGTTCTGCTAAGAAATAAAAGAGAAGCATTTCTAAAACTACCTAACACATCACTACAGTCTTTAACAAATGGATCAAACTACACATTACATATTCACTAAGGCTATGTTTGGGAGTTTGGAGGGGAAGGGATGGGAGGGTTTTGAAAAATAAGAAGAATTAGGTGAAAAGGATAAAAAGATTTTGGGTAGGAGAGTTTTGGAGGGTTTGAGTTTATTCATAACACCAAAAACCCCATAAAATTGGGGAACTCAAAAATTGTATTAAAGGAGGGTTTTGGAGGGTTTTGAAGGGCTTACATAAATTTTCCAAATATCTTTTAGGTTGTTATAGTATTCTGAAAATTAAAAATTTAGTAATTATAATAACTCTTTTATCATTCTAAACAAAATCATTTTTTCAAAAAATGTCAAATATTTTTCTATAATTTTTTAAATTTTCATTTTTGGAAGTCTTTCTCTCTCCTCCCTCCAAACTCCCAAACATAGCATAAGAGAAGAAAAAGTATAGTTATTATATATTTAATTGTTGCTTATGGTTTAGAAATGTATGTTGCATCGGTTGTTCATGATGTCAAGTATGTTTGATTGAAAGAGTTTGAAAATAGAATAAAAGTTCTAGGATTGAGTATGAAGATTCTGGATTTGAATGATGTAGATAATGATAATAGTAATGATGAATGGGAAGGAAAGAAAAAAAATACATATTTTTTGGATTTGAATGATGAATGATGAACTTGAATATGAAGATAACGTATAGATGATGAACTCCAATTTTTTTAATAGCCTTTTTAATAAAATTTGAATCTCAACCCATTGGACATTAGACTGTATTTTTCATCTCCACACCATTAAGTTATTGATTAACTAAGACTGTTCAATGATACTTTAAATTTCTATCATATAAGTTTAGTTTGAAAAATCCCCTTGAAAAAAAAATAATTATGAGAATAACTTTTAAAAGTTTTATTTTGACCCTTTATCAGATCACATCATCAAGAAGTTTAATAACAGCTTTTTTTAATTTATTATTATTATTTTTAATGACATAGATTACTTAGTTGACAATTTTATTATTATTTATTTATTTTAATTTCATGTGATATTTTTTATTATTATTTTATTTATTTCCTATGAGTGTTGAACCTGACCAAAGAGTTGTAAGGGGCGCCCACCAACCACTAAGCCAACTATTTCTATTACTTGCTTTCTGCATCAAATATATATATATATATATATATATATATATATATATATATATATATATATATATATATATATATATATATATATATATATATATATATATATATATAAAATAATAATAAAAATTTCACATGGAATTAAAATAAATAACAAATAATAAAAATACCAATTAAGTTATCCACGTCATTAAAAATAATAAAATTAAAAAAAGTTGTCACATCAGACTTTTTGATGTTGTGGCCTGATAAAGAGACAAAATATGAAACTTTTGAAATTTGTTGAGGTCATTCTTATAATTTTTTTTGCAGGAAAATTTTTCAAACCAAACTCATATGACAGGGGTGAAAATAGGTATTGACCCTTAAATTTTTTTGGACAACATTGTAAATGGTTTGTAACTTAAAATTACAATGTTAAAATAAAAATAATTAGTGGACCTAATCATTATAAAGGAGAAACATAAAGTAATACATAAACGATAAGCGAAGCGTATTTAAATATTGATTTACTATTATAGATAATAAAATTAGGGCTTATAAAAAGAAGAAACAACTATTATACATAAACGACCATAAATTCATACTTTTAGAAATAACTAATAAAAAGAAAAAAAAATTAATTTATTGAAATTTTAATTTTTTTTTAATTGGATTCATTAGATGGTTGGATTTATGAAGGGGAGAGAAAAAAATTACATTTATTTTTTAATTAATTAAAAATTTATGATTGGTTGTGTGTAAATCCAGATGTTAGGGTTGTGTCTATCTAAGAATTTTTCGGATTTATGATTTAAAGATTATGGTTTATGGTTTATATTCAAAATATTGATCGATTTACACTACGCCGTATAAGGGCTTTTACAGCACTTATTTTGGTCTTTTAGAGCGCTTAAAAGCGCTGTTAAAGGCTGCGCTGGCGTAGCCTACAAAAGCGCTTCTAAAAGCGCTCTGGTAGGCCCCCCCTATAAGAGCGCTTTTCTGGAAAAAGCGCTCTCGTAGGTCCCCTTATAAGAGCGTTTTCCTGGAAAAAACGCTCTCGTAGGCCCCCCTTTAAGAGCGCTTTTTCCAAAAAAGCGCTCTTATAGCCCCCCCTGTGAGAGTTAAAAAAAAAAAGCAACATACGAAAGCGCTTTTGGAAAAGCGCTCTTATAGGGTGGCCTTTAAGAGCGCTTTTTTAGGAAAAAGCGCTCTTAAAGCCCACTCTATAAGAGCGCTTTTACAGAAGCGCTTTCGTATGTTGCGTTTTTTTTTTTTAATTCTTTTTTATTAATCTTTGGCAGCGCTTTTACTTAGAAGCGCTTTAGTAGGTTTGTGAGGTTTTTTAATGTGCAGCCTGTAATTTAATCCTCCCAGTCGACCTGTAATATTTTCGACCTGTAATATTTTCGACCTGTAATTTATTTTCGACCTGTAATTTATTTTCGACGATATTATTTCAGCCATCAGTAAGACAATATATATACCAAAATAATATCCAAAATTATATATATACATCATATATTACAACATCAATAATGTTATATAAAATTGTAAGTAAATCGACACAAATCCTACATGAAAAAGTGCTTAATGTAAAAATGACTCAAATCCTCTTTTATTTCTTCCAACTTAAGTTTCGGGTATGAAGCGGCACGGAATTCGTCAAGGTACTACAAAAAAAAATATGAATGATACATTTAGTTAAATGTAATAAGTTATATGAAATTATCTTAAGTTATAAATTCATACCGTGAGCGGAATCTCTAATTGATTTGCCTGAAGGATTTCTTTTATATACCGCAATACAAAGTATCCGCAATCGTAACTGTTTCGCTGTTGCGGACACTACATAGAAAAACAAATAAGATTCTATAGTTGTGCATTGTTTTATCAAGTAGCATAAATATATTATAAGCAACATTGTGAAAAATAATGTACCTGCACTTGGATCCAAGTAATGTTGCTAGATTTAGTTCGCGATACCTGTGCGTCCCGTTGACTTCGGAACACTTGTATTGATCTAATTAACAAATATATAAAAGCATATGTTTAGATCAATCCCACAAATAAGTAAATATATATATAAATATACACGAATATATATTTAGAACGATCCCACTTACAAATCAACGATGTCCTTCATGGCCTGATAATTGGTCCATTCACCGTTTACCGAATTCAGATAATACACGACTTCCCTTATAGAGTTGATAGCAAGCAGCAACCAGTGTGCTCTATAAATAAAAACAATAGGTTATATGAAAATTTTGCTATACACAAAAGAAACAGAGATTAGATGAACAAAGAATGAGAAACTAACCCTACTGGTCGGGTATTATACGCCCAAAGATGCAGACTTTCTGTGTTGCCGGTGGACATGAATCTATCGACTAAGTGCTGTCTAACTGATTCCGGTTCCGAAGCAATTGCCATTCCGCTGCAGTGGGCGGAAGACACGAAACGGAATCTGTTAGACAACGGAGTCCCGCGCAACACTCTGTCATACAACAACCTTAAATAAAAACATAACAAACATTAGATTATTTTCATTGAAATGTGTAAATAAATTATATTGTGAGACTAATTAAATAATATATCGGATGAGGGAATATTACCGGATGTATGAGTGCATGTTATTGACGCCTAGTTGATCATGCTTAAAAATCTCCTCCAAGTCATCAAGTTCAATAAGTGACTTGAATTCAATACCGAAGACACTCTCATCCATAACGATTTCACGTAAAGCACCGTCCTTCAAATCGGACATATCAACCATTGTTGCGAGCGTCGATCGGTACCGAGGCACAAAAGCACCGCCTTTTTTTCTTGCTTCTTTTCCAAATTCAGGATATTCAGTATCAACTTTCATCCATTGTGGTGAGTCTGCCGGATGTCGCAACTTTCCATCAATAATTCTTTCATCTGCATGCCAAGTCAAGTGTCTTGAATCGGTCTCACTACGATACATGCGTCTAAATCTCGGAATTATAGGAAAATACCATAAGACTTTAGCAGGAGACAACTTTTTCTTATATCGAGGGGCACCACATTTAGGACACTCATTCAACGCTGCATACTCGTTTCGAAACAAAACGAAATCGTTTGGACATGCATGTATCTTATCATAGCTCATGCCAATAGAGGACAACATCTTTTTGGCTTCATACGTTCGATTGGGAAGAACATTATCCTCTGGTAGCATATCTTTCATAAGGGCTAATAACTCTGTGAAACTTTTATCCGACCATCCATTGTCCGCCTTTAAGTTGTACAACTTTAACACCGCAGACAATCTTGTGAATTTTGAACAACCATCATACAACGGTTTCTCTGCATCGCTTACCAACCTCTCAAACATTTTGGGACAATCCGCAAGATCTTCTTCAAGCGCTTCTGCAATCTCTTCGACTCGATCGCAATCGTATGTGTCTGTGCAATCGTCGTTTGAAGCATACTTCCTATTACAACTCGACCCAGCATTCCCGTTACTTTTCTCACCATGCATTGTCCAACATGTATAACTTCTATCAATTCCAAACCGTAGTAAATGGGATCCCAACTTTTTCCCGTCAACCTTATCCCCATAACAGCAACCCAAGCAAGGACACGGCATTCGAAGCGGGTCTTCGGAGTGCGCAACCGCAAACTCAACGAATTCCCATACCCCTTTCTCGTACTCTTTCGACAATCGGTTTGATCTCATCCATGTCTTATCCATGACTTAATTAAGCTAAACAAATGCTTCTTGGTTTCTCTATCAGGTACTAAGGAATTCTGTCAAGATAATAAATAGCTATCATCATAATAGAATACCTAATCAGAATACCTAATCAGAATACCCGATTTCTTAAAGAAGACATTACCTTATTTCAAGGTAATATAAGTCCACAAACCAAAAAATTGGTTGAGAGACACTAAATTGATATTAAATAGAACCATAAACAATAAACTATAAGCAGAAAATAACAAACTATAAGCAAGAAGAAAGGGATAGTAACCTGAGTTAGACTTGATGTGGGAGATGGGTAGGTTTGAATCGGCGTTGTACAAGTAGAAACCAGAGACTTCAAAGTAACTGTAAAATTAAACACACACGCACGATGCAGTTAAATACAAATATCATAAAAGTGAAGGAACTATATGCAATCTGTAGCACAAACTACTATGATTTTAGAAGTAGAAACCATAGACTTCAAAGTAACTATAAAGTACACTTCAAAGTAACTGTAAAATTAAACACACACGATGCAGATAATTAAATACACCACCACTAACACAATATATTTTCATACTAACAAACTCTATTTATCAGAACCACTTTTAACTAACTCTAATAGCTCATTTATTTTTACTTGTTCACATGACATAAGTGAACTAGCATTTGGGAATGGCATAATGAAATCACATGCATACATTTCCATACATAAAACAAGTTATAAAATGCAGAATTTGATTCACACCAAACACATGTAACTTTATTCATTTATGATTCACCATTACATGATCACTACTACATATCCATCCATGGCATTAGCATCCACACAATTTGCATAGTTTTATATCACAATTGAAAGCAAGATAAAACAAATTTGAATTGAAAAAACAAATGAATTCATTAACATTCATATTCAATATGTATGTACATGGCCATAAAGAATTACTAAGCATCTCACATGGTGCACACAATTTCCACCCTTGGAATCCCATTAAATCCGCTCAATCCTCACTCACATATGCCACAGACCCTAATATACAAACAAAGCAAAACAGGGCCGGGTTTGAAACCTCACACTCTCATCCTTGTTACCTCACTTTCATCTTCAACCTCACATTTCCAGAATTAGGGTTTCAAGAAACAACAAAATAGTGAAAGATGATAGAAGATTTACCTGCAAACGAATTCAGAGTTGTTGTTGCTGAGAGGAGATGTTGAGAACGAACGGCTGTGAACGAATCAGAAGAACGATGCCGGCTGTGAACGAAGCAGAAGAACGAACGGCGACGGCGGCGGCGGTTGGCAAGAAGAACGATGACGGCTGTGTGGAGGTTGGCGGCGACGGTACTGGGTTTGTGAAGAGAAACAGTGAAGAAACAATGAAGAAACAATGAAGAATGAAATACAGAACGCGCGTTTGTTTTAATTTGTTTTAAAAAATTTAATTTTAAAATGAGCTACTAGAGCGCTTTTCAAAAGCGCTTTCATAGGTATACCTATACCGGCGCTTTTTCTCTAAAAGCGCTTTCGTACCATATACCTAATTTTCCCTATACCAGCGCTTTTGGAAAGCGCTCTCGTATCCATCCTTTACCAGCGCTTTTTAGAAAGCGCTCTGGTACCCCCCCCCCCCCCTTTACCAGCGCTTTCTATAAAGCGCTCTCGTAGCCCCCCCCCCCCTTTACCAGCGCTTTTTAGAAAGCGCTCTCGTACCCCCCCCTTGCCAGCGCTTTTTTCCCTTGTTTTTTATTTTTGTTTTTTGCGCAACCTATAGCAGCGCTTTTCCCAAAAGCGCTTTCGTAGATGCGCTGCTAAAGGACAAATTTGTTGTAGTGTTACTACTATAGATAATTAAAATATTAAATTTTAAAAAATTAAACAAAATGAAGATATTACGTAAAGGCATATTTGTTCATGTAGTTAAGTTGAAAAACTTGAAATGATTTTAAAAATTAAACTCTAAAATATGAAAGCAATAACATTTTATAGTTACTTTGTAGTTCTTGCATTTTTTGTTTGGTAAATTCTTAGATACCTTGTTTCAATATGGTATCAGTATTCAAGTTAAGTGGACCAATTAAAATAGGTCATTTGTCTTAATTAATTGGTATTTTATTTAATGAATTTTTTTTATAAAAATTAAATATGAAGTTTATATAAATTACAAAGATAATCAGGTCTTTTTTTTTTCAATTAATCGACCAATGTTGAATTGAATTTTTTTTCCACATAATCGACCAATTTTTCTAAATTGTATGGCCAAATTTCCAATTTTCTCTTGCCTTAGATTCTATCCCTTTCTCTCAATTCATTAATTTTGGATATTATTTCAGAAATTCCCTCAAATTTTATTTCCATCCTTTTTCAATGCACTCTGAGGATGATATGCATGATGCCATCAACATGGAGTCGCTCAACGGTGACGATATATACAACGGTAGCGTCGATGGTGCTGCCATGGATTATTACAATGATTATGATGATGATGTCAATGATTAATTCGACAATGCCAGTAAGATTGAGTCTCCTCGCCCTGAGCTATCCATCTTTTCGATTCTATAATAATAACACTACTTTACTTTTATAAAGATTCCTTGAAAATGATGAAGTTTTGATTTTGAAACATATTTTCTGATAATGTTTTCTGATAACATTTCTTAAGATGTTTGATTGAATTGACTCAAAATTTTGTCATTTGGAAACGTAAATGTCAACCCCACCATTAAGTTGTAAATTTTATTTGAAATTCTACATGCATGCAGGTTGAAGCAGCAATCATGGAACGTCCTTATAGTTAACTCATTCACTGTGTGTGTTGTTTGGTAGGATTCGTAATTTTTGCATTTCGGTTTTATTCGGTGTATTGTTCCTTCGATGTGCTATTGAATATGGGTTTCTTATGAGGGTGTCCCACTGGGCAATATCTTTATTTTTGTGTTTTTAATGCAAATTGCTTGAAGTCGTAGCTCGAGCATGTGTTTTTTTCACCTACTTTTTCTAGCACCGAATCAAAGTAAATTATAGTTGCTATAAGTGCAACTTGGTATGAGTACATTATAATATCTATTTTTGTCATTGAAACAACCGGATCAAAATCATCAAATGAAATCAATGAAGTCGCCATCGATTGTTCATTTATCACACGAGATGGGAAAGAAAACATCGTGTAAAACCTAACGGGAAAAACGAACAAAGGTCTTACGACCAAGAGAAAAGGGTAAGGGAGTCGGTTATGCAAGGGGAAAGTATTAGCACCCCTCACGTCTGTCGTACTCGACGGGATCCGCTATTGTTAGTCTAAATCTATGGGTGTCTAAACTAAACGTCTAAAGCCTAAAGCTAAAGGGAAACACACGAAAAAGGAAGAGAAAATAAACAAGGGGAAAAGAAAGAAATATATACAAGATTGTGCTCGTTTAGGCCTCGCAACCTAATGTCTACGTATCCCCTTTAAGGAATCAGAGCAGTCGTAGTTCGGTTTACAACTTTTGATGTGTTTTGTGTTTTTTAAATGAACGATGTTAAACGTCGTAGTCCACTACTGCTCGACCTTTGGAGACTTAAACAATTGTCGTGGAAAGGAATTAACATGTTCTTAAAGAGAAAAGAAAATTGAATTGGTTGGTGTTTTTTTATGTAGATAGTTGTGAACTAGATCCCAATGCAAGGATGCTCACCTTTCTCTACTTTTTAAAAATTATTAAGTGTTTTAAAAGGTTGAAAAGAAAAAGAAAACTAAATGGAATGGAAATGACTAAGGAGAAATTCTAAGTCCTAAAGTTGTTATGTTAATTGCTACCTAAGTGTTAGGAATTAAAGATCTAATATTTTTGGGATTTTTAATAATATGAGAAGTAAAATCTAAATCCTAAAAAACATATTTTTATATCATATGAGTTAAAAGAAATCATAAGCAAATATTAAAGTAAAAAAAGAAAATAAAAGATAAACAAAAGGGGTACAAAAAGGATAGAGCGTTGGCCCAATACCAATAAGCCCAAACAAATAAAGAATCAGCTGGGAGATAATGAGTAAAAAACTGGGCTTCAGTGATCTTGGCCCATTTAGAATGATTTTCATGGACCTTGTTGGTAGCTTTTGTGTTTTGCTAGTTTGGTGCAAGATTTGGATGCATATGGACAGCAGGGTCAGAATTTTTGGAGAGGTAGTTAGGGGTGGACAAAAGTTTCCGAACCGTGAGTATCCGACCGGTCCGAGCGTAATTAAAATTTTCGGTTCGGTTCATATCGGGTCTACGGGTTATACGGGTGACTGGCTCGGTTTTTAGTGGTTTATTCCGGTTCGGTTCGGTTGATAATATTAGGCCCATCGGTGACCGGACCCGACCGAGTCCAATTTATATTTTATTATTATAATTATTATTTATTAACACTAGCTAGGGTTTGAGGAGACCAACACCAATTTCTCTCCCTCATTTTTCTTCTTCCGTGTAGCCGCTCGCCGCCCCCTTCTTCTTTCCTCTGTTACAGCTCGAATCTGTGAAAAAACATAACTACCACCACAATATTCTCTAGTTCAATCATAAACACATTCATCTTCCGCTCAATCTCTCTTCGTCTCTCAAAAAAATCAAACCCTAACACCCAAATTTTAGAAAAAGACCACAATATTAAAGGTTGTATTTGTGAACTGAAAGGAGGTTGCAAGCGGATGTTTTGAGAGTTTCTATAATTTTCTATCTAATTATCAAAGTGATCTTCTTCAGGTATATAACTTATCTTACCTTTTCCCTTATGATAGTCATGATTTCTCTTTGATTTTTTTGATAATTTTTACTTTTACTCTTGCCAGGTTGCAGATCGTTGCTTCTATCTTCTTTATACTTGTTGTTCTTTCATATTGATGTTCTTGCATTCCTTCTGGTGTTGCGGGAGGTATCACTTTTTCTAGTTTATAGGTGAGTTGGTCTTTACTGGTTATTATTCTTGAAGTTGTATTTGATAATTTTAGGTCTAGATCTTTGGTCTTTACTGGTTATTATTCTTGAAGTTGTATTTGATAATTTTAGGTCTAGATCTATTTTGCATGACACCTTTATGGTTATTTAGAGTCTGAGAATTATTTTTTGTATCCTTCCCTGCAGTATTAATCTTGTTCTTGATGAGTTGTTTTCTTTTCTTTTTTTTTTTACTTGGATACTTGGATTTACTGGGTGACAGATTAAGTTTCATTCACTGATCCCAAGGAGAAACTTTTTGAAAGGAAAAAGAGGTTAAAGAAGAGGTTAATTTCTTCTGTTAAATTTAATTAAGAGGTTAATTTCTTATGTTATTGGACAGGTTAAATTACTGTGTCTTATGAGCCCCTCTCTAATACAAGATTAATTCATTGCAAAAATTATATGTTTTTCTAATGTAGAAAAATGAGCCCTTTGGTTGGACTACAAAAGCCCTCAGATTTTAAGAGACTAATGGTCTTTGGTCTTTGGGAGCATAAGTTTATTTTCACAACAACTGAAGTTTTATGGCTTAAGTTTTATAAACTAATTTTGATTAAAAAAATTCACAAATTACATGAACTTATAGGTTCTTTTTTTATTCTCCTGATAAGTTTTCTTTTGTGCAAGTATGGAGTTATTGTTTCAATAGGCCTTGTTTTTGTTCCTGTCTAACATTGAATAGGAAATTATCATGCACCTACTACTTATTCATTCAAAGACTGGTGTTAGATTCTAATATATTTTAGTTAATTCCTAATTTGTATTGGATTTAGTTTTGTATTTATTTTATTAAATTTGATTTATGCAGTAATGATTTAGTTTCATTTGTAATGTTATTTAATACAGTTTTTTTTTGGATGATTTAATATCCAATTTCATGAAAGTTTATCCAAAAAATCAATAGTTTTTTTTATAAAAAAACCAGTTAATTTTTCTATTTATAAAATTAAAATAAAATTCAAATTGGGTTTTTGAAATTTTAGTGATCCAAATACAAGCTGTATACTAAGAATTTAAAGAAAATATAAAAAAACTATTGAATTTTACTATTTGGGCTGGATTTTGAATTGGCCCAACTGCAAATGCAAATGAAATACCCGAAATAAACCGACATAGATACCCGAACCCGTTTCAACCCGAACCCGAAAAAACCGATTGATATTCTGGTCGGAATTGGGCCTGTATTTGTCACCCGAGGGTTGGGCCGGATTGGGGTTTTGGGCCCGAACCCGAACCGGCCCGAACCGATGTCCACCCCTAGAGGTAGTAGTGGAATAGTGGAATGGTACAAGTTTGTTATGGTTTTTGTCTGTGTACGTGAAATGTGAAATTTTGAAGGGTCGGTCCCTCACCAACTTTCTCTTAAATCCCATTATTTGGCCATGAGAACAAATTTGATAACAAAAGTACTAACAATCGTAAAAATAGTTTAAAACAAAAAAACAAAAATAATAAGAAAAGATAAAAAAGAAAAAGATTTTACAATAAAAAATTTAATTTCAACCTTAATAATAATTCAATTTAGAAAAGGTATTTCAATTTTGAATTTTAATTAAAATTAAGACTAAGAGTTAATCTAAAATCATGGTGATTATATTTTTTATTATAGATTTTTTGAATAAGAACTAAAACTACGAAATTAAAATGAAGACAAATGAACTTTCAACCTCTAATTTGGAATACACTCGAAATATTGATTTTTTACATTGACATTTTCAAATCATCTCGCAAATCTCACTTTTTTGAATCAGTCACCGTCTAACAACAATAAAAGAAAGACATATTTTTGTAATTTTGATTAAAGGTTAGTAGACATAAAGTATAATAAGATGAAATGCGATGATACAAATGAAATGGAGTCTTAGGGTAAAAATCAGGGTGCAACAGTCATCATTTATGACGGTAAAACAATTATTCTTCAAACTTTATTTCTTGAATTGGTTTTAATTATACACTATTTTAATATTAATTTTTGTATTATCTACATAACCGTAACTTATATGTTATAGTTTTTCTTCCAAAATTATCTTTATGCATCTTTTCAAAATAGTCAATAGCTAAAGCAAACCTTACGAAATAAAATTGGTAGAGAATGTCTCAAATTAATAAAACAGAGTTACGAACTTTAACATTAAACCTAACTTTTATTCCACTAACTATTTTTTTTTATTAATTCATTTTCATTTGAAATTTTGAAATATGTAAACGATATATTATTTCACTAACAACTTTTTTTTCTTCTTTTTTTAATAATTTATTTTTTATAAAAGTTCGAGACCACTTAGTAATTTCTCATATTCATTTATTTTCTTTGGTTATTTTAATTTTTTATCTCATATATAAAAGTTATTAAGTCTCTTAACTCTCCACACTTTCACTATTCAATGAGTGATTCGGGGTGACAAAAGCACTAACAATTGGATTGACTTGTTCATTAATATCAATCATGTTTACCTTTGGTCTACTAGATTTCTCTTTTTCAACGTAACAATATATAATAAACTTTTCAGCAACATGTAACACACATAACTTAATACGATTCAATTAAAAGGCAAAAAATTAACAATGCCACTTCATTTGTTTTGAAATTATTTTATTGATAGAGTCATGTGTTGAAATAGCAACATTGACACCTTTTCCCTTTTGTTTATTACCACGAGTGTTATCTATATCCTTCACTAACAAATTAAACTGAAATTGAATACAATATCACAAACATATAAAACTAAATAACAATGGTGAGTGTAAACGTGTCTCATTTTTATTTGAGACTTTTATTGAGTCTATGTCGTCATGGATATTATGACTTATGAACACTTGAATATAAACCAAATATAGTAAAGTTAATATAAATACAAGAAATATAATATTAACGAATTTTTAAGTACATAAATTAATTAAAATAAACCACAATAACCAACTTACATTAAAATTCATTGATTCGGCGATATATTGGTCAGATGAAACCTCATCCTCAACCTGATGTAAATCATCACGTGCAGCTAGTACCAGACACTTCTATTTTGTGTGATTAGGTTGTTTAAAATAATAACATTGTCTTAACTTCCATGACTTTTTTATTTATTAAGAGAAACTTTTGTCTTCCATGATTTTTTTCTTATAAGGGTCACCTTTTGTCTTGGCCTCTTACATCCTGTCGCTTCTTTATATTTTCAATCAAACTGTAAATTCCTTTTATAGCCCCTTTATAAGAGTCAAAATCTTTGCAAGAAACATCACACAGGGTATTGAATGCAGCAGACATTGCGCCTCTACGAAACATGATCAACTTTTCAAAATCACTTTTTTCAAAAGATGTCGATGATGCGTAATCATCTTTTGCTGATTTAGTCCATCTCTTGCAAATCAAACTATCTGGAAACACATTCATATGTTCGTGCCTCATGGAATAAATAATGCGAGAGCATGGAATTCCTATATGTTCAAATAGTCTACATTCACTTAAAAACACACTCTCCATCTTATCAAGACAAGCTGAAATTGTAGAATTTTGATTGCAAAATTTATTCATCTTCCAGGTCGCCTTATTACCAATCTCAATTCGTTCTAAGACATTCAGTGCACCTGCCCCTTCTATCTCATTTTTAACATCCCTGAATTTTTTGCTTGTAATGAATATGGGCATTAACACCAGTAGTGAAGATATGTGTCTTGCTGATAGTGCAACAACCGACACAATTCTCAAGAATAAAATATATTTATCTAATTTAGTGAATCAAAAGACTGGTGTCAATACTATATTTGGCACCACAAAAGTAATTGAAGGCTCCGGAAGAGCCAATGTGTTGTTACGTGGAGGAGCAATATTTTACATTGATAATGCATTATATTCCCCTAAGTCTCATAGAAATTTATTAAGTTTCAAAGATATTCGCCTGAATGGATATTATATAGAAACAAGAGATGATTAAGGGATTTAATATCTTTGTATTACAAAACACAAATCAGACACAAAATGTGTAATGGAAAAGTTACCGACTTTATCCTATGGCTTGTACTACACTTATATTAGTACAATTGAAGCACATATAAATGTAAACCAAAAGTTTACAAATAATGATAAATTTCTATTTTGGCATGACCGGTTGGCACATCATGGTTATATACTGATGCAAAAAATAATTGAAAATTCATGCAGTCATCAATTAATGAGTCAGGAAATTATTCAATCATATAAGTTTTCATTCAGCTCTTACTCGCAAGGAAAGTTAATAATTCTGCCATCACCAACAAAAACTAGAAATGACTCTATCAGTTTTTTAGAGCGTATACATGGTGATATTTGTGGTCCAATACATCCATCATGTGGAAGATTTAGATATTTTATGGTTTTAGTTGATGCATCAACTAGATTGTCAGATGTTTGTTTGTTGTCAACTCGCAACCAGGGGTTTGCGAGATTGCTAGCTCAACTAATTCGAATAAGAGCTCATTTCTCCAATTATCTTGTCAAGAAAATACATCTTGAAAATATTGCAGAATTTTCATCTCAAGCATTTAATGAGTATTTTATGTCTATTGGAATTGACATTGAACACCTAGTAACACATGTTCATACACAAAATGGACTTGCAGAATCATTTATTAAATGTGTAAAATTAATTGCAAGACCACTTATTATGAGATGCAAACTCTCAGTTTCAGCTTGGGGACATGCAATTTTGTATGCTGCAACATTGATTCGCTTCAGACCAATGAGTTACCATACCTTTTCCCTTTACAATTAGTTTTTGGTAAAGAACCTAATATTTCCCATATAAGAATTTTTGGATGTGAGGTGTATGTTCCAATTTCTCTACCACAGCACAATACGATGGGTCCTCAAAGGAGGATGGGAATACATGTTGGATATGATTCTCTATCTATTGTAAACCAACAACAAAAGATTTATTCACTGCTCATTTTGCTGATTGTCATTTTGATGAATCAAATTTTCCAGCATTAGGGGGAGAGAATAAGAAGCTGGAAAAAGATATCAGTTGGAATGAATTATCATTATCCCATCTCGATCCTCGAATAAAGCAATGTGAACTAGAAGTTTAAAAGATAATTCAACTGCAAAACTTAGAAAATCAATTACCAAATGCATTCACTAATATAAAAGGTGTGACTAAATCATATATACTAGCTGCAAATGCTCCAATAAAAATTAATATCCTTGTTGGACAATCCAATGAGTCTCAACCACACCTGAAGCGTGGCAGACCAATCGGTTCTAAATATAAAAATCCTCGAATAAGAAAGGGAGCTAAGAAGAAAGATGGCCTAAGTGAGGATATAGGAAATATAAAAGAATCCTCATACATACTAAACATTTCATTTCTAGAAGAGATTGATCAGATACCTAAAACTCATGAAAATAAAGAGATCTCGATAAATTAAGTCCAAAAATGAAATACAATGGAGCAGAAACGAACTCGACATTGATGATGTTTTTGCATACAATATAATGCTAAATGAGATAAGTGACAAAGAGGATCAAGAATCAACGTCTATCAAAATTATAGAGAAAGTGTGGATCGGCCAAAATAGAAAAATGCAATTGAAGCAGAATTAAACTCACTTTACAAAAGACAAGTTTTTGGACATGTAGTTTGAACATCTCAATGTGTGAAGCCACTTAGATGCAAATGGGTTTTTGTATGAAAACAAAATGAAAATAAAATAAAATTGTGAGATACAAAACTCGACTTGCCACTCAAGGATTTTTGCAGAGACCTAGAATTGATTTTGATGAGACATATTCATCTGTAATAGATGCAAGCACTTTTCGATATTTAATAAGCCTTGTAGCACATGAAGAGATTAATTTGCACATGGTGGATGTTGTAACGGCTTATCTGTATAGTTCACTTGATAATGAAATTTACATAAAACTCCCAATGAAATTTACACATGATGGATGTTGTAACAACTTATCAAAAAAGCTACTCCATAAGATTGAACAAGTCTCTCTATGGGTTGAAACAATCTGGACGCATATGGTATTATTTTCTCAATGACTATTTGCTTAGAGAGAGGTATACAAATAACTCTATTTGCCCTTGTATTTTTATAAAAAGATCAGGAAAATAATTTGCAATAATAGCTGTCTATGTGGGTGACATAAATATTATTGGAACTCTTGAAGAGCTTCCAAAAGCTATGAATTGTTCAAAGAAAGAGTTTGATATGAAGGACCTAGGAAAGACAAAATTATGTCTAGATTTACACATTGAGAATTTGGACAAAGGAATATTTGTACATCAAGAAGGCTATATAGAAAAAGTGCTAAAACGCTTCTATATGGAAAAATGTCACATGTTGTCTACTCCAATGGTAATTAGATAATTTAGATTTGGAGAAAGATCCTTTCATACCTCGAGAAAAGGATGAAGAATTTCTTGGCCCTGAAGTACCATATCTCAGTGCAATTGGAGCGTCAATGTACCTTACTAATTATACACGTCATCATATATCATTTTCCGTCAATCTATTAGCAAGATACAATTCTTCACCTATACGAAGACATTGGAACAGAGTCACATATATACTTTGTTACCTTATAGGTACACTAGATATGGGTTTGTTTTATACCAAAGTATCCAGATTCAAATTAACAGGTTATGCAGATGCAGGTTACTTGTCAAATCCTCATAATGGTAGATCACAAATAGGTTATTTGTTTACACGTGATGGTAAAACTATTTCATAGAGAACGATGAAATTAATCATAGCAGGAACATCATCTAATCATGCAGAACTTTTAGCATTACACGAGGCAAGTCGAGAATGTGTTTGGTTGAGATCTTTAATTCAACACATACAAAATAATTGTGGTTTATCTTATGAAAAATTAAATACAATGATCATATATGAAGATAATACTACATGCATCGCTTAATTGAAAGATGGTTATATTAAAGCAGACCGAATAAACATATTTCTCCAAAGTTCTTTTTTATTCATGATCTTCAAAAGAGTGGTGATATAAATATCCAACAAATATGTTCACGTGATAATCTTGCAGATCTTTTCACAAAGTTACTCCCAAGTAGAACTTTTAATCAACTAGTACAAAAGATTGGTCTCATCGTTGAAGAAATGATCGTTCACCTGAGAGGGAGAAATAAATTTATTTTAAAAGAATATTATACTCTTTTTTCTTCACTAGATTTTTTTCCACTGAGTTTTTTTCTAGTAAGGTTTTAACGAGGCTTATCCTCAATGAACATCCAATGGGGGGGTGTTATGAATAATAGTAAATAGGTGTGATTGTCCATTTTGCCCAATCTTTTTATAGTCCTTAACTCATTTGAGTTAAGTTCCTAATCTTTGTGTATTCCTTAGGTTAATGGTTGTTATTTGTAATGTGCTATAAATATGGTCCATGTTGCAATGTTAAAGGTAACTTGAAGAGAATAATATAAGATCACATTTCTTCTTCTCTTTGTCTCCTTCATCTCTATATTATTTTGGTTAATTTAAGAACAACTTTGATGTTATTTTTGCATTATTTCCAATGTAGTAGTGGGCTTCTCGTGTGAGTTTTGTCAAATAAATCTTGAAATCAATATAATTCCATTTAAAACTTCCACCAATTTCATTGATGGTTTCTATTATAATTTATGAACAATAAATGTTCATGGGTATGTTCCAAAATGAGAAGAATAGTGGACGTGAGTAAATGTCAATAAATGCATGAGAAATAGTCTCACATAGAAAATAATACTCACATTAAAAGCCTTTATAAAGAGTTATGTTCACTAATTTAACAAAAGGACAAAAGAGGATAAAGTGTCACATGGACAAGTGTACGGTGGTCCCAAGCATTATGCCTATTTTCTCCTCGGTGGCGACAGCGATTCTGAATCTAGGACCGGGTCCGAAGGCGTGGGCATATAGGCCGCATAGGAATTGGGTGTCGGGTTCAACGTCCCTAGTCCATTTAATGCTCAAATGTTTCATTCAAAGGTTCAAATGACATCTCAATTCAATAATTGTACTTGAGTGCACTCGAGTGAGCCTATGCTTATCATATTCCCCCTACGATGTGTGACAAGTCGGGGCTATCTCCATAGAAATTTTTTGTTTGCACAAAGTGCATTTAATTTGCAAGTTCTCCATGCTAAGTACTCCTCATAAGAAGGGCCACCACGAAGAGATATGTCAATTGGAAAGACCTATAAGGTTACCACAATTCAGGTTCCTATGTCGACCTCACCCATTCCCACATCAAGAATCTCTGCTTCATGGCTGATAGCAATTACTTGCTGCAACCGTTCTTAAACTAGAAAATGCCAACAAAAATCAGCCCAATCCATATAGGCTCAATTCTTCTTAGAAATTCACCACAATCCACATAAGTAGATCTGCATCATCACGTATCACTGCACAAGAGCACACCCCTTTGGTCAGAGTTTTGGATCTTTATCAAATGACTACTCGCGCTCCATGTCAGACAACTTGGAAAAATTATAATCTTCTCTCATGCATAAATGCGACCAGGAGTCATACTTAGGTACGATTCAACTCATACTAACAAAGTTGCACCTCAATCTCATACTAACTTGAGCATGGATGTAACAATTTTTTTGCACACTTTCCGTTCATTTGGAGAATTGTCACCACGGTACGGGAAGGTCATTACCGGTGGGTCTTCATCAACATATCCAATATTCTTTGTTCCATTACATATCCAATATTCTCGCGAATCGTATTCATTTGACGTGAGTGACTTGCAAATATATATACAAGGTTTCTTGAATTTGATAGTGTGAATTTCTTAAAATTTATACAAAATATGACTATCGAGTAGATAACATAGCTCCTTTAATTATGTGAAATTTATAATTTACAAAAAAAAAAAAAAATTGTCTTTAGAATTCAATTATTTTACAACATGGCATATGACAACGAGCATTTTTTAATAACTCGAGTGAAACTCTTTAGGCATATATATGAGCGAGAAACTTAGGGTTGAAGTTGGTAAAAGATATACTTATTATCAATATTGAAAATTATGAATGAACTGAAGATTATATATATATATATATATATATATATATATATATATATATATATATATATATATATATATATATATATATATATATATAAAATAATGCTACAATTAAGGATTTACTCACTTAACTAATCAGTTCAATGTAGAATTATCTTTAGAATGAAACAACCCTAATTAATTAAGTAAGTAAATCCAAATTAGCTTTATTGAAACAATCTTCATTTAAACTTTAACTATCTATAGAATAACCTCCAAATTGCTAGACTCAACTCCCATGATAACCAAAGACTAGTTAAGACCAATAAAACACATTTTTCTCCTCCTAATCTATCAATCTAGCATTCTCAAGTATTTTGCCTCTTCACAACCTATTGTACTTTTAGTGTATAATAGTTGTGTGTTTGTTGAGTCTAGCTGGTCTTGTTTTTTCCTCTATTTTTATAGTATAACTAATCCTCTTTATTTTATTTTTTTTCCTTTTCTCTTATTAGTTTCATAGAAACATTTGATTCAAAATCTGGATCAAAGTTTCTTCAATGGAATCAGCCAAAGAAAACATCACAGCCTGGATGATACATATCAACAATACTCCACATGTATGGCATAACAGAAAAAAAAAAGTTTGAAGAATCAAACATAAAAGCACAAATACATACATATACATGAAAAAGTAATAATAATAATAATAATAATAATAGTAATATTTATAACAATATTCAAGCAACATTATGAAAATTAAAAACATAATTTAATGACTTACATATAATGTTTTCCTCTGTACATTGCTTTAATGTATGTATACAAACACCTCTTTCCTCCATCACCTCTAGCTTGCAAAGATAAAGTGTAAATAGAGGGAATTTTTTTTAAAAAAAGAAAATAAATATTTTTAATTATATCAAAATATTTTATATAATAAAATCTAATACACTATGAATTGATTATACTATATAATATATAAATTTACGGTGGATTTATGAAGAGCTCTGAGGCAGTAACAAGACATCTCATGACTTCAACTTGAGCTTTCAAAGATTGTATATAATCTAGGGTTTCATCAACCAAACAAGCATCATCCATGAATTTTCCACCAGGTAACAAACTCTTGAGTGTTCTTGTTCTTTTCTTAACCAACTTGGTTGCAATAAAACTTGCCTCCACTCTTTGTTTCACATGATGTCTTCTCAAGATCTTTCTGCTTCCAATTATCCTTTTTCGATAAAGCCGACACGAATTCGTCGAGTTTTTCTTTGTTATCTTCTTCTTTTGTGGTGATGATGTTGATGTATCTTGTTCATGTATGCTTGTTGAAGTGTTTGCAATAAATGCTTTTCTCCAAAGGGTAGTTTTGTCTTTAGTGGAAGCCATGGCTAAATCTGCGGAAAGCTTTATGGCTTTCTTTCTCTCCAACAAGTTCATGTTCTTCTTTTGTGAGTTGTATTTTCTTAGACCCTTTACCCATTTCTTTAAGAATTCTCTCTTGAGTGAACTCAAATTTCGCATTCTATAAAAGAAAATATGTAGGTTAAGTTTCAACAAGAGGTTGATATATAACATATACATATATATGATATATGAAATGATATAACATGCTAGGGCTAAATTTAACTATATTCTAGTTCTAGCCAAGATTAAAAACAGTTCATTATCGCAAAAACGACTGCAACAAAAAAAATCTAAGTCGATATCGATATTATTATTCACGATTTTTAAGATGAAAAGTTTCACGATTGTAATCAGTATCACAACACCTGACCAATATTTAAAACCTTGATTTGATTCTAGCTAGGTAGAAAAAATAGTACTTTTTATAATTATAAGAAAATAAATATAAATTGGAACATACCTTATTGAAATTCTTGAAGGAGAAAAAGTAGAAGAAGGAGAGAAATTATGAGTGAGTTTTGAAGAGAGATATAGAAGCAAAGTGGAAAATGAGAAGATGATGAATTAATGTGAGGGGAAGAATTTAAGTGCTTGAAAGATGAGAGTGGTGGGGCAATGAGAGAGAGACATATGCACATGCTGGCACATGGAAACAATGGCCCACTACCTAAAACTAAATAGAGAATAATAATATTAGATTGTAAAGAACAATGAGATTAGATTAGTGGGTAAAGAAGGAGAATAAAGGTGACCTTAATCTAATGCAAACCTAACATCAAGTATCTTGGTTTAGAATACAAACAAAATTCACTAAATACGATTCACTTAGAAACAATGTGTACTTATGGCCCGCGAGTGGAACTTCGTGAGAGCAAGATTAGTACATTGCACCATACTAATTTTTTTTTTTATAATTAGAGAAAGAAGAAATTGTGATTAATTAAATTAATAAACTTTTTCCAACTGTTTTCTATGAAATTGTTTTTTTTTTTAATGAAAAATAATATATAATAAACAAAGGAAAAAACCCTCAAAAAATTATAAGAAGAGGGGTTTCAGATATTACAAGGTGTGCTTAACATAAAACTCTAAAGAGGAAACAACCCAAACAAAAAATGTAACATAAATCGAATTGTAAAACAGAAAACTAAAACCAACATCAACGAGTCTCATGAAAAAAAAAAGTGTCATTGACCAACTCTAGAATTAGGTTGTAGACACTCGAATCACTGTTGATCATCTATGATGCATATGTACGAGTACGGTACCCAGTCCGGGTACCGGTACCCATACGAGATACGTCATTTAAAAAAAATCAAAATACGAATACGTTAATAAAATATAAGAGTTTTTTTATAAAATATTCAAGTAGAAAACTAAATTGTTAGGTTCACAATAAAATACAACTATAAAAGTTCAAAAAATCAAAAATAACATTAAGATACAATAACAAGAAATTAAAATAAATATATTATATTGATATTTGAGAAAATTACAAATTTCACTCGAAACTGAATCATGAGAAAAAAATGAAGTAACACGAGTACGGTAAGTATATTCGGTACGGATGCGTACCCGGTACCGGTACTTCATCATTTTATAAATACTCATGTTTCATAGTTAATTATTAAGACAAACGATAACGTCTTGAAGTCATACATAGAAAGAACATGAGCTTGATGCTATCTACTATGATATCACTTTCAAATTTTAAAAATACTTTTTTCTTCTCCATTTCTCACTTTTGTTGATGAGAAAAAAATAATAATATTGATTTGGGGTTTTCAAATGGTCCAAATCATGAGTGTCAAATCATAGTAAGTTCACTCATAATCTTTTCCCTACCAGCTAAAGAGAAAATAAACTAAAACTAAAATCGGAGATCGCTAGGTAAATTACTAACCAACTCAATCAAAAAAAATATTATATTCCAAATAGACAGAACAATCACACAAGTTTCAAATAGATAGGAAACAAACTCTACTGCATCCCAAAACAGAGGGCAAGTGATATTTGCTAGGTCAATAACAACATCTCTTCAAAACATATTCTCTCTAGAAGGAAACTTATTTTGCAGAAGTTGCTAAGAGAAAGTCCCCACCTTAAAAGGGGCCCAAATAAATCAAATGAGATGAATGGTCAAAATTTAACCCTAGAGAGGGAGTGAATGAGGCTTATTAATGCTCACTAAAGCTTGATAAGCATAAGTGATCATAAAAGCTTTATTTCTAACATCACGCTGACACCTCCTATCCCTATTGAGAGTAAGAGTAAAATGAAATTTTATTCTAGCACAGGGCAGATGTTGGACACTATGTCTAAGATAATATGTTCAACATCTTAAATCAAAATTGACAGATAATAGAAAATAGATGATAAATTATAAAGTAATAAAGAACACAACAGAATTGGTAACCATGTTTGATGCAACATCACCTATATCTAGGAGGTTTCCAACCCAAGAAAGGAAATCTATTTTCAATAGTATTAGTACACATGCTTACATACATGCTTACAAAGTTGAAGGCCAAATGTAAGGCCGGTTGTTCCAACATGTGAACATATTGCATCAGATCAACACACCACATCAGATCAACTAGGATCACAAAGTAGGAATCCACACAACGCATCATATCAACATACATTACATCATAACATCAGAAATCATAAAAGGTGGTTGCTAAAAATATCAAATCAATCATAAGAGGAAAGGCAATGCTTAGACTAGCATATCACACAACATGTGCACATAACACATCTTTCACTCTCCTTTTTTTCATAATTTGGAGAAGGTAGAAAAAAATAGAGAAATCAGAGAACACTAGTTATTGTAAGAACTGAGAATTATTACCATAGAAGAACCATTTTTAATGAGAAAGATCCATTACAGACCATCAAATAAAAGCAAATAACATGCCCATATACAATGGCCAAAAGGAACATAATCAAATTGAAATAATTGAAAGAGAACAAGAACTCAAACTTCAATGCCCAAACCTTCCATCTAATGAGAGAAAACCAACCCAAACTTCATCAACATCTCAGTCGGAATCGCTTGCTTAAACAAGCTTCCTCTTTAAGAACTTCATCTTGGTCATTAACTTTTCCCAGTCATAGATGTTACAGAATTTGGTTCCACCTTTGTTTCATTCTTCTCCAGGTCAGCCTTTTTTAACTTAGGAACCCCAAATTTCCTTGTTGCTGCCTTAATTTCTTAAGATTTTTTACTCATATTGGAAGAAAATGGAAGAACTTGAAAAAAAAGAGAATTAACATATTTGTGAGAAATAAAGAGAGATGAAAATTGGTCTTGTTTGTAACAAAGGACCAGTTTTAAAAATTTTTGAAATGGGAATAATCGTTCTTATTCCCGTGCAACAATGATCTTAAGGGGCGGAAAAGGTCTTTCTAGTTTTGCATACCTCCCATGCATTGATTGATACATATTCTCATATGTGCAAATATCAAAATGAACTATATCTCCATCTCGTGTGACTTCGTCGTCACCAGTCACTTCATAGTCTTGAATTCTTGTGGACGAACTCTAGTTATTTAAGGTCTCTAGCTTGTACCAACCACACCCTCTTCGACTTCGACTGTAATATCTATAATTTCTTCGACTTCAACTTCACCAGTTTCTTCGTTTAAGGCATAGCTCGCTCATCAATGGCTTATTAACTGTATCACCAGGATTCCAATCCCAGGCATAATTTTTAGCAATCTTCTCATTAATTGGATTGAAGAGCCTATATGCACCAGTTTTATGATATCCTACCAAAATCATAAGTTCACTCTTGTCATCAAGCTTCCTTCTTCTTGCATTAGGAACATGCTTGTAATAAATAGAGCCAAAAACCTTCATATGACTCACCGATGGTCGTTGGTCATTCCACATTTCTTCAGGAACCTTGCTCTTTAACTTCTTGGTAGGGCACATGTTCAAAATATAACCGGCTGTGGAAACAGCTTCAACTAATAAGGATTTTGGAAAATTCTTCTGCTTCAGCATACATATTGACATATCCAATATGGTCTCGTTTCTTATTTTTGCAATTTCATTATGTTGAGGTGTATAAGGAGTTGCTACGTTGTGATCGACACCATGTTCTACACAAAACTCTTCAAATATCTTATATGTGTATTCGCCACTTCCATATGTTCGCAAAATTTTGATCTTCTTATCACTCTGGTTTTCGACAAGCCTTTTGCTTGATCACATAGATCTAGAGTTTTTTATTGTACTTATCAATAAATGAGACAAAATACCTATTTCTGCTAATGGTATTCTCTTCAAAAGGGCCACATACATCTGAATGTACAACTTCGACTATGCAGTAGGATCTCATTGGCATAGTAGTGACAAATAATTTCTGGATTGCTTTTTGCCTAAACAACCTTCACAGAGTTTATCGGGCATCACAAGACTTGGTATGCCATTTACCATCTCTTGAGTAATCAATTGATTGAGTGACCTAAATTTCAAATGTTCAAACCTCAAATGCCACAACCAACTATCCTTGTGGTCGACAACTATTTTTAAGCATTGTACCTCTGTCGAACTAATCATAGTTTTAAATGTTCAATTTTTCGACAGGGGAGATTTTAAGACCAAATTGTTGTAGGTGTCAAAAAATTCTAAAACTCCATTTTTCATGACAACCGAGAAACATTTTTCGACCAGTTGTCTAACACTTAGTAGATTTCACTTCATTCCATGTACATAAAGTACATCTTTGTTCATGGCTTTTGCTCTATTGCTCCTTTGAAAAACAATGTTTCCAGTACCTTTTGCTTGCAATGACCTATTATCTCCAAGTTTGACTTTGCTCTTCTTTGACTCGCCGAAATCGGTAAACACATCCGTTCGACCAATCATATGATTCAAGCAGCCTGAGTCAAAGAACCAGATCTTATATTCGACAGGGTTATTTGCAACTGCAGCCATAACCACCATATCATTAGAATCCTTTGAATTTTGACATGCAAGGTTTGCTCCTTTGTCCTTGCCTTTTGTCGATCCCTTGTCTTTCCTGTACCAACAATTCTTAGCTAAGTGACCCCACTTTTCACAGTTATAGTATTGCCCGCCTTTTTATCTTCTTTGTCTTTCTGATAGTTTCCTCCTCCTCTTTTTGAGGATTTAGAAACTCTATCATCGACCTTACTCTTGTGAAGATTCGACCAAGACTTCTTGCCCTAAGTCTCGTCGATTTTTCCTTTGAATTTATCAGAACCACCATTCTTCTTCCATGCCTAAGTCTGTAGTTTTTGTATCGAATCTTGAACTCTTTTCCTTTCGACAATCCTAATATCATGCGCCTCCAACGAAATAACCAAATCTTCCAATTTTAAATTTTCAAGATTGTTGGATTCTTGAATAGCTACGATAATGTGATCAAAGTGAGAGGTCAACATACACATTACGTTCTCAACCATCATCTTAGCAGTTAGGATTTCACCATAACCCTTCATGAGATGGACGAGATTCTGAATCTTCGACACATATCATGCAATCTTTTCATCTTCTCCCATATGCAACAATTCATACAATCGTTGCAAAGTTTTCAATTTGACAACTTTGACTTTCTTACCTCCTTCATAGTACTTGACAAGAATATCCCATGCCTCCTTCGCTAATTCAGCATGAGAGATCTTATCAAAATTTGTTGAATCTACTTCCGATTGAATGTAATACGCAGCCTTGCAATCTTTCTTCTACGCCTCTTTGTGTGTAGTTTTTTGCACGTCGATCGCATTCTGAGCAAGGTCAGGAACGCCGTTTTCGACCACTTCTAGGGTTTCATGAAAACCAAATAAGGACTTCATTTGCTTGATCCATCGGTTCCAATTTTTCCGTCTAAAACTGGAAGAGATTTCGTAATTGCGTTAGTACCATTCATATTTGCAGTGATTGATTCAAGTTCCCTAGAAACACGACCACTAACGTGAAGTTCTTGAAAACACAATCAAGAACACGAACCAGAAGCTTTAGATACCAATTTGTTAGTGCGTGAGGCACTTTTAATTAGGAGAGAATAGGAAAAATAAAGATTGATATTATTGAGTTGAATTATACAAACTGAACTACAAACTTTGTAAATTTATATATAAATAACATGTACACTATGTAGGCTAACAATTCCTAATTAGGCTTGGGCTTGAGAATAATAATTCAAGTGTGAGTTGGAGTCCCACATTGGTTATAAATGTGGAGACTTGAGCATTTATAAATGGAAGAACACATACATCTACCACCTTAAGGTCTTGGGTCAACATGTTGTGTCTCTCTTAATTGTGTGTTGCTCTTGGCCCAATGTTAAATCATCCTCCTCATAAACTAACAAATGGTATCATGATCCTTTGGTTCGAGAAAGGGACCAACATACTTGTATCAAAATGGCCAGAAAGAGGTGTCCCGTTGAAATCAAAATTCTCGAGAAAAGGTAAAAAGTGTCAACGGTGGTACAAGTCTATGTGTAGTGGAAGATCTTGTAAGGAGCGGGGGATGCAGTGGCACCCCTTAGATTTTGGTTTTATTTTATTTTATTATATATATATATATATATATATATACCATTTAGGGAACATATCAAGTATGAACTTTTTTAAAATGAGAGATGAGAGGAACAAATATCTACCAATTAATTAATTAAAAATTATTTATTAAAATATTAATGTGGATATTAATTTCTCTCTCTTAATTAATCTAATAGTAGATATTTGTTCCTCTCATCTCTCATTTTAAAAATGCTCCTACTTGATACATCTTCTTACATTTAACCACAGAAAACAAAAAGAGAGAGAAGCAATTAGTAAAGATGTCCATTACATTAATAAAGATGTTATAAGATGGAAGTTTACAGTAAGAATTTATATGATGCATTAATAAAGATGTCCATATCAGAAGAATTTGAGTTTGTAAAATAAAATAAAAAATTAGAAAAATTAGAAAGAAAAGAATAACTCAAGCGGTTGTTAAACATACATTTGTACAATAGAGATAGTTAGGGAATTTCTCTTTCCACCCCTACACCTTCTTAGGGGCCTCTGGTGCAATTCCTTTTATACCTCCGGAATTCGGAGATGCATCTTTAAACGCACCATATTTTATTTTTTATAGGTGTTTTTAGAGATGAATCTTCAAATTCACTTTTTTTTTTCAAAATCAGGGGTGTTTCGGATTTGCGTAACCAAATAAACCTTTTTTTTTTTAATTTTGGGCCTTTTGGAGATGCATCTCCAAATTAGACTATACAATCAAACTCACGGAATAAACACCCACATTTGGTGTATTGTTCAAACCTCAAATAAAAAACCTCATTCATTGCAACTCTCAAATATATACTCCCAAACTTCATTTCCATCCACTTTCACAAATATTACTCCATTCATTGCAACTCCTAACAACTCATTGCAACATCATTCAACAAATTTCTACACATTGAGTAAGTTTTTAAAAATTTATATTTCTATTTGCATGTGTGTAATACGGTGAACTGACTTTTATTCGAAATGTACGGTAAGCAAGAGTCGCCACCGACTTTTATTTTATCCAAATTAAATAGAAAGGCTAAAAGAACAGGAAAAACCTTTTAAAGAAATTTTGAGTTCGGGGGGTAATTTATGCAAAGGGAAGGTGTAAGGCACCCTTTGCATCCATGGTTTTCCATGGGCTTTTAATTGCTTTGCTCTTTCAGAAACCAAAAGTTTAGAAATGTATAAGAAGAAGAAACAAGGACTTTAGCTCGTAAATGAGCGTAGCCTTGTGAGTTTTTAGAAAAGAGTAGAAAAAGAAGTTTTAAACCAGAGCATGCAATTAAGGGAAAATTACCTGGTTAGATGAAAAATGTTATTTTAGCCTTTCAGGGCTATCCATACCATAGGAGGGTAGGGAAGTCCTTTTATTTGGAGGTTAAAGGGTCGTCGAATCATCGTTCGCCACAAGACTGTCCCTAGCCATAAAGAAGGCAGGTAGTCTAAGGGAAAGATCAGAATAGCCATTATTAGGCAACCAGAGGATACCTCAGCATTTCGTAGGCAACTTCGAGGGACTAGATCATATTAGCGAATCGAAGGCAGCATCATTAGGGACTTATGATCTTAAGAATGAACCGAGGGCAACATTGTTGAGGTATCCTCGTATTCGAGGGACTAGACTATTCTGCACTGAAAAACACAAGGCAACAGGCAACAGACAACAGGCAACAAGAGAGGTTACCATAAAAGGTGCGTGGGTGCAACAATCACGTGACCAAATTCAATTATATTATCTTGTAATTAGGTGATTCTAGATTCAGTTCGAGGTTATCACTCCCTAGGATTACTAACCACGCAGTTTATATATACAGTGTTAAATGCCTTCAAGGCCAAGCAATACAAACCAGAAGCAGTTACATGATAAACCATGGGGAAGGGGAGAAAAAGCAATAAACATAAACCCCAATAAAGCAGCAAGTTTGACATAAGTAATAATTGAAAAAGAGAAATAAAATAGATGAAATTTTAGGGTTACCGACTAATCGTGCTTTGACCGGTTTGTTAACCCAGAAAATTGGAAAAGGAAAAATAAACAACAAAGGGAGAGTGTAGGAGCAGCTCATTGGCATTGAAGATAAACCCTAATTTAAGTTATAAGGCCAAATAAATATTTAAATAAAAAGAGAAAAGATTAGAACTTAGCTTTTGATTGATAGGGCGCGTAGGCGGAAGAACCCTGATGGTAACCCTGAAAAGCTGCACAAAGAAAAAAAGAAAATATTCAGTGTAGGAATGATCCTCGTAAACCCTGATTAGGGCACAAGTTAACCATGATTAATAGAATAAATAAAATCATATTAATTAATTATTGGTTTTTTAACCTAATTAATTAAATCGGTGAAAATAAAGTTTCGATTAAATTTTCTAACCCTAATATATATTTTAGTCAATTAATTAAATTAAATAATTAAATTAATCAACTAATTATTTAAATCAAATTATTAAACTAACTTAATTATTTAATATAAATAAATATTATTAAAAACAAAATTGTTGATAAAAAAAATAAAAATAAAAAGTTTTATTATTGGAAAGAATAAAAACAAAAAGTTTTATAATTGGAAAGAAGATAAAAAAAAACAAATTAGAAATAAATAAAAAAGGACAAGAAAACTTAGCGCAACAATCTAGTGTGGTAAGTCCCTGGGTCTATGATGCACCCTCACTGCTGGAGACGTTGGATGCGCTTCTCCCGGGATCTGATGGTTGACGAGCGTTGCATACTGGATCCAAGTTTTAGTAACTTGTCAAAAATAACATTGGCGTGAGGATTCGAACCCCCAACCTTGGGGTCACTCAGACACACCCCTTTGCCTACTGTGCCACCCATTTACGTTGTAACCAATATGACAACCAATACAATATACAAAAAATTAATTATCCAAAAAATCCAAAAAAAAAGGAAATACGCGCGCGTTGGCTGGAGGATTCGAATTGGGCCAATCAACTAGCGCCACAGCGTCATCTTCTTCACTAGCCTATCGTTTTAGACGTGGACTTTTACCTACGGACAACATCTGTAGGGATAACACCTGTTTCTTTTAAAAAACTACACAAGCCATGATAAATGTGAATAAAAGCCATGGTTCGATTAGAATCAACATTCTGAGAATGATAGTACCAGCTTTTTGGCCTAATTTTGCCTGTTTAGAAAATACCTGATTCGTAGCCCTAAAACTCAACAATGATAATTCACAATATATGCACGCAAACATCAAATTGATCGCCCAGAAACACTCAATGCAACATGACTAACAAGATTATGTGCTCAAATTATGTTTATACTTCAAGAATTATTGAAATCGAAGAAAAAAAAGGAAGGACAAGTTGTGACTTGTTGCTGAGTTTTGTGAAGCTTCAGACATGCGCAAGCGTTGGAGAATGACCAGTGAGGCTTCAAGAACGTTTTTGAATCTTCAAGACACTCGGAATCGATCCCTATCCCCAAAACTGAATATGAATTTTTCTTGAAAACTTAGAGTGTGGCACGAGTTCTTGAGACTGCTAATCCTTTTTTTTGTTTGGAGAAGTTGTCTACTTATAATAGAATGGATTAGGGTAATAATCTTGAAAGAAATCAGATTGAATCACCTATTTTCATGATGAATCTTTGATTGGAAAATTTTGTATGAAACCTTCTAATTTTGCATAAAATCTCAATCTTTTTCAACCAAACCACACAAGCACGAATTTGAATCAGATATATGACTTAAATGATGATTTAATTTGATTAGAACCAAAATAAAAATCAATCTTTTTTTATTTTCTTTCAAAATATTTGATTAATATTGACTTTTTAATGAATAAAAATTCATATAAAATCAATTAATTATCAATAATTCGTGACATAGAGATTGGAGCTTCTAGATGACTTGTATAGCAATATTGGGTCATAAAATATTGGGCCTCTTTGCAAAGAAATCCATTTTGAAGCCTTTCCCTTCACATTTTCCTTCTCAAATGTGTCCAACTTTGACAAGGCATATCTTCCTCAAATTTTAAGATATGGAGGAGTTCTAGGACTTTTTAAAAACCTTGAAGAGTCCTCTAACCAATGTTTTTGGTCCCATATCAAAATGATTTTCCATGCTCCTTGAATTCTCTTTTGAAAAAGATGACTTTTGGTTGACTTTTGGAAAAGACCTATAATATTTTGATCCATACCTCTCAAATGAAGCATTTTTAGACTTGGCATGTGAGATACAAAGTTGTTGAGAATTCAATTTCCTTCAAAATGAGCTTTGGATGGGAAATTTTTGATGTTCCATGTGGAAGTTATGACTAGTCAAAGTTTAGTTGACTTTCTCCTATAAAAACCCTAATTTAGAAACTTTTGGATTTATTGATTTCTGATCTTTTCTTGATGAACCATGATCAATCCTTGATCAAATGGTGAATGATACTTCAAAATAAGGTTGTTGACAAAAAATCAGGAATTTTGACTGTACTTTGACCACAGTTGACTTTTAGGTCAAACTAGTCGACTGTTGACTTTCTGAGCAATTGAGTGATCAACCCTTTGAATTGAGCCCTGAATTTTGTCATGGAGGTAGTTTGAAACATCATAAACCATATGAGATGTATTGGAGCTTTTGATCCATTGATTTTCTTCAGAACAATACAACCCTAGTTTCTTGAGCCTTTGTTTAGGAGATAGGTAGCTTTGAGCAATTGGAGATGGACTGAAATATGATGGGCAAATTTTGGGGTATGACGATGTGCATAAAAAGTTGTCTAAGATCATTTATATTTAGTAGGTATTGTATAATGTTGGTTGTTTGAATTTTAAATTGTGTAAAAATGGTTTTTTTTTGGGTGATTGTGGGTGAAGCTCCAAAAATAGAGGTCACGAGTAGTTTCATGATGACCACCTATGGACGTCGTTCGAGGATCACAAAGAGGTTATCCCATTCAAATTCATCTCTTTATACTCTGGCTGGCTGGCATGTGGGACTGACACTATGGTCATACCCAGATCTCCATCTTAGGTTGCTTCTGACACCATTGTATGTTGGCACCTCGATGAGATCTTTGATTGGGAACATCATTTGGTGCCACGGGACTATTAGGTAATGCCGATATCCAAAAGTTGGCATTGTGTAGAGGGATCCGGGACATGGTTCTACACAGTGTCATACCCTATCATGATACCACATGCTCCTGGACATCCACCTAGGCCAGCTCATGAGGAGATTTTGGAGAACCAGCAGGCCGAGGATGACCATACCACTAATGTCTTTCCGATCCGTCAACGGATACAAGCGATTGGACGGGAGGCTCTGGACTTAGGGGTCATTGAGAGGGGCGGACCTTAGGAGGTGGCCATCATGGAGAGGGTGGTCAGCGGGGCAGCTACTACGGTGGGATACATGAAGCAGAGGTGGGATCAGAGGATGAGGATTAGGCATACACAGTAGGCTATGTTTTTTTATTCAGTAACAATTTATGCATAATATTTTACTATTTTCATAACAATATATTATCGTTTGTTATCATTGTGCTAATCGTTTGATATTGTTTAATATCGTTTGTGGTTATTGTTGTTTAACATTTTTATTCCATTCGCGTTTTTATTATTCGTATCAAAACTTAACTTTGATAATTTTTTTTAAAAAAATCACTGTCGGTGGTTATTTAGAAGATGCATCTCCGAAACACCTTTAAAATGCATAAAAAATGCTTTCGGAGATTCATCTTCGAAAACACCTCCTTTATGGTGCGTTCGGAGATGCATCTCCAAAAAATATTTAAAAAATTTCAAAAGTGATTTTCACTACTACCAGATGAAAAGAGAAATTTTATAATAGTTAAGGTTTGTTCTGAATTGATTTAATGGGCTTGGACTTTTCTATTTTACCCAAAATTTGAACTTATCTAATACCTATAATTTAAAATAAATTTCTATTAAAAGATAACTAATACATTAAACCTAGGTTTTTTACTTCTCGTTAACCATGAGTCATTAATCACAAATCTTATTATTATTATTATTTTTTGGAATAATAAATACTTTATTAATCCAAAAATAGTTGGGTACAAACCGATCCCAATAGGGATCCAGGTACAGTAACAATACTACACAAGTCCCTACCCTATAAGCATATTTGCTCTATCAATGTGGGCCTTGACAATTCTATTAAGGCTTCCTCTATGCACTATGGTTTGTTTAATATCCTGCACAATGTCAATATGTATATTCTTCCCAAAACATTTGGAGTTCCTGTCATACCCCAATTTTTGACCTAAGATACCACCTCATATCATTTGCATATGCATCATTTGCATCTCTAACAAAATTGCATAGCTTGTGTTTGCTACTTGTGACTCAGCAGGATTTAATCAGGAAATCACTCATCAGTACAAGTAATGATCAATTAGGGTTTTGTTCTCCCTTCATTTCAAATGAATCATCTTCATCAACAATCAACATTTGGTCCTCAGAGATTCACTTCAACAAACTCAACAGCTTTGAATCGACTGAATTAGGGTTTTGACTGAAGACAGCATACTCCTGACTTTTGCTCAGAATTTGACCTAATGACTTGGGACATGACCTCAAAACCCCAAGTACATCATTTTGACCTAATCCATTGGCTCAGAACATCTCCTATACAAAGATTGATCAGGCAAATCCTCAGATCAGGGTTTTTGAACTATCAGGGACTAAAATTAGGGATCACATTTGGGAAACCCTAAAAATCCCCAGGAAGTCAATCAAAGGTTTCAATCATCCTCAAATAATCCCTATGACAATATACAATGGAAATTGTATCTCAATTCAAGATCCACAGTCATCAATTTCATCAGGTCGACAATTAGGGTTTTTTGACCTAATTCACTGAACAACTGACTTTTTAATCAGGACATGGTGCCACAACTCAAATCATGGCTCAATATCCTCTAATACCTCAATATGATCCATTCATACTATTCATTTGATGAGGATAGCCTGTTTCATTTGAAATCTCCAGAAACGCGATTCGTCTGAAAAAGTCAACTGTACAAGATCACCATTGACTTTTGGGGAATTTTGGTCAACCATGACTTTTGAAGTTTTAAATCATCAATATATGATATGAGAAGTCATTTGATCAAGAAAAATCAAGAAAATCAATCAAGAATCAAAAGTCAAAAGTTTGACTTTTCATACTTAGAAAAATTTCTAAGTGTTTTTCAATGGTTTTTTCCAAACTTTGGAAGGGAATAACTCAAAATTTCACCTACAAACTGAAAAAAACTTCCAACATGAAAGTTGTAGATTTTGATCCAATGAACAACTTTGACACATATAAAATATTTCCATAAGATCAACCATTTAAGAGATATGGTGCTTCAAAGTTGGTACTTTTTGAAAACTTCACTTGAAACTTCATTTTCTTCAAAGTTCATGGATCTTTTTCACCCATTTCCTTAAAGGTCTTGAAGAAACTTTCAACTAGGGTTTTGATGTGTGTAACATGAGTTTTCCAAAATGTCCAAGAGCATGAAAAAATATGGAGTGTAGCCATGGTTTTGAATTTTGACATTAGTGAACTTTTCACTTGAATTTTCACCATTTTTCACTAAGTTTCAAGACTACATGACCTATAATCCAAGCAATGATGCATAGAAGCAATAATTGAGAGATATTTTCTGGTTTAAGATCAGATAGGAAAGAGATAAGAAGCTTGGCCAAAATAACCATGGTTTAGTTACTTTAACCATTTGCATTTAATGTGAAAGATTCCACTTTATCCCTTAAGCCAAATCATCACTTCTTGAAGCAAGTTGCAAAGCTCTTCATTCAGAATCCTTGGCCTATAAATAGAGGTTCAAATCATCTTCAAACTCACACCAAAACCTCACAAATTATAGGTTTTCTCTTTCTTTCTTAGAATGCAAGTTTCTTAAGTTTCAAGGAGGTAGAAATTCCAACCTCCAAATCCTTGAAGTTCTGGCCAAGGTGATGATTCCAACATCTCATAAACATCAAATGTGATGTGTTTGAACCACTCACACACCTCAAATTACCCTAAAACTCATAATTGCATTTCAACCTCCATATGAACACATAATGAGCCTTATAATGCCAATTTTCATTCTAGCTCATTTCTGTCCAAATTAAACATCCAAACACATTCCATATACCATATATGAGCTATCCCAACCATCATCCATGATCTGAAACACCTCCATCATCAGATTTGATCCTCACTCCAAGCAACTACAGATCGGGTCCCATGGCTATGCTCAGATGAATTCAGTTCACCCCAAGCATCCAAACATGTTCCATAATCATCATAGAAGCTATTCAGATTGATACAAAGCATCTGTAACACCTCCTTTGCAAAATTCAATCTCCAGCTTGGCCGTTTTTGAGGTAAGTGCACATGAACTTCAAACTCTATCATTCATGCATCATAAATGAAAAACTGGTTTACCATCATGTTTCTGCATACATATGGATCATTAACCCTCAATCAATTGCATCATAACTTGCACATACACGATTTCAGATTGAATCATAGAATTAGGGTTCTTCACGATTTCCAGAAAATCAATGGCCCTAGAGTGAAAATAAATGAAATTAAATGGTACCATCATGTTCCTTGTGAAAAATCGAGCAAGATAGGCTATTCACTTGATCCAAACAATTCAGTTTTGAGAATTTTCAAATTCAAATGGGTTTCATGTTCTTGGCGCCATATTTTTGAAACTGAATTTGGAAATTTGATTCAAAATATAATCAATGCAATGCCTTTGTTAATCAGACCACGCGCGTGGTCCAGTTGGTTATGTTTTTGAATGGTAAACACAAGGGCGTGGGTTCAAGTCCTTTAGAAGACAAAACCATATTTTTTACCATTATTTTTCTTCAATTTCTTTACAACTTTAACCCATTAATTAACACATCAAATTAATTCATTTTTCATTCATTTTTTACACACCTCTTATTTAATATACATATTTTGACAATATCAAAAAAAATCACAAAAAAAGATTTATTTAATGTGTTTTTAATTAGGTTTAAAATGATACATTTTTAAGTGTTTTTAAAATACTTTAAATATTTGTTTTTCATTTAATTTTCAAACCTAATCACTTTAAATATTTTTTGATCAAACCCTAAATCACTTAGGTCTTAATTGAGTATTAAAACTTGTTTTAACTTAATTAAGTTGACTTTTGTCAAATTCAAATCGTTTTAAAACAAGCGATCGCATTTCTTTTCAAAGACGATAAACCATTTCTTTTTGAAACTATTGATTAAACCTTTTTAATTGATCAAATGTTTTTCAAAACGAAGTGGGGCCTCTCGAATATTAGAGAGTGTAAGTCCCATTTCTTTTCTTTTTGTACAGTTTTAAACAAAAAACTCTTTCAAAACAACTTTCAAACAGTTTTACAAAAGCGAAACCACGCGTCTGTAAATAAACAATCAACCATGTTTTGTGAATAAAACACGGGCCTCCACGTAGGTATAAGTCCCAAGCCCCTTTTGTACATACCCATTCCTGTACATGAAATTAGGTATTTCATTGCACACACACATTTTTGTACATATCTCAATCTGTTTTTTAACTTTGAATAACAAATCAAAAATGAAGGTTTTTCTTTAAATCTTCCCAAAAATATACCATGGGCCTCCATGTAGGTATAAGTCCCAAGCCCTTGTAAAAGCCTGTTTACATAGCTTTGAATAAACTCAAGCGGACCTCTCCCCGAGTATGAGTCCCGAGCCCCCGTGTATACAAATGGATCATGCTTACAGGTATATTTCCTTCATAAACTCCATTATATACACACACTTTGTCATATATATATAATTGTTCATACCTGTTCATGTTTGTTAATACTTGTTCATGTTTGTTCATATGTGTGATATGTGTGCTTGTTCAACTTAGTACAACACTAGGTTCCCCATAGCCTCCTATTGGGCTTCGTGCAAAGAATCTCCCTAGTTTAGGTTAGGACATAGAGTATGGTTTCCCGGTGAAATCGCTCTAAGAGCTCATACCAACTATACCATGCCTCCCCTTGGGCTTTGTACAAACGAGTGACCCTCCCATAGCCTCCTCTTGGGCTTACAATGCAAGGACCCTGGATTGTCCCTCCCATAGCCTCCTCTTGGGCTTACAATGCAAGGACCCTTGGATAGCCTCCTCTTGGGCTTCGTACAAGGACCCACGGGCTTCTTATAAGCATCCCCAATATCCAAATCAAAATCCCTAGGAGATTAGACATTTATCATCTCTATGATAGGAGTATCTCTTCTATATCATCACAAACAATCAATCAATCAAACTTTTTTTTGCCACAAGGCTGGCTAATCAATCAAACCGTTTTGCCACCATACTGGCTGATTAATCAAAGTTTTTGTCACAAGGCTGACTTCATTGAAACTTTTGCCACAAAACTTTTTGTCACAAGGCTGACTTCATTGAAAGTTTTTGCCACAAGGCTGGTTAAACAACAAAAACATCTTTATCATTCTAAGCACCCTAAGTGGCATGGCCCCGGGCTTATAATGAAAAGATTTTCAAACAAAATCAAACAGATGTATGTGATGATATAGATTAGATACATCGAACATTTAGATGACATTTGTCTCTTATCCTTTGCTTCCACTAGCATAAGTGGGAACTACGATTGCTCTGACTTTCTCAACATCCCTTTGAGAATACGTAGGCACAAGGTCGTATCCTTGGCGAGCAAAACTTCTCCCTCAAACCACTCAAACCTTAGCACCCGTAGACCCCGAGCTACAGATGCTCTGATTCCCTCTAGGGGATATGTATGCAGAGGATCGCGATGATCTTTGCGAGCATAATCAAACAAACACCTTAGGTCCCACCTCTTTCTCACAAGAACCTCCACCATAACAAGAATGGAATAAACAAAACAAAGAAACCTATAGAGTACTATAGATACGTTGGGTGCTAATACCTTCCCTTCGTATAACCAACCCTCTTACCCAAGATCTCTCCCCCACTTTTAAGGTTATTGCAACTTTTTTCCTTTTCCTCTTTTGGAAACAATAAAAAGTTTGGTCCGTACAAAAGAAAAATCATTTTTTGAGCACTCGAGCCCAAAGAAGGCATCAGGTGTCTCATCCCGAAAAAGGATAACGATTTTTCCCCGCGACAGAAAAATGGCGACTTCACTGGGGAGAATCTTTTTATTGTTTCCAAAGAAAGGGTTATTTCTATTTGTTTTGTTTTTATTTTGTTCTTGTTTGGTTCTTTGGTTCTGTTACTTGTGTGGTTCTGTTACAAGTGATATATTATGGACAAATCCTAACCCGGATTAAGTACACATAAGAATTAGGTGGAGGGTATAGTCATGTGCAGGCGCACGTGAGAATCCTTCCGCTCAGTGGAGGTTCCTTGTTTGTAATATATGTTTAGCGAGTTAATTGCGAAGACATTATTGCTTTCATTGAACTGTAGAAGTTGAGTTGGCTGTAGAACCCCAACCCATCCTGGCCTTATTAGGTTGTGGTGCAGAAACTATTCAGGTGGAGACTTGGATTAGTTGTCATGCGGAGAACCACACTCAGACGAGTTTTTCTTGAGAATATTGCTGGCTCATGAGTTTAATTGTGGAAAGCCGGTAATATCCGAAAGAAAAATGTAGACTCTGACGTATCAGTAGAACATGTTTTGCAGGTGATTAACTAGAACTATCCCATGTTTCGTTCTCTGACCTCATGCTCGTGACGCTGGACCTTTGAACCTGTGTGTACCATATTTGTGTTGCCATGTCTGTATTACCATGTATGTGTTACCATGTTTGAACTACCATGTTTGCCTTACCATGTTTGAATATATGGCATCCATGCATCCACGCATTCATACATCCATAAAAAAATAAAAAAAATAAAAAAATCTTTTTCCATAAAAACAACGATTTTTTTCAAACAATTGGAGAATTTTCTTTGCAAACATTATAGGATTAGGTTATGGAGTGGGTAAAAAGGCATACCAAGAGGTACGGTTTCAAAGAGCCTAATGTGGAAAGACTGAAAGAGTTAGCGTCTTTTGTACAAGATCCTTCTGATTTTAGGAAAAGCCATGGAAAGCTTTTGCCTATCTTGAACACTCATGTTGATGAAGGACTTCTCAAAACTCTGGTTCAGTTTTATGATCCCGTCTACCGGTGTTTCACCTTTCCAGACTATCAGTTGGTACCAACCTTGGAAGAATATGCCAATCTTTTGGGTATTCCTGTGTCTGACAAAATACCTTTCAATGGTTTGGAAGCCATTCCTAAGTCACCAGTCATTGCAAAAGGTACCCACCTGAAGAAATCTGAAATAGAGAGTAATTGGACTACCAAATGAAACCTTCCAGGTTTGCCTTCACAGTTTCTAATAAAGAAAGCCTTTGACTTCATCGAAACTGGTAGCATGATAGCTTTTGAAGCTGTACTAGCCTTGCTCATCTATGGGTTGGTTCTGTTTCCCAATATCAACGACTTTGTTGATATCAATGCCATAAAGGTCTTTTTGAATGGAAATCCCGTTCCGACTCTGCTTGGTGACATGTATTTCTCTGTCCATCATAGGAATCACCAAGGTGGTGGAATTATTGTATGTTGTGCACCTCTGTTGTTTAAATGGATTGTTTCACACTTACCTAAGTCTCCCATTTTCACGGAAAACCGGGAAGGTTTACGTTGGTCTCAAAGACTTATGTCTCTTACTAATAATGATATTCAGTGGTATACCTTGGCTCGCTGCGGTACAGAAACCATTGAAAGTTGTGGAGAATTCGCTAACGTACCCCTCATTGGTACACAAGGAGGAATTAACTACAATCCGGTCCTAGCCCGACGACAACTCGGGTATGCAAATTCAACTAAACCCATTGGCCCTACAGTGGAAAGTTACTTTTATCAGGAAGGAAATGATCCTCAAGGGTTGAAAACAAAAATGGTGAAAGCCTGGTACGACATCCGATGGAAAGAAAAAGGTGAGATAAAGAACTGTATCGCTACGAACGCCTACATCTGTTGGGTAAAGAAAAGAGCAAGGGAGTTTCAAATGCCTTATGATTATGAAAAACCCATGTTCCCTGTGGTGCCTCAACGACCCAACATTCCCGCTATGGAGGAATACCAAGACACTTTGACCAAGATGAGGATAGAAAAAGACGCTTGGAAAGAAAAGTTTCGAAGAACTGATGTGGAAAATAGAAAGTTGAAGAAACAAGTGAAAGAACATGAAGAAACTCTCTATTATCAGGATGGATGGCTCATGAACAAAGATGAGAAGATCCGTCGGAAAGATGCCGCAATCAGAAGATACATCAAAGAAAGCAAGAAAAAGCTTGAAGGCTCAACAAGCAACGCTCCGATACCTGACAATTGGAAGAATGTGGTTGACAAGCTGAGAGCTGAAAAGGCCGAGTTGAAAGCTCGCTATGGGAAAGAAATCATGAAGCTCAAGCTGCACAATGCATTTGGTTCTTCGTCCGATGAAGATGTTTAGGATTTATTTAAATTTTTTCTGTAAGGAGCTACGCTCCAATGTTGTAACATTTCCCATTATTTCAATAAAAGAATAGTTTGTGTTCAAATGTTTGCAAGGAAATAATCTTTAAAATGTTTGGAAAAATCATAAAATTTCTTTTTGCATACATCATTCTGCATATCGAGTCTGTTGTCTAGAGTCTTATCTTTTGGATCTTTCTCCAATAGATCGTCAAGCTGTCGCGTCTCAAAGTTTCTCGACCGCGCTCGCAATCGGATCACAGATACAATACTCGTTCAAATAGAAGAAGAGTAATGGAACACTCTGAACAAGAGAATATTGAGCTTCGTGGTACAGTGACCACCCTTCAGGAAAAGTTGGAAAGTCTCACTACTCTGGTTGACTCCTTAATGGCCGCACAGAATCAGCCGCCGCCACCCAACAGTCAAGCAACAGTAACATCTGAAGTCACTACTCCAGTTTCTACAGTTGCGTTCGGTATTCCATCTTTCTCCATGCCAGAAGGTTGGGCCACGCCTTTCAGCTTTGGTACAGGTTTCCGCCATAATTTCTCTGGGGTTCAAACAGCTACGACTGAAGCGCCTGCTGCACAAAGTTCGCAGTTTATTCCAAATCAGGGGGTAACTTTTTCCCAAGTCACTATGGCACTTTCTCAACCCACTATGACAGTTCCGACTCCTATGGTTCACACTATTCCTTACGGAGACAATGAGATTTATCATGATCATGGTGATAGCACAAATCAGCGTAATCTTGTAGGAGATCTCCAAGAACAATTCAACAAGATTCAGCTGGAAGTCAAAGCTATTCGGGGAAAAGATTTGTTTGGAAAGAATGCCCAGGAGCTATGTTTGGTTCCCAGTGTACAAATACCAGCTAAGTTCAAGGTCCCAGACTTTGAGAAATACAAAGGAAGTTCTTGTCCACAAAGTCATCTTGTGATGTATGCCAGAAAGATGTCTACTTATGCAGATAATCATCAGTTGCTTATCCATTACTTTCAAGACAGTTTGACTGGCGCCGCACTGAAGTGGTACACAGGTTTGGATAGCACCAATATTCGAACTTTCAATGACTTAGGCGAGGCCTTTGTCCGACAATACAAGTACAACTCGGATATGGCTCCGGACAGAGATCAGCTTCGATCCATGGCTCAGAAAGACCATGAAGCTTTCAAAGAATATGCCCAACGATGGAGAGAAACTGCTGCTCAGATTAATCCACCGTTAAAAGAGAAAGAGATGACAAAGATCTTCTTGAATACTCTCAGTCCGTTTTACTATGAACGCATGATTGCTAGTGCTCCAAGTGATTTCACTGAAATGGTAAACATGGGGATGCGTCTAGAAGAAGGAGTCCGAACCGGACGTCTGACTAAAGAAGGTGGATCTTCAAGCGGAACCAAAAAGTTTGGAAGTGGTTTCCCAAAGAAGAAAGAACAAAGTGTTGACATGGTATCCCAAGGAAAGCCAAGAGGAAATGTCAATCGTCAACGACAGGTAGCTTCTATCGCACCAGCCGTTAATACAACACCGAATCCGGGATTTACTCCGCAGTTTCAACAACAACAGCCTCGACAACAGGCTCAGCAGTTTAACAATAATCAGAATCGTGTACAAAGAGCTCCACAGTTTGATCCGATTCCAATGACCTACACAGAATTGTACCCTGCTTTGATTGAAAGAGGTCTCGTTCAAACGAAAGCACCACCACCAGTACCTGAGAAACTACCATGGTGGTACAAAGCTGAGGTCTCATGCCCTTATCATCAAGGAGCACCTGGCCATGATCTCGAGCATTGCATAGCTTTGAAACATGAAGTTCAGAGGTTGGTAAGATCTAATCTCCTCTCTTTCAGAAATTTGAATCCTAATGTGCAAGCAAATCCGCTACCCAATCATGGAGGGCATGTTGTAAACATGGTGTATGGATGTCCTGGTCCATATCGAGTCTATAATATCAATTACTCAAGAGCCGATTTGGTACAAATGCACGCCACTCTCTGTCGAGGGCAGAATTTTTGCCAGCATCACTATGGTTCCTGTAGCATATGTTGTGTAGATTCTCATGGATGTTCGATTGTGAGAAGAGATCTTCAAGTTCTGTTGGATAATGGTACTATTCAGATCTACAGAAATAGGGATGAAAATGAAGTTAACATGATAGGATGCTATCCGCATGAGCTTTTAGTCTCAGATATCAACTCGGAAATGCCTACAGTTAACATCATCGTTCCTCATTTCAACATGCCTGAGCGCATAGAAGTTACTTATAACAAGCCGAAGGTTCCTGTTGCTCCTTTGATCATTTGTCTACCTGGACCTGTTCCTTATGACTCTGACAAGGCAGTTCCATACGACTACAATGCAACAATGATAAAGAATGGACAAGAAGTTCCTTTACCTACTCTTTCATCTGTCGTGAATATCGCCGATGTAAGCCGAGTAACAAGAAGTGGACGTGTGTATACTCCACTACCTCCGAAGCAGCCTGTTGCTCCTGCTACCGGGCAAAATTCTATCAGTACACCAGTAGGGAATCCTGTGGAAACTCCTGTCAGTAATACAAACACTGATGTTGGCCAATCCAGTGGAACCAATGTGAATCCTGATTTTGATGAAATTTTGAAGCTTATCAAAAGAAGTGAATACAAGATTGTGGATCAGCTTATGCAGACTCCTTCAAAAATTACAATACTTTCATTGCTGTTAAACTCTGAAGCACATAGGGAAGCCCTGATGAGAGTTTTGGATCAAGCTTTTGTAGATCATGATGTGACTGTTGACCACTTTGATGGGATAATAGCCAACATAACAGCTTGCAACAATTTAAGCTTCTGTGATGAAGAACTCCCCGAGGAGGGTAGAAATCACAATCTTGCTTTGCACATTTCTATGAACTGTCAGTCAGACTCTTTGTCCAATGTGTTGGTAGACACCGGATCTTCCTTGAGTGTGATGCCAAAGACGACTCTTGCTCGTTTGTCTTACCAAGGAATGCCTATGAAGTTCAGTGGTGTAGTTGTCAAAGCATTTGATGGATCGCGAAAATCTGTTATCGGCGAAGTCAACCTTCCCATGACAATTGGTCCACGTACATTCCAAATCACTTTCCAGGTCATGGACATTCAAGCTGCTTATAGCTGTCTGTTAGGACGACCATGGATCCATGAAGCAGGGGCAGTAACTTCTACGCTCCATCAAAAGTTAAAATTTGTAACAAATGGAAAATTGGTAACGATAAGTGGAGAACAAGCCTTGATGGTGAGCCATTTATCCAATTTCTCTTTTATCAGTGCTGATGATGTGGAAGGAACTCAGTTCCAAGGTCTCTCTTTAGAAAACGAATCTTCCAAAAAGAAAGCATCGATCTCTTCTGACAAAGAGGCGGTAAAAGTAGTGAAAGATGGAACTACCACTGGCTGGGGGCAAGTTGTGATCCCGACCAAGAATGAAACTAGAGCAGGTCTCGGATGTTCACCAACATTCTCAAACTGCACCAAGAAGGATGAAACCCTTCGTCCGATCAAAGAAACATTCATTAGTGGAGGATTCCTTAATCCAATCCCTCAAGAGGTTAATGTCCTTATCAAAGAATGCATCGAAGAAGGTTTACCCGATCCTGAAGAAGAATGGAAATGTTATCTCAATGACTCGGGATACATATCTCCGGAAGAACCATATCCTCCTTCAGAAGAATCTAAAGGCAATGAAACTGAACCTGTTCTGCAGAGATCTGGGACACCTTGGGACAACCAAGTGGAAAATATGATTATATGGTGAAATACACTGCACCTGAAAGTTACAAGATTGCGATTGAGGATATTAAACCGACCGGATGGGGAGATTCCTTTGAATATAATAGTCAACCAGAAGAGGTTTATCAGCCCTGTCAATTTTCTCAGCAACCTGAAATTACTGAAGATTTCGGATTCAACGCATCTGCCAAGATTGATAATCCTGAAGATGGTTATTATCACATAAATGCCATTTTTGAAGATGAAGGGGAAGATGATCCCGTAGTTGAATCAGAAAG